>NC_057800.1:295119932-295485699 GCF_018294505.1 Triticum aestivum
CGCCATAACCACGGCCACCGTGCCTCCCTCACTCCCCCGACTAGCCCAGAGGCTCCGCCTCGACCCCCTCTTTCCTCTCCACCGAGCCACGAGGCCCCGGACGCGCTGCAACGCCGCCACCATCGTCGTTTCCGTCGCCGGCCACCGAAGCTCACCGCTGTCGATTCGCCGCCTCCGACGCCTCCCCGAGCTCCCCGAGGCCACCGTCGCAACCCCTGTGAGCTCCGCCACCGTTTCCCCCTCTTTCCCTCTTCGTTTGGTTGCCGTAGCCATCGCCCCCTTGATGACCGAAACCCGCCGCCGTCTGTGATCGCCGCCGACGTGCCTCCGGCCACCTAGTGGCCCGACTGTCGTGCTCAGCTTCCTCCCCGCGCTGCCTGGAACACGTAGGTGCCTCGCACGAGCCTCCCCGGCCACCGTAGCATCGACCCCGAGCTCGCCCGAGCTCCGGTGACCGCCACGGTCGATGCCGGTGACGACTCCGGCCATCTTAGGCCCAGCCGCTGCCACTACTCGACGCGGATGAGTGCCTGCGTCACGTAGACGCCCTCCGCCGGCCATTTGGTCGCCGAAGGAGGGAAACCGCACCCCTCCGCCGTCTCTGGCTCCGCTGGCGACGAGTCGCGGGTCAACTCCGGCGAGTTGACCCAGGTTTGACCTTCCCCGTGTGTCACTGACGTGTGGGCCACCCCCCCTGACATTTTAGTTAGTATTAGTTTAACACTAATTAACCTAGGTTAGTTAGCTGATTAGTCGCTGACCAGTGGGCCCCGGCCCCACAAACAGTTTAGTTAGAATTAACTTAAGGCTAATTAACTTGGTTAATTAGTTGTGTCACTGACCAGTGGACCCCACTGGTCAGGTTTGACCTGAATCTGCCCCGTTGACCTGATGACGTCAAGGTGATGTCATGCTGACGCATTAAATGATTTTCTGGATTTAAAATAAATCAGAAAATTCCAGAAAATAGCTAAAACTTCAATAAATCATAGAAAATTAACCGTAACTCCAAATGAAATAATTTATATATGAAAAATTATCAGAAAAATTCAAGGAATCCATCTGTACCATTTTCATGCATGTTAGAACAACTTATAGCTGCTGTTTAGCACAAATCAATTAAAGGGCATTTAAATAATCACATATGGAGTTTGAATTTGAATCTTGTATTCAAACCAACTTCATTTAATCTATTGCTAGTTGCATTAGCTCATACCACATTCATTTTGCCATGTCATGATCATGCATCATATTGTGCATTGCATTGATTGTGTTCCCTTCTGTGTTGCCGGTATTTGTTCCCTCTCGATAGACGTGATACCGATGATGTGATCATTGACACTGATGAAGACTCAATGTTATCTTCAGAAGTGCCAGGCAAGCAAAACCCCCTTGTTCATTCCGATACAATCCTACTCTCTCGCTCCTGCTCTCTTTTACTGCATTAGGACAACATCGATTCATCTGTTACTTGCTGCGGTAGCTGAACCCCTTTATCCTCTGCATGACCTGTCATTCCACAGTAAATAGATGAAACCCACTAGCATGAGTAGGAGTTGTTTGAGACCTGATGTGCCTACTCATTTATGTTTGTTTGTCATGCCTGCTACTGCTTAGAGTTGAGTCAGGTCTGATTCATCGGGGATGAATCAGAGGCGTGTGAACCTGTCCTACTGTGTGTGAGCTAAGTGTATGAACACGATTTGGTAAGGGTAGCGGTGAGAGGCCATGTAGGAGTACATGGTGGGTTGTCTCATTGCAGCCGTCCTCAGGAACTAAGTTCTGTGTTTGTGATCCATGATTCAGCTACTACCACGCATTGGGCCCGAAACCAATGGACCCTCTCGGCTTCTTAATCACCCTTGTCCTCTGTCCAGGAGTTGCAAGTAGTTTCTGGTGTTTGTAGTATGCTGGAGGCCGTGCGCAGCACTGACCGTAGGGGTGGGCTGTGATGCGGTAGGCACGTGGCCGGGTAAACCGGGCGCCCGTTTGGTGTCACGGAACCCTGTACACATCGTTTGGGGCTGTGAGCGAAACTCCGGCCGGATCTCCTCATGGATGGAACCCGAATAGGCGATAAACCTGGACTAGAGACTTGAGTGTTTAGGCAGGCCGTGGCCGACACCCACGTTGGGCTTCCGCTTGAAGGTTGCCGAGTACATGTCGTGTAAACGGCGGTAAGTGGTGGGAGCGTGTGTGAAGAAGTACACCCCTGCAGGGTTAACATCATCTATTCGAATAGCCGTGTCCGCGGAAAAGGACTTCTGGGTTGCTTATATCAGTTCATAGACAAGTGAAAGTGGATACTCTAAAATACGCAAGATAAGCGTGAGTGCTATGGATGGCGTTCTCGTAGGGAGACGGGAGCGGATCCATAGTGGTGTATTGGTTGGTGAATATGTGGACTCGTGTGCGCCACCTCAAAAGAGTCGCTTGCAGTCGTAGTTTAGGATAGCCACCGAGTCAAAGCTGGCTTGCTGCAGTTAAACTCCATCATCCCCTTGTTGAAAATGATGCATATGTAGTTAGTTCTGATGTAAGTCTTGCTGGGTACATTTGTACTCACGTTTGCCTATTTTATGTTTTTGCAGAGAGACTTCAGTCTCACTAGTAGTTCCACGTGGACTTCGACGTTTAGCTTGTTATCTCAGCTACGATCTTGTGCCTCAGCAGGATTTGGTAGATAGTCAGGCTTCTCAGCCTTTTCCATTTATAGATGTCTGTACTCAGACATGATAGCTTCCGCTTGTGCTTTGATTTGTATGCTCTTATTGTTGGGTCATGAGACCCATGTTTGTAATATCTCGCTCCTCGGAGCCTAATGAGTAAATTTCTTGAGTCGTAGAGTCATGTTGTGATGCCATGTTGTATTTGCACATATCGAGCATATTGTGTGTATGCTATTGAAATGCTTGGTATGTGTGGGATCTGACCATCTAGTTGTTTATCTTTAGTAGCCTCTCTTACCGGGAAATGTCTCCTAGTGTTTCCACCGAGCCATGGTAGCTTGCTACTGCTCCGGAACACTTAGGCTGGCTGGCATGTGTCCTTCTTCGTTCCTGTGTCTGTCCCTTCGGGGAAATGTCACGCGATGAATACCGGAGTCCTGTTAGCCCGCTACAGCCCGGTTCACCGGAGTCCTGCTAGCCCAGTGCTACAGCCTGGATTCACTCGCTGATGACCGACACGTTCGATGCTGGGTCATGGATGCCTGTCCCTGTAAGTTTGTGCCACTTTGGGTTTACGACTAGCCATATCAGCCCGGGCTCCTTATCATATGGATGCTAGCGACACTGTCATATATGTGTGCCAAAAGGCGCAAACGGTCCCGGGTAAAGGTAAGGCGACACCCGTGGGAATACCGTGCGTGAGGCCGCAAAGTGATATGAAGTGTTACATGCTAGATCTATGTGGCATTGAGTCGGGGTCCTGACACGTACTGAGGAAGAATTAGGACTTTTTGGACTAGGCATGCACCGCAGCTAGTGCAAGAGCTCAAGAACACTAAATACAGACAAAGCAGGACTAGGGTTTTACGCATCGTCTGCAGCCCGAACCTGGGTAAAAATCCCCCCGCGTTGATCTTATAGACCCGCTCTTTGCGTAGCCCTAGGCCCCGCCAACCATAGAAGGGATTCACCAAGGGATCCCATAGGTGTCGTTCCTGAGCCCCGACATCTTTAGCGCGCCTGGTAGGGGGGTGCTGATGGCTCGATAGAAGAAGCGATATCGATCAGCCACGCTCTGGTGCCATCAGCTAGGCGAGGCGGTGTTGTCCGCAGCCACAAAAACCATCCGCGCGGCGACAGAAAAGCTAAGTCACGCAGAACCTTGAGCAAATTCCTTTTTGTAGGGTTATCTTCCTCGGAGGATTTTGCTCCTTGTACGGAAAACCTGCACGCAAGGGAACCCTTCCGCTATTGGCAATGCCCTTGTTCTATTTCGATTCCGCTCAATAGTTCAACCGACTGCGCTGAGAACAGCAAGGTGGCTTGTCCGGCAGCAAGTGCCCCCCGGCAGGCTGCTAAGGATCCATTCCTCAAAGCTCCACAACATGGGTTTACGCGCCGACAAACCTATCCAACTAGGCATAGTGTGTGTACATACAAGGAAAGATCGAACATGAAGATAACATGCTTCATTTCAAAGTACTGCAGAGTTATATTACATCATTGATTGCCGCGGTTCTGACTTAAGATAAATTGTCTTGGGCATGAACTCCTAGCGGCAAGGAGAAACGGGGTGGCTAGTCCCGGCGCTGGCCCTCTACCCTCTTGACTCCGTCAACACAGCTGCTGATGGGCTCGATACACTCTTCGAGCGCCGCGAGGTCCGGGTCCTCCGGCAAGCTCTCAAGCGTGTTGGCGAAGTCGACAATGGAGTTCGAGAACGCCACCACGGTGAGCACCTTGGTCAGGGCACCCCGACAAAGTCTCCGGGACTCATTTGCCAGATAGGTCGCTCGATTGGAGCAGAGCTAGTCTAGGGCATCGAGGATATGTTCGAAGAACAAGGTCAGCCTGGCATTGGGGCTTATGTTTGCCTTCGGGGAGTACCTGACATCTGGCATGCCCATGACGGCTAGCTACGTGGTGAGCCTCTCTACAACGTCGATGAGGCGGCTGATCTAGAGATTTACGCTGCCCACATAGTCCTTGTGGGAAATAGCATCATCCTTCCGCAGCTGCCTCTCATCCTCAAGGACCTTGTTCAGGGTCTCCCCACGGGCCCTGACCTCCGAAAGTGTCCCCTCCAAGCCACCTAGTTTCACCTTCACAGTGTTGATGGAGTCGTTGGCCTCGGAGAGCAGCTTGGCCTTGTCGGAGATGGAGACGTGCGAATCTGCCAGAGTGTAGTTGGCCGTGTCCCTCTCCTCCGTCAGCTTTGAGACCTACTTCTTTAGCTCCTCCCACTCCAGGTCCAGCTTCTCCACCTTGCCGGCGTGGTCCAGGGCTAGAGCATCAAGTGCGTCCTTATGCTTCTTCTCCAACTCTTGGGTCCGCCGCACAGCGATCTTCCCGATCTCCTCGTCCTTGCCGCGGAGTGTGGCGGCAAGCGCCTGCTCGTGGGCAACGAGGTCTTCCTCTTGGGTGTCCAGCAGAGCTTGCTGCTGCACCCGGGCGGCTTCGTCCTTGGCGGCCTGTTCCTACGCCGCCTCTTGGGCCTTCTCGATCTCGGCCTGCTTCAGGATGAGCTCTCGCTTGTGCTCATCCAGCTCACCCTGGGCAGTCCTCAGTTCTTCCCGTGCCTCGCTGAGGGAGTCCTGGATTAGGGGGTCTCCGGACAGCTAGACTATATCCGTTGGCCAAACTATTGGACTATGAAGAGACGAGATTGAAGACTTCGTCCCGTGTCCGGATGGGACTCTACTTGGCATGGAAGGCAAGCTAGGTAATACGGATATGTATATCTCCTCCTTTGTAACCGACCTTGTGTAACCCTAGCCCCTTCCGGTGTCTATATAAACCGGAGGCTTTCAGTCCGTAGGACAACAGATAATCATACCATAGGCTAGCTTGTAGGGTTTGGCCTCTCCGATCTCGTGGTAGATCAACTCTTGTACTACTCATATTATCAAGAATAAATCAAGCAGGACGTAGGGTTTTACCTCCATCAAGAGGGCCCGAACCTGGGCAAAACATCATGTCCCCTGCCTCCTGTTACCATCCGCCTTAGATGCATAGTTCGGGACCCCCTACCCGAGATCCGTCGGTTTTGACAGCGACATTGGTGCTTTCATTGAGAATTCCTTTGTGTCGTCGTCATTAGGCTGGATGGCTCCTTCGATCATTGATAGTGATGTAGTTCAGGGTGAGACTTTTCTCCCCGGACAGATCTTTGTGTTCGGCGGCTTCGCACTACGGGCCAACTCGCTTGGCCATCTGGAGTAGATCGAGAGTTACGCCCCTGGCCACCAGGTCAGGCTTGGAAGCTTAAACTACACGGCCGATATCCGTGGAGACTTGATCTTCGACGGATTCGAGCCCCTGTCTAGTGTGCCACACGGTCACGCTGAGCATGATTTAGCTCTGCCATCGGACTGTGTTCAAGAGATCGCGCTGGCAACCACTCCGACCCTCAATTCGGAGCCAGATGCGCCGTCCATGGACGGGTGGCTAGACCCCACCACGGAGGCCGCACTCTCATTGGCGATCGAGCCGAGCATCGATCTTACCCTTCACGGGAGACGTGACGCCGAACTACCGGATCCTTCCCCAGCCACAAATTCCGAACTGCCTGCGCCCGTGCCTATCGAATCCGACCGGGCGCCGATCATGGAGTTTACCTCCGCGGATATCTTTCAGAACTCGCCCTTCGGTGACATACTGAACTCATTAAGGTCTCTCTCCTTGTCAGGAGAGTCCTGGCCGAACTATGTCCGGCGGGATTGGGATGTGGATGACGAAGAAATTCGCCGCCCACCCACCACCCACTTAGTAGCCACTGTCGACGATTTGACCGACATGATCGACTTTGACTCCGAAGACATCAACGAAATGGACAACAATGCAGGAGGCGAACAAGAACCACTACCCACAGGGCACTGGACATCCACCTCATCATATGACATATATATGGTGGACACACCCAAAGAAGGCAATGGCAATGGGACAACAGAGGATGAACCCTCCAAGAAGCAACCGAAGCGCCAATGTCAGTGGCGCCGCTCTAAGTCTGGCCAAAGCAAAAGCGGTGACACCGGCACAGGAGATAATAGCACTCCGGACAGTACCGAAGACGACAATAATCCCCTCCAGCAAGATTTAGGGTAGGAGGATGGTGAAGCCAGCCCTCCCGAGAGAGCGGCAGATGAAGAGGTGGAGGATGATAATTACATGCCTCCCACCGAAGACGAGGCAAGCCTCTACGATGACGAATTTGTCATGCCTAAGGATCCCGTCAAACAAGAGTGCTTCAAGCACCGGCTTATAGCCACGGCAAATAGCCTTAAGAAAAAGCAACAACAGCTTCAAGCTGATCAAGGTTTGCTAGCTGACAGATGGACTGAAGTCCTTGCGGCCGAGGAATATAAACTCAAACGCCCCTCCAAGAGTTACCCAAAGCGCAGGTTGCTACCCCGACTGGAGGAGGAAGCACCAAAACCTACATCCCCAGCTTATGACGCGGCTGATCGGCCACCGCGTGGCCGCGACAAAGAGGCATTCCAGCCAAAAGTTTAGCCCGCACCCCGACGCCACTCAACTAAAAATGTCAAGACATGGGGAAATACGCCAGACCTGCAAGACGTATTGGAGGACAAAGCAAAACACGCGAGATCGACCTACGGATCGCGAGGGCGCGCCACTATGTGAGACGATAACCGTCACGCCGGATACAGTAAAAGTAAGTCCGGCCGGGCCGAACACAGCGGACAAGACTCATTTGAGCTGCGTCGCGATATAGCCCAGCATAGAGGCGCCGCACACCCCCTTTGCCTCACAGACGATGTAATGGATCATCAAATCCCAGAGGGTTTCAAACCCGTAAATAAGTAATCATATGACGGCACAACAGATCCTGCGGTATAGATCGAGGAACCGTTCCAATTTCTAGAAGACCCTATAAGATGGCACCCTTAGAACTAGCCGAGCTTAAGAACCAACTCGATGAGTCCTTGAAAAAGGGTTTCATCTGTCCTAGTTCCTCTCCTTGGGCTTGCCCCGTCCTCTTCGTCAAAAAGAAGGATGGAACGGATCGGATGGTTGTAGATTACCGACCTGTCAACTTGGTCACTATCAACAATAAGTATCCGCTTCCCAGGATCAACGATCTCTATGACCAGCTCGCTGGATCCTCAGTCTTTTCCAAGATGGATTTGAGGTTGGGCTACCATCAAACCAAAATCATAAATGGGGACATTCCCAAAATGGCCTTTGTTACTCACTTTGGCCAATACGAGTACACCGTTATGTCCTTCGGTTTAACCAATGCCCCAGCCACCTTCTCTCGGTTAATGAACTCGGTCTTCATGGAGTATTTGGATAAATTCGTCATAGTATACCTCTATGACATACTCATCTACTCCAAGAATGAAGAGGAACATGCCGACCATCTAAGGCTAGTATTGACGAAACTTCGAGAGCATTGCCTTTATGCCAAATTCTCCAAGTGTGAATTTTGGTTGCCATAAGTGACCTATCTAGGCCATGTAATCTCTGGTAAGGGTATTGTTGTCAATCCTGAGCAAGTTCAAGCTGTCCTTGATTGGACTCCACTTGAGACGGTCAAGCAAGTTCGGAGCTTCCTTGGCTTAGCGAGCTATTGCCGCCGCTTCGTCGAGAATTTCTCCAATGTTGCTAAACCTCTAACTGAACTCCTCAAGAAAGATAAAAAGTTTGAGTGGACCCCACAGTGCGAGTTCAGCTTTCAGGAACTGAAAAGATGCCTGACATCTGCACCCGTACTTGTACCACAATATTTCTCCAAGGACTTTATTATCTATTGCGACGCGTCGCGACAAGGACTAGGTTGCATACTCATGCAAGATCGTCAGGTAATTGCCTATGCTTCACGGCAATTACACCCACATGAGGAAAATTATCCCACACATGATCTAGAGCTTGCAGCTGTAGTCCATGCACTTAAAACTTGGCGACATTACCTCCTCGGTAATTGTTGCGAGATCTTCACCGATCACCAAAGTTTGAAATATATCTTCACCCAACCGGATTTGAATCTTAGGCAACAATGTTGGGTCGAGTTGATCTCGGATTACAACTTAGGAATAACTTACACCCCGGGAAAAGCCAATGTCATGGCTGATGTGCTAAGTCGTAAATCTTATTGTAACAACCTGATGTTACAACAAAGTCAACCAGTTCTCCATGAGGAATTTCGCAAGCTTAATCTTCACATTGTTCCTCAAGGATTCGTATCCACCCTTGTCGTGGTTTTGTCACGGTAGATGTCCTAGAGAAAGGACTTAGTCGTGGAGCCATCGCAACAGGTTAGCTTGAAGGGGTTAAAGAGGACACAGGGACGCAAGAGAGTTTATACTAGTTCGGCCCCTTCAATGAAGGTAAAAGCCTACATCTAGTTGTGATGGAATTGATGGGGTTTCGATGACTAGGGAGCAAACAAGCTTCGCCTAAGTCTCGAGTTGTTGTCTATCGTCCTTGAACCGCCGCCGGGTCGTCCCATTATATACACGGGTGACGCCCGTCGGTTCACAGAGTCCCAATACCGGCTCATAGATGTGTCCGGTTTGGTCTCTACTTATTCCTAACTTATAATACAAGTTAAATACGAACGCCGGTTTACGGCTACAGGCCTTGAATCGACTATGGGCCTTGAGCTCTCATCTGCCTTCTTGGGCTTTATCATGATTAACTACTGATGAAGTTAACCCGGCCCAGATAGGCCGGTTTACGCCCAGCAGTAATATCCCCAAGATTAGGCCCCAGATTGATTTGAACAGGTTCATGTCAATCCTTAGCAAAAATCTTCATCTTCAACATCTTCTTGTAGTTTGTTGAACCGCCGTGATGTCATCTTCTCTGGTCGTTGTAAATCGGCGTGACGTCACCTGTTATAAAGAACCTTATCCATGATTCCCCTTTTTGTTTTTTTGTTTAATAGGTCTGTGACAATTAAGGCGACAGCTTCGTTTCCAAACCCTCGGTCCCTTGATTTTCGCGCCTGACTTCTGTCCTTTGCCTTATAAATAGGACCGAAGGGTCATTTCTTTTTCCCCTTCGTGCCCTTCTGCTTCATCTTCCTCGCGTCGTCCCGCTTCCGAGCTCCGCCGCCATCAACGACCTCTGCTCCAACCTTGGCCGCTGCATCACCCTGACTGTACTAGAGCATCGCGGCAACCTTCTATTTCTTCCTCGGCTGCGGTGAGTTCTTCACCTTTTCCTCCGTAGATCCGTTCTAGGGTTTCCAAGTTCTTCAGTGTTCATCGTCTGCTTCGTACTCATATGATAGATCCTAGATGAACCTGTGAACCTTTGCTCTACGTAGCGGTAGTTCTTAGCATCCGCCTTTACTTATATGCCTCAAGACCATAGATCTACCTGTATCTCTGCCCATTGATTCGGTACTGTTCTTTTTTGAACCTTGAATATTTTTCTTCTTTTCTGAACTTGCTTCAGATCCGCCACTGTAGAGAAATCTTGTGAAATCTGTTTCTATACACTTATCTATCCGCAATCTCAACTGTTTCAATGCTTAGATCCGGTGGTTTAACTTTGTAGAAAAATTGCCAAACCGGTATATACCATTAGTCCCCTTGGTGAACCGCCTGATGCTGTTGCTTCATAAAACTCCGGTTTAGATAGAGTTGTCTCCGGTTTAACATTGTACATACCAGTGCACTTTAATAAATGCATTCTTTGAACCGGAATTACCTATCTTGTAGATTTCATCATGGCCAAGCAAGTATATGAGTGCAACTGGGTTCCTTCTCGCATCACAGAGACTCAACTGAATAATTTAGTCCTGATCGGCGCTTTAGGCAGCAAAAACACTATTCATTGGAGAGATCCTGGCAAAGAATGCCCTCCCACACCTCAAGAAGGAGAGGTCGTTGTTTTCGTAGATCACTTAGCCCGGGGCTTTAAGCCGCCCGGTTCTAAATTTTACTGGGACGTTTTAGCCGATTTTCAACTCCACCAACAAGACACTGGTCCCAACTCTGTTACAAACATGTGTCACTTCCAAGTGCTCTGTGAGGTGTTCTTTCAAGAGGAGCCCACAGTAGAGTTGTTCAGAGACTGTTTCCGTCTAAACCGCCGTACTGAGTTTTCTGACGGTTCCAATACGGAATTGGGCGGTGTGGCGATTCAGAAAAGGAAAGAGGTCACATACCCTCACGCCAAGCTACACAGCCACCCCAAAGAGTGGAATCAAACATGGTTCTATTGCAAAGACACCTCCCCTGCTGGTGAAAATCCTTTGCCTGGTTTTCGTCCGGAGCGGCTTAGCAATACACACCCCTTTCCGCAAAGGTTGACTGCCAAGGAGAGAACCAAATACGCTCCTCAACTGTCCAAGCTCAGAGCCTTCATGGCCAATGGTTTAGCAGGAGTTGATCTCGCTTGCTGTTGGATATCGTGGAGCATACTGTCCCTTAGTCAGTGCTCCGGTTTGATGTGCGAGTATACTGGCAGTGTTGATGACCCACTGCGACATGCTAACATCCATCTTACCGATGAAGAAATCACAGAGGCTATGAATAAAATGCTGAATGAACCGGAACACGTCTGCGCTCGAACCGGCCTGCTTCCCTTCTGTGCCACCAACAAACCGCCAGCTGTAAGAGTTTGATTGTTCTGTTTTCTGAACCTGTTATTGATATATATGGTCATTGTTTAATATCAATGCCTGTTTAAACAGGGCAATGATCCATTTTGGAGTAAGACACTGCCGCAGGAGAAACCAGAAAAACCAGACAAACCGGAAAGATCAATTCGGCAAAAAACTAAAGCTGTGAAGAAGACTACCCACAGGAAAAGAACCACTGCATCCTCTGATCCGGCCGCTGATGACGATGTGAGTAACCCGGACCTTGAGGTAGAACTTGATTCACTTGGCTTATTTTTCACGCACCTTATTGATGATGATATTTGTCAGGATGATGCCAAAGCCAGTCATGCTGATGTTGCAGAGGTAATTATTCTTTCCTCCGATTCAGATCCTTTGCCTTCACTAAAAATCCGTCAGGCAAACCAGAAGGATAAATTTTCTCATCCTCTTGCTTACTTGGATCCCAAATTTCTTATGAAGACCCAACAGCACGAAGCTCGCCGCACGACCCGGCATAATGGCCAGGTAGTTACCTCCGCCGGTTTACCGAATAGCTCGGTTCGGAAACGCCATTCAGAGGTCTCTAATTTGCCTGTCAGTACTTGTCCTACAATGGGCTGTTTTCGTCAACCTCTTAATCCGTCTGACTCCGATTATCAGGTCACTTCCCATTCATCATCTGGCGAGTCATCAGCTACCCAGCTGTCGCCGCTCAAAATGGTGCTTGGGTAAGCCATACTTATCATAATGCTTCTGGTGTATTACTTTGTAGCATATACTGTATTGATCTTTGTTACTCCTTTCAGGGCCAAGCCTAAGCCAAGCAAGAAGGCTCGCCTAGATAAAGCGGCTAAAGAAGATGCTATTCCTGAACTAAACAGAGTACTCAACCCTGAAGCGGCCATCCGTGAGGATGTGCCAAACGACCCACCACCAGAAGATGATGATTTTATTACTGAAGAGAGACATGTTGATACCTCCAGTCCTGTTGACCAACCCAGAAGCCCCATCCGGATTGAGAAATCCACCAGTCCATCCAAGTCTACTGATAAACTGACGACCCCAATGCAAACCGGCGACGCCAAGGATGATGAAGTTGTTAGTACTGGCATTGGCCATACAAAGCCAAGCAATCCTGTCGCTTTGTCTAAACATACTGCCAATGAAGAATTTGCTGCCTTTGGTAAGGGCAAGTGGAATGTTGATCTGGCGACTTACGCTGCTCTGAATGCCCAAGACATCCATTCTGGCTATCTGAACCGGCTGTATACCAGTCATGACTATGAAGCCGGTCTGGTTAACATGATGAAAGATAAATATGAGGTAACTTCCATATGTTCTTTCCTGCTTGTATGCTTCAATTCTTGCTGACTCGCCTAGTCCCCAAGGACCGGTTTGTAATCTTCTTTCAAACCAGGACTTACTAATATAAATCTTAAAGCCTCGAAATTCACTGATGTAGCCCCCAAGGGCTGGTTCAACTTAGTGTAGTTAAACCGGGACTTAAGTAATTAATATCGCCGCATCGGAACTTATTTGAACAAATAGCCATTAGCCCCCAAGTGCCAGGTTGAATACTTGTATTGAGCTTGGGACATTATAATCAAGTGACATATGAAGATCAAATAGGCATTAGCCCCCAAGCGCCAAGTGCATAACTTGTTATGTGGTTGGTGCTTCAATCCTTGCACTGCTTGCTGAATCATATAACTGTCTGTATGCAGGCTGAGCTGAAGACAAAAGAGACCCAAATCGCCGATCTCCAAGAAAATCTGAAGTCCCAACAGACTGAAACCTCAAAAGCAAAAGAGGAGTTGACCAGCGCCTTAAGCGTCATGGAACAGCTTAAGAAGGATTTCAAGAAGGAGCGGGCGGATTGGGCTACTAAAAAATCCGCTTTAACCAAACGAGCAGAAGACGCCGAGGCTGCCCTAAAACCGATGGTGGATGAACTGACCAGCATAAAGCGGCACGTGCATGCCATGACCGCTGCTATCTTTCGTAAGCCGGTTTGATTTCTGAATTGATTCCGCCATCTTACAGAGCTGCCGATTTCTTAACCCTTTGTGATATTTCAGGGACATGCATTGGTCATTTGGGGTCAGATGTGCGGAAGAAATTGAAAGCCACCTATACGTTGATCGAACAACTGTACACTGGTGCACAGTGGATCATCTGTACTGCATCCCACAACAAGCCGACACCCACTTTGATTCAGGACAGTCTGCAGAAACTGTCGGTGCTTCCTGCCCGGGTTGAAGAGCTGAAGAAATCTGCTGCTCGAACCGGTGCGATTAATGCCTTAATCTGGGCAAAAGCTTGGGTGCCGGATTTTGATCCTATTGAAGCGGCTCAGGGCTATCCCAGCTTGAAGGAAGACGGGTCAGAGTTTAGTGAAGCGGATCTGCGAGCAATAAACCGGGAGGTGCGTCCGCTAGCTTGTCAATTGGCTGAAGAAGCAGACTTGTCTCATTATCAAGCCCAATATGACAATCAAAACAAGCGAATAGTTGCACCAATTCATGAAGCGGAAAATCTTATCCCTCCAACCCGTAAGCATACTTACGCTCCCGATATTGAACCATCGTTGCTGATCCATGATGAAGCTGTCTTTCAAGCATTAATGGGAATTGACTGGACAATTGTTGATTTCCAGCCGCTGGGTAGAGAAACTGCAGTTGAAGCGGCGCAGGATGACCCACAACCATCAGGCCAGGCTGGTGACCAAGCTTGAACCGGAAGCCGGTTTAAACTGCTTCTCCTTTGAAAAAACAATGATCTTGTTTTGGGCACCATGTTGCCTTGTAATAGGCTCGCCGATACTCTTGATTTTGATATGCCTTCATGCATAATTACTGCAACTTGTTCTTCCTTTGGGTTATGAACTTTCCAAAGTATTTTCTGCAATATAAAAATCTGCCACCGCGCTTGTACCATCAGGCGGAGTATGATGTCTGCATATATAAAATCAAAATATCTGAAATTTAAGCATATGATCAAATCTTTGAGATACATAATACCTGCCATTGTTGGGCATGAAGTTGTCTTAGCCAATCTTGAAGCAGAGGTTTTATAAACCCACACTGTTGGAGGAGATAGCAGCTCCTGTATATATATAATGCCGGTTTACCATGTAAACCGTGCCGGGTTATAATAAAACCCCGTGTTACTCCATAATAGGATGTTAACAAAAAATCAAACCGGGCAAATAGTCTCCAGATCAAAAATGGACCGTGTTCCGTCAATTGACAGTTTGAACCGGTGTAAAACTTTGTCGGTTGGAAAAACGCAACAAAAAGAAAGAAATATCTATCAAAGAAGGTTGTGAAGCAAAGGCAATGATAAAAACCGTTTGCAAAAAAGAGGCTTATTTGAGCCGATCAGATGGCGTTACCATGGTCGGACATGACCAAGCTCCCGATAGGTGTAGCTATGGTTCAAGTCAACCAGGTCCCCAAATGAAACCGTGGCATTTATGCCGATCAAGAGGCGTGGCAATGGTTCGGGTTCGACCAAGCCCCCAAGTGATTCTGTGGCCTTGGGTCGACCAAGAGGCGTGACTGGTTCAGATGTGACCAAGTCCCCAAGTGATCTGGTGGCTCTCGCCTATCAAGAGGTGTTGCATTGGTTCGGACACGACCAAGCCCCCAAGTGATATAACATGATGCTTTTGAAAAGCTAACTCAAGGGGTAAATCGGAGGCCGCTTTAGAACAACTCCGTGTAACCACACATGATGTAAAAGGACAGATACCCTGCTTTAGCTGATGTTCCGGTTTATTATATTTAATCATAATATATACATCGTCGTAATATGTACATAAGTAGAGCCAATGGCTCAGGTATAGTAAGGCCGAAGATGAGCTATGTTCCATGGCCTGTTGGTCTCTTCCTCTGATGTACGTGAGTCTTTATGCTCTCAAATATCGATCAGATAGTATGACCCATTGTGCAGATTCTTGCTGACCACGAAAGGTCCCTCCCAAGGTGGGGATAGCTTATGCATATTAGTCTGATCTTGGATGAGCCGAAGCACCAAATCTCCTTCCTGAAAGGTTCTGGTTCTGACTCGGCGACTGTGATAACGATGAAGATCCTGTTGGTAAATCGCCGAACGGGCAGCTGCTATGTCACGTTCTTCATCCAACAGGTCCAAAGCATCTTGCCTTGCTGTCTCGTTGTCCGCTTCAACATAAGCCGCCACACAAGGTGAGTCATGACGGATATCACTAGGGAGAATCGCCTCCGCTCCGTAGACCATGAAGAACGGTGTGTATCCTGTTGATCTGTTGGGTTTAGTATTGATGCTCCATAACACAGATGTAACTCTTCTACCCAACAAGCCGGTGTTCTCTGCAAAGGAACCATAAGCCGGGGCTTGATGCCTCTCAAGATCTCTTGATTAGCCCTTTCTGCTTGACCATTGGACTGTGGGTGTGCCACCGATGAAACGTCGAGCCGGATGTGCTCCCGTTCACAGAACTCCTTCATGGCACCTTTGGACAAATTGGTACCATTATCTGTGATGATACTGTGTGGAAAGCCAAACCATAAAATCACTTTTTTGATGAACTGAACCGCCGTGGCCGCATCACACTTGCTAACAGGTTCTGCCTCCACCCAC
This sequence comes from Triticum aestivum, assembly GCF_018294505.1. Lineage (NCBI taxonomy): Eukaryota > Viridiplantae > Streptophyta > Magnoliopsida > Poales > Poaceae > Triticum > Triticum aestivum. Next base: position 295,135,803 of record NC_057800.1, read on the forward strand.
TTTGTAAACTTGTCAACCGCCACCAGGACGTGGGTCTTCTTATCTTTGGACCTTTTGAAAGGCCCAACCATATCCAGCCCCCAGGTCACAAACGACCAAGTAATTGGAATCATTCTCTATTCTTGAGCCGGCACGTGAGCACGTCTTGAAAACTTTTGGCAACCATCACATTGTCTGACCAGATCCTCCGCATCAGCATGAGCAGTTAACCAATAGAAGCCATGGCGAAACGCTTTAGCCACCAGAGATTTTGAACCGGCATGGTGACCACAATCTCCTTCGTGGATCTCACGCAAAATTTCACGGCCTTCTTCAGGAGACACACAGCGTTGAAACGCCCCTGACACACTGCAATGATGCAACTCGCCGTTGATAATAGTCATGGACTTGGATCGCCGGATTATCTATCGGGCCAGAGTCTCATCCTCTGGTAACTCGCCTCGGTTCTTGTACGCCAGGTAAGGAAGCGTCCAATACGGAATAACATGAAGAGCTGCCGCCAATTGAGCCTCCGGATCAAGAATAGCCAAATCCGCTTCACCAGGGATCTTGACCGACGGGTTGTGCAACACATCTAGAAAAACATTGGGCGGGACCGGTTTGCGCTGAGAGCCCAGCCGGCTTAAAGCGTCCACCACTTCATTCTTCCGCCGGTCCACGTGGTCCACCTGATAGCCTTTAAAGTGACCTGCAACAATATCCACCTCATGACGATATGCTGCCATGAGTGGGTCCTTGGAGTCCCAAGTGCTAGATACTTGCTGAGTCACGAGGTCCGAGTCACCGAAGCACTTAACTCGACTTAGATTCATCTCCTTAGCCATCCGGAGACCATGGAGCAAGGCTTCATACTCAGCTGCATTGTTAGTACAAGGGAACATTAAACGGAGAACGTAACAAAACTTATCACCTCGTGGGGAAGTTAATACGACTCCAGCCCCCAAGCCTTCCAATTGCCTGGATCCGTCAAAATGGATGGTCCAATATGTGTGATCCGGCTTTTCTTCAGGTTCTTGCATTTCCGTCCAATCATTGATGAAATCAACAAGTGCTTGAGACTTAACCGCCGTCCGAGGCACATACTTCAATCCGTGCGGCCCAAGCTCTATAGCCCACTTGGCAATCCGGCCAGTCGCTTCCCGGTTCTGGATGATATCCCCCAAAGGAGCAGAACTGACCACCATAATTGGGTGCCCTTGGAAGTATTTCTTAAGCTTCCGGCTTGCCATAAAAACTGCATACACCAGCTTCTACCAATGCGGATACCTTTGCTTGGACTCAATGAGTACCTCGCTGATATAATAGACCGGACGTTGAACCGGATGCTCCTTACCTGCCTCCTTTCGCTCCACCACAATAGCCACGCTGACTGCATGAGCATTAGCAGCAACATATAGCAGTAACGGCTCCTTGTCAATGGGAGCGGCGAGCACAGGAGGATTGGCAATTGCCGCTTTAAGTCCTCAAATGCTTCATCAGCAGCGGAACTCCAGACGAACTGATCCGTCTTCTTCAACATCTAATACAAAGGGATTGCCTTCTCACCAAGGCGGCTGATAAACCGGCTTAACGCGGCAATCTGGCCTGCCAGGCGTTGAACATCATTGATACACTTCAGTTTAGCCAGGGAGGTGATGGCTGTGATCTTCTCCGGATTAGCCTCAATTCCCCTGTTGGACACCAGAAAACCCAGTAACTTCCCCGCCGGTACACCAAAGACACACTTGTCTGGATTAAGCATCATCTTGTACGTCCTCAGGTTATCAAAGGTTTCCTTCAAATCGTCAACCAGAGTCTCCTTCTCCCTGGATTTAACCACGATATCATCCACGTAAGCATGTACATTACGGCCAATCTGCTTGTGAAGACAATTTTGTACACATCGTTGATAAGTTGCCTGGGCACTCTTGAGCCCAAAGGGCATAGACACATAGCAGAAGGCTCCAAAGGGAGTTATGAATGCCGTCTTCTCCTGGTCCTTAACTACCATTTTGATCTAATGATAGCCAGAATATGCATCCAAAAAACTTAAACGCTCACAACCCGCCGTAGCATCAATAATTTGATCAATACGGGGGAGGGCAAAAGGATCTGCTGGACAAGCCTTATTAAGATCTGTGTAATCCACACACATGCACCAGGTGCCATTTTTCTGAAGGACTAGCACCGGATTGGCAAGCCACTCAGGGTGAAAAACTTCAACAATAAAACCAGCTGCTAAGAGCCTGGCTACCTCTTCCAATCGCCTTGCATCTTTTTTCGTTAAACTGACGGAGGAACTGTTTCACCGGTTTGTATTTAGGATCCACATTAAGGGTGTGCTCAGCGAGTTGCCTCGGTACACCTGGCATGTCAGAGGGCTTCCATGCAAAAATGTCCCGATTCTCACAGATGAACTCGATGAGTGCGCTTTCCTATTTCGGATCCAAGTTGGCACTGATGCTGAACTGCTTGAACGAATCGCCAGGTACGAAGTCAACAAGCTTAGTTTCTGCTGCCGATTTGAACTTCAGGGCCGGATCATGCTCCGTAGTTGGCTTCTTTAATGGAGTCATGTCCGCCGGATCAACATTGTCCTTATAATACTTCAGCTCCTCCGTGGCACAAACCGACTCTGCGTAGGCCGCATCTCCTTCCTCGCACTCCAAAGCAATTTTATGGCTTCCGTGAACCGTTATTGTCCCCTTGTGACCCGACATCTTGAGCTGCAAATACACATAACAGGGGCGTGCCATAAACTTGGCATAGGCCGGTCGCCCAAACAGGGCGTGATATGGACTTTGGATTTTCACCACTTCAAACGTCAATGTTTCCGACCTGGAATCATGATCATCTCCAAAGGCCACTTCCAGAGCTATCTTACCAATAGGATATGCTGACTTGCGAGGTACCACACCGTGGAACACCATATTAGACGGTTTGAGATTTTTATCTGTTAGTCCCATATGACGGAAGGTCTCATAGTCAAGATATTAATGCTGCTCCCTCCATCCATGAGCACTTTGGTGAACTTGTAACCTCCCAACTGAGGCGCCACCACCAGAGCTAACTGACCCGGATTATCAACCTAGGGAGGGTGATCCTCTCTGCTCCATATGATTGGCTGTTCAGACCAGCGTAGATAACGGGGCACGGCCGGTTCAACAGAGTTGACTGCCCGCCTCTGAACCTTCCGGTCTCGCTTGTCCAAGCTAGTGGTGAAGACATGGTACTGCCCACTATTCAACTGCTTTGGGTTTCTCTAGTAACCTGACTGTTGCTGCTGCTGGTTGTAACCACCCTGGTTGTTCTGATTATTTTGATTGTTATGTCCGCCCGGATTGCCATTAAATCCTGAACCGGAATTTCCTCCACCGTAACCTGGCCTGGATCCTGAGCCACCGCCGGAGCCGTGATCATACCGGAAAGCATTATAATTCTTGAACTCCTGCATAATGAAGCAATCCTTCCAAAGGTGGTTTGCTGGTACCTCCTTCGTCCCATGTCTTGGACAGGTCTGGCTCAGCAGATAATTTAGTCGGTCCGGGTTAGGGTTGGGCGCCCCACTGCGATTTGGCAGTTTACCCTTGCGTCGCTGGCCCTTGTCCTGCGCGTTGGTATTAGCCACAAAGTCCATGTTACCATCCGCTTTACGCTTGCCTCCGCCACCATTGCCTGCCAAGTGATGCTGCTGACCTTTGGAGTTGTTGTTCCTCTTTCCCTTCCCTGCCTTGTCATCATCAGATTTCCCGATCCTTGGTATTATCAGAATCAGCATACTTTACCAAAACAGCCATGGGGGTCCCCATGTCAGTGCAATGGCGCTTCATCCGTCCCAACTTCAGCTTTAGGGGCCCAAACCAGCAGTTGCCTTCTAGGGTTAAGACTACGGTGTCAGCGTTGATGCGGTCTGATGAATGTAACACTTGTGAAACCCGGCGCACCCAATGAGTCGTCGATTCTCCTTCCTCCTGGACGCAGGCAGCTAAGTCCACTATCGACATAGGCTGTTTACATGTATCCTTGAAATTGCTGATAAACCAGGCTCGTAATTGGGCCCATGAACTGATAGAATTAGCCGGCAAGCTTTTTAACCAAGTACGGGTCGTTCCTTCAAGCATCATGGTAAAGTATTTCGCACACGCCACTTCATCCACGTCAAGCATCTCCATGGCCATCTCATAGCTCTCCACCCATGTCTCTGGAGGTTGATCCGCCGTGTAATTTGGTACCTTGCGCGGGCCTTTGAAATCATTGGGCAGACACACATTGCGTAAAGCGGGGACAAGGCAAGGCACCCCCAAAGAACTAGAAGTAACACCAGGTTCGATCGAGGTAGTTGGACGAACCGGCGTAAGCTGCCGAGCCTGATACTGTGTGGCTAACTCGGCCTCCCTGCGCGCTCGGGCATGGTCCACCACTTCCTGAGCGTTATCAGCACCACCCACCGGGTTGTTGCCACGGGGTGCTCCACGTCGGTCAATACATGACACTGCCGGTTCATCCATATGCCTGCTATAGCTCCGGATTGGACGGGGGGTCGAGTGGATCCGGTCGCGGCTGTACGAGTATGCTTCCTGTTGGACCAAAGCTGTCCTCAGAAGCTCCTTGACCCGTCGCGTCTCTACTGCCTGCGGCGAGTCACCTTCAATTGGAATGGCCTCCAGCTGTGCAGCAGCGGCAACGAGATTGTCCATCGGGTTGGAGTAGCGACCCGGAGGTGTCGAAACAACCTAAGGTATAACAGTGTTTTGATGAGGCAGATCCATCCGACGGGGCTGAACCGGCGCGCCGGTCGCAGGGGCTTCCGCCCGGTTTACCTCCAGTGGATTACTGGTTCCTGCTCCTAGGGTGTTGAAAAGGTCTCTGGCCTCGAAAACCGAAGGCAAACGGGATCGATACTTCCTCTTCGTGACTTCATGCGACGCGTTCTGGTCCAACATGAGCCTGTAGGCTTGTGCGTCTAAAGCGGCCTGCTCTGCGGTCATCCTGGCATCCTCAGCTGCCAGGTCCGCCTTGGCTTGGGTGATCTGTTCCTTCACTTTTGCTATCTCCGTGTTGTGGGCGTCCTGATCCGCAGGGTTAGCTTCTGCCATGAGCACGGCCAATGCATCAAATAGATCTGATAGAACTTGGGCCGGCGGGCGTACAGAGCCTCCTGCCCGGCAGTCGTCGCTGCTACTGAACCGGAGGTCATTGGCGCAGCGGTCGAAGAATGGAGTGCTGCTTGTGTGCCAGCCATGAATATTCCAACTCGGTTGGGTAGATCAAAGGGGTCCGGAATACTGTCGCCATCGGAACAGCCCCCAATCCGGCCGTCTTGTAGCTGATATAAAGATTCGGTTTCTCCGGTTGATGACTCGTCGTTGGAACAAACGACGGTCTTGCCGCGGGATTCCGATCCATCCTCATAACTTCCTTTGTGGATGACTCCCAGGAAGGCATGCCTCACGGCCCGTTTAACCCGGGCGGATCGCGCACGCTGAGCCGTTTCGACGAGATCGGTGTAGATGTCCGGCTCAGGGCCCGGTTCACCGATCTTGCCGATGAAAACGTGTATGCCACCAAAGGGGACCTGGTACCCGTACTCAACTGAGCCGGCCTCGGGGCCCCAGCCTGCATCATCGATGTAGAGCTTGGCGCGATGACTCTTAGTCATCCGGCCCACAGCGTAGCTCTTGAGTCCTTCAAAGCGGCCCTCAAAGAACTTGAAACCATCATGCGATAGCCCCACGGTGGGCGCCAACTGTCGTGATTTTGTCACGGCAGATGTCCTAGAGAAAGGACTTAGTCGTGGAGCCATCGCAACGGGTTAGCTTGAAGGGGTTAAAGTGGACACAGGGACGCAAGAGAGTTTATACTAGTTCGGCCCCTTCAATGAAGGTAAAAGCCTACGTCTAGTTGTGATGGAATTGATGGGGTTTCGATGACTAGGGAGCAAACAAGCTTCGCCTAAGTCTCGAGTTGTTGTTTGTCGTCCTTGAACCGCCGCTGGGTCGTCCCCTTATATACACGGGTGACGCCCGTCAGTTCACAGAGTCCCAATACTGGCACATAGATGTGTCCGGTTTGGTCTCTACTTATTCCTAACTTATAATACAAGTTAAATACGAACGTCGGTTTACGGCTACAGGCCTTGAACCGACTATGGGCCTTGAGCTCTCATCTGCCTTCTTGGGCTTTATCATGATTATCTACTGACTTAGGAATAACTTATACCCCGGGCAAAGCCAATGTCATGGCTGATGCGCTAAGTCGTAAATCTTATTGTAACAACCTGATGTTACAACAAAGTCAACCACTTCTCCATGAGGAATTTCGCAAGCTTAATCTTCACATTGTTCCTCGAGGATTCCTATCCACCCTGGTGGCGAAGCCTAACCTTATGGATCAAATTATAACTGCCTAGAAACGTGATAAGGGCATATCCCGGATTAAGGAAAACATCGCTAGCGGAGTTGCCAAATGTTTTTCCATGGATGAGCGAGGTGTTGTCTTCTTCGAGAACTGCTTGGTGGTTCCCAAGAAACAACATTTGCGCCAGTTGATTCTTAAGGAAGCTCATGACTCCCCTCTCACCATTCATCCCGGTAGTACCAAGATGTATCAAGACCTACGCCAGAGGTTTTGGTGGACTAGGATGAAGAGAGAAATTGCTCGATACATTGCTAGCTGCGATGTCTGTCGTCCTGTTAAAGCAGAGCATCAACGGCTGCTGGCACCCTTCAATCTTTGGCTATTCCTGAGTGGAAATGGGATAAAATCAGTATGGATTTCATTACTGGGTTTCCCAGGACCAAGAGAGGGAATAATGCCATCTTCTTCGTGATCGACCGTCTTTCCAAAGTAGCCCATTTCATACCTGTTCGTGAGAGTATCACCGCTAGCCAGCTCGCTGATTTATACATCTCGCGAATAGTGTCTCTTCATGGTGTCCCATTGGAAATTAACTCAGACCGTGGGAGTCTCTTCACCTCTCGATTTTGGGAAAGTTTCCAAAATGCTATGGGAACTCGTCTCTCTTTTAGCACCGCCTTCCATCCTCAATCAAGTGGTCAAGTAGAGCGAGTCAATCAAATTTTGGAAGATATGCTCCGAGCTTCTTTCATCTCATTTGGAATGGGTTGGGAGAAATGCCTTCCATTCGCGGAGTTTGCTTATAACAATAGTTATCAAGCTAGCTTGGGCAAAGCTCCTTTCGAAGTTCTTTATGGATGAAAATGTCGAACACCTCTTAACTGGTCAGAAACCGGGGAAAGACAACTCTTTGGCCCGGATATGATTCAGGAAGCAGAAGAGTAGGTTCGCGTTATTCGTGAGAAATTGAAAACAGCCCAATCTCGTCTAAAGAGCCAATATGATCGTAAACATAAGCTGATGACTTATGAAGTCGGCGAGAAGGCTTACCTTCGGGTTACTCCGTTAAAGGGAACCCATCGTTTCGGTATCAAAGGCAAATTGGCTCCTCATTACATTGGACCTTTTCGCATTCTTGCCAAACAAGGAGAAGTTGCCTAATAATTGGAACTACCTTCGGATCTTTCCAGAGTTCACGATGCCTTCCACATTTCTCAACTCAGTCGTTGCTTCGCGGATCCTATCCATGGAGTGGACCATGAAACGCTTGATCTACAAGATAACCTCTCATATCGGGAATATCTCGTTCATATCCTTGATCAAGCCGAGCGTACCACTCGACGCCACAATATCAAGTTTCTGAAGGTTCAATGGTCACACCATTCCGAGAAAGAAGCCACTTGGGAAAGGGAGGATCGTCTTCGACTCGAGTACCCCACCTTCTTCCCAAAGGATCCAAAATCTCGGGACGAGATTCTTTTGAGTGGGGGTGAGTTGTCACACCCTAGCTGGTTCATGCATCAGAGTGTTGCATCATGTCTACTTTTACAGAAACTTGAAATGGGAATGACAGAACCCCCAGCACCCCCCTCGAAACAACTAGGGTTTACTAAAATTATTTTCAATGAACCCAAAATGCCCTTCACAAAATGTTCATCATTTCTGGATTGGGTTAAAACCCCTGGCAAAAATGGTGCACTCTTTTCTAGGACATTTTGGATTCTTTGAATTAAATCATAAGTAATTGAATTTGGGCATTTAAATGCTATAAAATATTTTAAATGCCCAAATAATTCTAGATTTAAGTGAGGGCTGTAAGCAATAATCCCAACAGAGCCCACAATTATTTTCAGGATTTTAGCAATTGCCTAAGTATTTTTAATAAATCCCTAAACTTACAGAAAAATAGAAAAAGAAAACAAACAGGAAAGACAGGAAGAGAAAGCTTACCTGGCGCCCACCCAGCAGGCCCACCTGCCGGCCCAGCCCAGCCAACGCTCCAGCGAGCTGCTTGGCTTGGCCAGGCAGGCAGGAAGCTGCTCGACGCCGGCACCAGCGCGTGCCACGCAGCTGCCCGCCGCCCTGCTTCCTCCCCTCGCCGCTCTTTTGGCCTGGACGACCTCCATGTCACGCGCCAAACCCCCTGGACACGTCCATTCCCCCTGCCTCTCTCCCTCGCTCCCCTCCACCATGGCCGACGCAGCCGCCGCCGTTCCACCGCCGTAACCGTGCCCACCGTGGTCAACGCGCCGCTCCACCGTGTCTTGAAGCTCCGCCACTCCCTCCTCGACCATCCCACTGAGCCACGCGCTGCCGGAGGCCCCCGAGCATCTTCACCGAGCTCGTCTTCATCCTCCTGCCGGCCAGATCGCTTCCGCTGCCCCGCTTGCTCTGGCTCGTCTCCGACCTCGCCGTCAACTCCGTCGCAACCACCGTGAGCTTAGCCACCTCCCTATCCTCTCCGCTCTCCTTCTCTTGCACCACAGCGAGCACACGGAGTTCGCCCGCATGCGCCGCCGCGGAGCTCGTCATCGACGAGGCTCCGGCCATGCCACGGCCACGCCACTTAGTCCACTATCTTCACCACATCCCCAGGAGCACAACGCACCACGCCCATGCCTTCCCTTGCCTCCTAGCGACGGGTCCGAGCTCACCCGAGCTCCGGCCGCTGCCAAACTCGTCGTCGGCACCGTTTCCGGCGACCCTGAGCCCAACCACCAGCACCAACCGCCGCGGCTCGCTCCCAGCTATCCATAGAGCCCAACGGCGCCCCGAACGGTGCCCTGTAGGTGAAACCCGCACCTGCACCGCCGCGTTTGGCCTCGCCAGCGGCTAAACGCCGGCGAGTTGAGCCCGCTGACCCTGTTTGACCATGGGTGGGCCCAGTTTGCCCCCCCCTGGGTCAATGACAGGTAGGGCCCAGCCCTGCTGACTAATTAGGATTAGTATTAACTAATATCTAGTTAAACTAATCACACTGACACGCGAGACCCACTGTCAGGTTTGACCTGGACCGTCCCATTGACCACTGACGTCACCCTGACGCACTACTGACGCAATAACTAATTTGTGGATTTATTTTTATACAGAAAATTCCATAAATTGTTGCAAACTTCAAAAATTCATAGAAATTATTCTGTAACTCCAAATGCAAAGATTTATATATGAATTTTGATCAGAAAAATTCAATCTATGCATTGGTAATGGTTTCATGCATGACAGAACAAGTTAACCTTGCTGTTGAAGCAAAATGAGATAATGCACTAAAATGGCTATGTTAAATGAACTAACATTTGAATCTTTGATTCAAATGAGTTCATTCCTTTCTGTTTTAGCTTGCATTAGGCCAAGACACATTCATATTGCCATGTCATAGCATGCATCATGTTGTTGCATATCGTCATGTGTTGATTATGCTCGGTGTGTTTTTGGTGGTAGGTTCTGTCTCCGAGGATAACCCCGAATATCCGTCTGAAGGGCAGTACCCTACTACCACTACATGAGGCAAGCAACCCATTGATCATTCCAATACAAACCCATGTTCTCTCTTCTGCTCTTGTTTACTGCATTAAGACAACGCGATTCAAACTGCTGTGTGTTGCGGTAGTTGAACCCACTTCCTTTGCATGACCTGTCATTGCCACAGTAACTAGATGAAACCCACTAGCATGTGTAGGAGTTGATTGAGCCATATTTGTGTTCCTACCATGCTATGCCTGCTATGCTTAGAGTTGTGTCTGGTCTGGTTCATCCGGGTGATGGGCAAGAGTGAAATGATTATGTCGGTAATGTGAGGGATGTGTTCAACATGTTTTGGTAAAGGTATCGATGAGAGGCCATGTAGGAGTACATGGTGGGTTGTTTCATTGAGGCCGTCCATAAGAACTGAGATCTGTATGCGTGATTTAAGATTCAGCTACTACCACACATTGGGCCCTGAAATATGACCCCGCTCGACTTACTGACCCCTCTCGTCCTCTATCCAGGAGTTACAACTAGTTTCTGGTGTTTGTAGGTCATGTGTTGGCGGCCGTGCGTAGCGCTGACCCTAGGGGTGGGCTATGATGCGGTAGATACACCGTGGCACGGTGTACCGAGTCGCCCGTTTGGTGTCTCGGGAACCCTACACACATTGTTTGGGGCCGTTGAGGACACCCCGGCCGGATTTCCTTGTGGATGGAACCTGAATAGGAGATAAACCTGGACTAGAGACTTGTGCGGTTAGTCAGGTCGTGGTCTACACTCAAGTTGGTTTTCGCTTGAAGTCTGCCGAGCACATGTCGTGTGCAGACGCTAAGTGGTGGAAACATGTGTGATGAAGTACACCCCTGCAGGGTATAAAACTATTCGAATAGCCGCGTCCGCGGTAAAGGACTACTTGGTTTGCCTTTACAGTTCATAGACAAGTTAATGGATACTACTAAAAGACTCAAGATAAGTGTGAGTACCGAGGATGTCCCTCTCGTAGGATGACGAGGGAGGATCCCCGATGGAGTATTGTGTTGGTGATTAGTGGACTCGTGTGCGAAAACTATTTTACTAGTGGAGTCTCGTAGGATAGCTTAGCCAAGAGTCAAAGCTGGCTTGCTACAATAACTCCACCACCTTCTTGAGAATGAGCATGTATAGTAGGTTCTGATGTAAGACTTGCTGAGTACCTTTGTACTCATGTTTGCTTAATTACTGTTTTGAGACGACAACACCGCCCCCTCCGATGGGTTCTACGTAGACCTTGATGTCGACGAGTAACTAGCCACCCAGGTGGTGGTCCAAGCCTTGGAAGGGCCCTCTATAGATAAATAGGCTTCTTCAAGCCTTTTTCCTTTCTAGTGTCTGTACTCAGACTAAGTTGCTTCCGCATGTGCTTGTATGATTGTATGACTTGAGTGTCGGGTTGTGTGACCCCTACCTGTATGAATATGTTATGTATGGCTCCTCAGAGATTTTTTAAATAAAGTACTTGAGTTGTAGAGTTTTGTTGTGATGCCATGCTGTATGTACTCATATCGGGCATATTGTGTGTATGATTGAAATGCTTGGTATGAGTGGGATCCGACAATCTAGTTGCTTATCCTTGGCAGCCTCTCATATGGGGAAATGTAGTCTAGTGCTTCCTGAGCGATAGTAGTCCGCTACAGCCCGGTTCACCGGAGTCCTGCTAGCCCAGCACTACTGCTCTGGACACTTGACTAGCCGGCATGTGTTTCACTTCGTTCCTGTGTCTGTCCCTTCGGGGAAATGTCACGCGGTGACATCCGGAGTCCTGCCTAGCCTGCTACAGCCCGGGTTACCGGAGTCTTGTTAGCCCAGTGCTACAGCTCGGATTCACACGTTGATGACCGACATGCTTGATGTGATTCATGTATGCCTGTCCCCATGGGTTAGTGCCACTTTGGGTTCACCACTAGCCATGTCGGCCCGGGTTCTCCGTCATATGGATGCTAGCGACACTACCATATACGTGAGCCAAAAGGCGCAAACAGTCCCGGGATACCGTGTGTGAGGCCGCAATGTGATATGAGGTGTTACCGGCTAGATCGATGTGACTTGGAATCGGGGTCCTGACATGAGCCACATAATTCAGCAGCCAGAGGAATCGACCAGGCAATTCCGGACACGGTTCCTCACAAAGAAAAATCAAATCGTCGACTGTCCGGATGCATAGGCCCTAGCAGCTTTTAAGCACAACATCCGCGACGAGTGGCTCACCCGGCATCTTGGCCAGGAAAAGCCGAAATCTATGGAAGCACTCACGACGCTTATGACCCGTTTTGCGCGGGAGAAGACAGCTGGCTGGCTCGCAGCAATAATATATCAAAGAACCATGGTACTTCAGATACCAAGGATGGCAATGGCAGGTCACATCACAACAAACACAAGTGCCACATTAATAGCGACAATACCGAGGATACGACAGTCAATGCCGGATTCAGAGGCTCTAAACCCGGTCAGCAGAAATAGCCATTCAAAAGAAGCACTCCAGGCCCGTCCAGTTTGGATCATATACTTGATCGCTCATGTCAAATACATGGCACCCCGGAGAAGCCAGCCAACCACACCAACAGGGATTGTTGGGTGTTCAAGCAGGCCGGCAAGTTAAATGCCGAAAACAAAGATAAGGGGTCACACAACCATGACGAGGAGGAGCCCCGGCCGCCGAACACTGGAGGACAGAAGAGGTTCCCCCCATAAGTGTGGACGGTGACATGATATACGCAACCCACTTCCCCAAGAGGGAGTGGAAGCATGCGTTAAGGGACGTATATGCGTTGGAGCCAGTCGCCCCAAAGTTTAACCCATGGTCCTCCTGTCCGATCACCTTCAATTGCAGGGACCACCCCAATAGTATCCGTCATGGAGGATTCGCCGCACTGGTCCTAGACCCAATCATTGACGGATTTCACCTCACTCGAGTCCTTATGGACGGTGTAGAGGCCCATAAAAACCCACAAGGATCAAACCTCAAAAACGACCTTCAAAGGCGTCATACCAGGTGTAGAGGCGCATTGCACAGGCTCAGTCACACTGGAATTGGTCTTCGGATCCCCGGATAACTTCCAAAGCGAGGAGTTAATCTTCGACATAGTCTCGTTCCGCAGCGGCTTTCATGCACTACTTGGGCGAACCGCATTTGCGAGATTCAATGCGGTACCGCATTATGTATACCTCAAGCTCAAGATGCCATGACCTCGGGGGGTCATCACAGTCAATGGAAACACAGAGCGCTCTCTCCGCACGGAGGAGCACACTGCGACCCTCGCAGCAGAAGCGCAAAGCAGCCTCTTAAGGCAATCCACCAGTTCGGCGATTCAAGACCCGGACACCTTCAAGCGCGCCCAGAGTAATCGGCAACAAGACCGCCTGGCACGTTTCGAGCTCGCATAGCAATGCGGCCCCCACCCAGTACCAGCCAAACAACGAAATCCGTGCCACACATACATAATTACGCATTAAAAATACCATGGGCACAGGTGGGGAGGGGGGCACGACTACGGCACGCCCCAAGACGCGACTCAACTGCACTAGGGGCTTCCCGCTTTGTTATTTTTATCTCTTTCAGGACTTTAGTCTCTGGAAACCCCGTCCGGCAGTACGGTTGCCAGACACACGATGCAACAACCAAGGAGGCAGAAAGCTACGTCGCACCACGGAACTCCCAGGTGGTCTCTGACAACGAGTGAAATACTTGCTTTAAATACCATTACTCAGCTTGCCCTTGGAGGGGACATGTCAAATAGTCCTACTTTTTGCTTATCGCACTACTTGTATCATTCTGCTTTAACACACCTTTTTGAATAAACAATGCATAGCACTAGACTATTACCACATTCTCTATTCTCTCATTTTTTATACATATATATGTTCATTCATGACATTCAGCACCCGTCCACTCTGGTACGGCCAATACGCCAGGGGCTTAAGCATAACCCATAATACGGCGTGAGAAGTCCGAACACTTTGACAGTGCGGCACCCCGAACTTATAGCATTATATGCATCAGCTCGGAATCATTTCTTGGGTCAATAATTGGGTTTTCCCGACTCCCATCTTCTGGTACCTTACGTTCCGCTATATCGGCTAAGGTAGCACTGGGAGAACTACTGCGATTGTGCCCCGATTCAGCTGGGCTAAGCACCTCAGTAGAGAAAGCGAAAACTGACTGTCATGATAAGGCAAGAGACTGGTTGCTGTTTGAGAGGTTTCGAGTCCCTAAAGACTTATGCCGGTTAGAGCGAGGAGTCGGCTTTGTCCGGCTTAAGGCGTGTATAGCGCCCCGAATTCGGCCTTCCGAATACTAGGGGCTTCGCCAAAATTTAAAATTATAGAATTCTATGGCTAAGTGAGCGGGATAAATCATTATAGTCTGATTGCCTTGTTCGTTGTGCTGAGCACCTCCCTCGAAGGACCCACAAATGGGAACAAGAGTGCTCAGGTTTGTCCCGAACACCCCAGCACTCGTGGCAAGGGGGCAGAAGCCGACGACTAGCCATCTCCCAGATTTGATAAACTACCAAACATAAGGTAATATTTTAAATTCAAACAAGCATTGCATAGCGCATATGAACAAGTTTTAATAATACAGGATCACACGAGCAAGTTCATTCAAATATTACATCTTCGCACACTCGTCCGCTACAAGATGGGCACCCTCCAGGACACCCTCATAATACATATCGGGGTGGCGATGCTCCTTGCCCTGCGGAGGCCCCTCCTTCACCAGCTTCTCGGCGTCCATCTTGGCCCAGTGCACCTTTGCACAGGCAAAAGCCCGGCGTGCACCTTCGATGAAGACGGACCACTTGATGACTTCCAAACATGGACAGGCATCCACAAGCCGCCTCACCAGGCCGAAGTAGCTGTTGGGAAGGGAGTCGCCAGGCCACATCCGAACTATAAAGCCCTTCATGGCCTGTTCGTCCGCATTGTGCAGCTCGAGCAGTTGCTTCAGCTGGTCGCTCACAGGCATCGGGTGTTCGGTCCCCGTATACTGAGACCAGAACAACTTCTCCGCCGAGCTTCCCTCCTCGGCCTGGTAATATTTCGCGGCATCAGACATGCTGCGCGGCAAATCTGCGAATGCTCCTGGAGAGCTCCGGACTTGGGTAAGTAACAAGTAATTTACTTGCACATGCTTGCTCTGCATATTGAATGCCTTACCCTCCGCTATCTTCCTCATCGCCTCAATCTCCTGGAGGGCTTTTTGGGCTTCGGCATTGGCATTCTTTGCGCTCTCGAGGGCCATGGCAAGCTCAGACTCTCACGTCTTCGAGTGAAGCTCCAAAGCCTCGTGCTTCGTCACGAGAGCCTGGAGCTCTTGCTGCACCTCGCCCACCCGTGCCTCTTTCTTTTCCCGCTCGGTGCACTCCAGGGCCGCTTTGTTTTTGGCCTAGGATAGCGCTTGCTTTAGGGTCTCTACTTCGGTCATGGCCCCTGGCAAATTCATGATGATCCTGTCATTTCGCAATCACATCTTTTTTGTATATATATATATATAGACAAGGTATTACTTACCTTTGTTCTCCTCGAGCTGCCTCTTGGAAAGGCCGAGCTCTTTCTCGGACCCCTCGAGGTCCTGCTTCAGTGCGGCGACCTCCGCAGTCAGTGCGGCAGAGGTCAACAGCGAAGCCTGCATACACATATAGACATACTTATATTAGACTCCTGCAGATATTATTTGATCCTCTATTCGGCTTTTCTTTGTGAACACCAAACAGAGCATCAGGGGCTACTGTCTATGCGGTAATATTTTTCATATATTTTAAATTCTTACCTCAAAGCCTGTTAGAAGGCTGGCATAGGCTTCAGTCAGTCCGCTCTTGGCGGACTGAACCTTCTTGATCACCGCACTCATAATGGTGCGGTGCTCTTCGTCGATGGAAGCACCGCGAAGCGCTCCCAATAGGTTGTCCAGTGCCTTTGGATGGACAGAGGTCACCGGCACGGGTGTCTTACCCCTTTTGGAAGGGGGCCGCCTGCCCATGTCTGGAACCACTGGAGGTTCCAGCGCGGTGTTCGGCTGAGAGCTGAACTGGGAGCCCCCGGGAGCCTTGCTCCCTTTGCTCCTGGAGTCCGGAAGGTCGCCTTGAGGCGCCTCCGGGACTGTCGCCTCTCGGCTCGGTGCCCCCTGAGACAGTACCTCGGCATTGTCCGTAGGGCAAGGAGAGGTGGCAGTTGGAAGTGTATCACTATTCATGTCCGGCGAGTCCAAGGATCCGTCCGACGATGATACATCGATACGGGCTTGGGGCAGACTGCATAATCATATTTGACATTAGGAGAAGCAGTGCGACAAAGGTATGCTATGAGTTACTCTAGTATCCGAATACTTACGACTTCGCCAGGGGCTTGGCCCTGAGCATCCACTCGTCCTCGCCGTCGGCGGCGGTGGTGGAGCAGTCCGGAAGGAGAGTTCTTCCCTTCTTGGACCCTTCGGCCTCCTTGGTTGGGGCGGCCTTCCTTTTCTTGTCTCCCCCGGCTGGAGGGGGGAATCTTCGTCTTCCTTCTCCTCGTTTTCATGGGAGGAGTGCGTCTCAGAGTTATCGGACGATGAGTCCGATACCACCTGGCGCCGGGAACTCTTTTGGGTTCCCTTGGCCTTCTTCTTGGTCTTCTCTGGCACCTCATAAGGAGCCGGAGTCCGCATCTCCGTCAGCAGAGCGTCCGCAGTGTCTTCAAGCAGAGGGGCCGGATAGTCAATCTGCTCCGATGCCTCCACCCAGTCCTGTCAAAGGCATGGGAGCTCAGACACCGCACATGGTTAAGCTATGGGAAATAAATATCCTACCAGATGTATAGAACTTACCGGATTCGCAGGGCGCTTCGTGCTTAGCCCGCGGTCCTCGGTAAGAGAGGGAGGGACCTCGGCTTCAACAGCACCCTCTAGACGTCCTTATGCGTCGTGTCAAAGAGCTCATGTAGAGTCTGGTGCTGGGCCGGGTCGAACTCCCATAAGTTGAAATCCCGTTGTTGACACGGGAGGATCCGGCGGAAGAGCATGACCTGGACTATATTGACAAGCTTAAGTTTCTTGCTTATCATGTTTCGGATACACTTCTGGAGTCTGTCCAGCTCCACCGATGAACCCCAGGATAGGTTCTCCTTCCAGGAAGTAAGCGCATGGGGATTTCGGATCGAAACTCGGGGGCCGCCACCCAGTTGGTGTCGCGTGGCTTGGTGACGTAGAACCACCCCGATTGCCACCCCTTTATGGTCTCCACGAAGGAGCCCTCGAGCCATGCAACGTTTGGCATCTTGCCCACCATGGCTCCGCCACATTCCGCTTGTTGGCCGCATACAACCTTCGGCTTGATATTGAAGGTCTTCAGCCATAGGCTGAAGTGAGGCCGGATGCGGAGGAAGGCCTCGCACACGACGATGAACACCGAGATGTTGAGGATGAAATTTGGGGCTAGATCATGAAAGTCCAGCCCGTAGTAGAACATGAGGCCGCAAACGAATGGATGGAGGGGAAACCCCAATCCGCGGACGAAATGGGGGAGGAAAACCACCCTTTCGTGAGGTTCCGGGGTAGGGACGATCTGCCCCGCGCCTGGCAGCCGGTGCACGATATCCGCGGCTAAGTATCCGGATCCACGTAACTTTTTGATGTGCCCCTCCGTGAAGGAGGAGGCCATCCACTTGCCTCCTGCTCCGGACATGTTTGGAGAGAGTTGAGGAGGAGGATGCGGACTTTGGCGCTGGTGCTCGAGTGCGTGAGAATGGATGAGCAAGGAGGAAGAAGGCATGGGTAGAAAAAGGTGAGATCTTATCCCTTTATAAGGGCGGACTAAACTATGCGCCACTACTTGCCTGGTAAAACTCGCTTATCCCCCAAGCGCCGTAATTGATGGCGCGGTTGGGTTACCCACGTCTGTATTGATGAGAATCCCGTAATAAGGGAACACGATCTTTGCTTTGACAAGACGTGTCAAGAAACTGCCTCGCGTTATGTGCGGAGGCTGGTTAAAGAAAAACGGTTCAAATAATTACCTGGCCATGGCGTGATGTCATGCTGCCAAAACGTGTCAGCAGATTAGATTTGTGGTAATATTATTCTCTCTACGGTGGTA
Source organism: Triticum aestivum (assembly GCF_018294505.1). Lineage (NCBI taxonomy): Eukaryota > Viridiplantae > Streptophyta > Magnoliopsida > Poales > Poaceae > Triticum > Triticum aestivum. The sequence continues at coordinate 295,153,709 of NC_057800.1, forward strand.
TGTGGAACTTATTTTGCAGGGTCGGACACTATCCTTGTATTCAAATTCTTCCGGGGTGTATTCGGAGGAGGAACCCGCCTTGCAATGCCAAAGACAACATTGCGCGCCGGACTCATCTTCATTGAAGCCTGGTTCAGGGGCTACTAAGGGAGTTCTAGATTAGGGGGTCTCTAGACAGCCGGACTATATCCTTTGGCCGGACTGTTGGACTATGAAGATACAAGATTGAAGACTTCGTCCCGTGTCCGGATGGGACTCTACTTGGCGTGGAAGGCAAGCTAGGCAATACGGGTATGTATATCTCCTCCTTTGTAACCGACCTTGTGTAACCCTAGCCCCATCCAGTGTCTATATAAACCAGAGGGTTTTAGTCTGTAGGACAACAGACAATCATACCATAGGCTAGCTTCTAGGGTTTGGCCTCTCCAATCTTGTGGTAGATCAACTCTTGTACTACTCATATTGTCAAGAATGAATCAAGTAGGACATAGGGTTTTACCTCAATCAAGAGGGCCCAAACCTGGGTAAAACATCGTGTCCCCTGCCTCCTGTTACCATCCGCCTTAGAGGCACAGTTCGGGACCCCCTACCCAAGATCCGCCAGTTTTGACACCGACACTCGCCAAACTAGACCTACGTCTAAGCGACGCGCTCCTCAAAATCCGTCTCCGCCTTGTCCACCGCTGCCATCCTAGATTTCACTTTGTCTTGGCGGACACGGTGGAGCACCTTGAGCTTCTGGAAGCTAGCGCTCATGGCTCAGAGAAGCTGCTCCTCTTGGGAACCGACATCACTGGCGATCGATTTGTCAATAACCGGGAGCCCGGCGGTGGCGAGTGCCTCATCATCAAACACCTCCCCTTCGGCTGGCGCTCTGGTGCTTGCCGTCCCCGGGAGGCAGATGAATAGTTCGTCGCCCACCCTTAGGTACTTGCCCGGGGCGGGGGCTGCTGGGGAGCAAGGTTGATCGTTAGCCACCTCCTCCTCGACGGGCTCCTTGGCGGCCTCCTCAGCAGCAGCCTTGCCGGGCTCCACAGCAAGCCCCTTGCCGACCTCCCCGACAGCGGTCTCGCCGGTCTCCCGGGCAGGCCCCTTGGCGGCCTCCTCGGTGGCGGACTTGGCGGCTTCCCCAGCCGTGATCTTGGCGGCCACGGCTTTGGCATCCTTGGCGACCTCCTCGATGAAGGTATCGATATCCTCCTGGTCCATCGAGGTACGGTCTGGACCCTAGAAAGGAGAATGAAACAAGGCCAAAATCAAGGTTAGAAAGCACGGATGGGAGGCAGGCCAGTTACCCGTGCCGAGATGAGAAGAAGTGGCTCCTTCCCCACCAACATTCGTGGCCGGGACAAACCCTCCAGCACCCAAGCTCGCCTCCTCTTCCTTCATGCGTGCGGGCTCGGCGGCAGATGCCCTCGCCGGGGACACCCCTCTGGGTGGCGTGGTCGATGGGGGCGGCATGCCGGGCGCGGCCCTCAGCGGATCCTCCTGTTGCCGGTCCCCTCCTGTAAACCCGGCAAGGTCAGCACCAAGGATTCATGCCCCAACGTCTGTCGATGAGGAGTGAGTAATGAAATCATGCTGGGGGCTGAAGCGGGGGCTGTGTCGAGGGCTATTGTCCGGGCTGATCTCCACCAACACCGGCGCGTGCGGAGTGCACGCCGGGGGCTTGTCGCCTGTCGAAGCCCTGGCCCTCTTTGCCGCCCTCTGGGCCAGCGTCTCCATGTCGCTGCAAAGATAAGGTCAAGTGAAGGCAAGGTGACACGAGCAGAGGGTCAGGAAATGACGAGGGGCAAGGTACTTACTTGTCCTCCTCCGCCGGCCTCCTCTTCCTCTTCGGGCTAAAGGACCCGAGGTCAAAAACGGCCTCCGGGGCGGCGTCTGCAAGGGGAGGAGAAGGGGATGGGGTCCTGCGCCGCTTGGATAACGAAGAGGCATCAGCCACAAACTTCTTCGCTGCCAGAACCCTCGTCTCACGCATGGGCTCCACCTGATCCTGTTGCCGCTGCGTGGTCCTGCCAGGCCGGACCGGCTCGCCGGAGCTAGCCCGCTGCAAGACCCGGTACCTCCTCTTAGGCCGACTCCTCGACCATGTATTTGACAAGGGGAGCCCCGGTGCCGGCAGCACTGGCCTCCCTGGTGGACCCCGTCCACTCCGCGAACTCCCTCTCTTCTGCGGCCACATCGGCCTCATCTTACACAGTGCCGAGGCTGCCGGCCTCCTTCGCAAGTGCTGCCTCCTCCGCCCTGGTGGCAATGTACGCCAACTCTTGCTCGGTGGTGTTGCGGATAAGTAGTGGCTCGTCGCGAACCTACTTATCCGATAAGTTGTCGAAGAATGCCTGCACCAACTTCGCCTTTGGCTCAACCCTAGTCGGATCAAGGCCGTGCGCGTTGAAAACTGGCATCATGGCGATGGTGGCAGTCTGACATGAGTTATTGCTCAGCGGGACCACCTCCGTTGACAACCCGAACAGAGACTTGCAGGTCTTTTCGGCCTTGCCGGTCCTCTCGACCCTGCCAACCCCGTTGACCTTGAGCTGAAAAGCCTATGGCAGAGGTGGGCGTGCTGCAGCACCATGAAGTTATGGTTCAGACCGGGGCGGAGCCTCATGATATCGGCCGCATTCCTGATTTCCCAAGCCGGCCTCCCTTTATTATGCAGCGGGGCAATACGGCGGCGGGGAAGTCAGCCCCGATCATCTCAAGGGTGAGTCCAGCCGAGGTGAGACGATGGATCCTGGTAGTGGCAACCGAGAGCTTCTTGTCATCAGCGTCGACATCGCCCAGTCCTTTCTACGGACCGGCGACACCCGATGGACCCGACAGAACTCCTGCGTTTCTGCCTCCATGATCCAACACCACCGGCCCCGCCACTCTTCCCACCTCTCCTTCTGGGCGCCCTTTGGGTACGTGCCCCTGGTCTTGGTCCCCGGGATCCAGGTGATGCAGCCAGAGATGGCCCCCGCTGGCTGGATGCGAGGGGTGAAGTAATGCCGGAAGAGCGCCGTGCTGGGGTGCACTCCGGCGAAGACCTCGCAGAGATGGGCAAAGAAGGCCATGCATGCCACGGAGTTTGGCGTAAAATCCAGAAGATGGAAGCCATAGGTGTGCATGGTGTCATTGAAGAAATCAGAGAAAGGGGGGCAGAGCTCGCCGGAGAAGTAATCAACAAACAAGGGGTACCAATTTGGGCCGGCCTTGGCAAAGGGGGCGGGGATGATATGCTTGGCGGGGTGCCCCGACATCTCTGTCCCCCACAAGGGCCTGAACTTCTCCTTGAGGGTGAGCGCGTCGACCGTCGAGTTGAAGAGGGCGCATTCCGTCTGCATCTCCACCAACTCGCTCTTTCCGCGCCTCTTTCTCCCCGGCGTCCTTGGCCACCCCCTTTCCCTTGCCTATCTTCGGCGCCATGGCGGCTGAGAGGAAGTAAGGGATCGAGAGCAATGGGGGTGCGGCGGTGGCGGTGGAGAGCAGAGGCGAGAGCTTCGATTTGCGGTTGAGGAAAAAGAAGAGGACGGCGGTTCCCAGATTGAAAAAGGCACGGAGGGTAAATGAGCAGCGCCCCTGCGATTTCCTCCTTTTTATGGGGAAGACGCATGCCGCCTCTTTACTATTCACCAGGAGGTGACGCAAGCACACCGCGATCGCCCCACGCACGACCCCACATCACGCACTCAATGCGGGTCATGGGGAAGCGCAACTGGCGAGAGAGTTACCACAGTTAAACTCCGCCACACGTGCCCGCACACTGTTCTGGGCCTGGCCCAACAATGCCTTGCGCTTATGTGTGGCCGAGGCCCGGGGCTCCCGTCGGTGTACAAAAGAAGGGGCCTTTCTATACCCCTTTACTTTTGCACAGGCAGTCATAGCCGCACCTGCAGTCGTGCTCGGCAGAGCAGAGGAAGCAAAGTTACAATGCTGCCATGGTAGCTCTCGAACTAGAAGCATGAAGAGCGAAGGGACAAGGTGAGATTTTCCCGGCATGACCCTTGCTGGAGTGGCCTACATGGCCCCGGCAAGAGCCTTGCTGGGGAAACTTTCCCAACACCAGCAAGACCGCCACCCTTGAGCCTGAGAGTTATGACGCTATCGACAACGTCAAGACCAAGGCTTAGGAGCGCCTGCATGGTGGCATGCAGATCTTTGTGAAGCCCAAAGGCCTGCGAATCTTGATAGAAACCAGAAGACGAAGGCCCCCCGCAAGATCCTTGCCGGGGGCAAACGAAGACCCCTCCGGAAAGACCCTTGCCGGGGATGGCCACGAGAACCCGGCAAGACCCTTGCCAGGGGCATCTATGGAGCGAAGACTAGGCCCGCACCTGCCAGAGTTTCGCTGCCCCGCACCCGTTCCGACATGGCGGCCAGCCCGCCAACTAGGCGAGTGCCTGCGTGGCATCATGCAGCTTCTAGGCCAACTAGCCAAGCGCTGGTGTGGTGGCATGCAGATCTTCGTGACGACCCTTCCACCGCACCAACTCAACAGCCAGCCAGCCAGTGTGGCGCTGCATGCCTCATCATCTTGGACGCGCGTCAGAGCGAGGCGAGGCGGTGACGGACGGGACGAGCTTCTTTGCCGTCCCCGATAAAGCAAGAGGGCATGTCGGTAGCGCATTAAATGCGTTTGTCTGACGGTGCTAGGCGATAGACTTGTACATTGTACATAGTTTCCACCTCCTGTGTGCCACTGTGGCAACCCCTTTGACATATAAAAGGAGGCCCGAGGCGTACTTAGGAAGGATTCAGACTTCTTGGACTAGGCATGCACCGCAGCTAGTTCAAGAGCTCAAGAACACTAAATACACAGAAAGCAAGACTAGGGTTTTACGCATCATTTGCGGCCCGAACCTGAGTAAAAATCCCCCTGCGTTGATGTTCTAGACCCGCTCTTTGCGCAGCCCCACGCCCCGCCAACCATAGAAGGGACTCCCCGAGGGATCCCATTGGTGTCATTCCCGAGCCCTGACACGTGAAAAGGAAAAGGGTCAAAATGTCGCTGGCGGTAAGGGCCGAGGCGGTGAATCAAGTCTCCCCGACAGCCCCTTCCAGAACAAAGGAAAACCCGCCAGAGGTGGAGAGAAGGGAGCCTGTGATGATGAGAGTGATGGAGAGGATGAAGAGGAAACCAGTGAGCAGGAGTCTCAGAAGGCTACTGATGCTCTGTTCATTCACGGCGGTGCATCTCTGCACTCCTCTCACAGCCAACTCAAACGGTGGGCACGTGAGGTCAATGTCGTGGACCTAGCACTAGAGGCTCGGAAACCACTCAAATGGTCACGCACGCCCATCATCTTTGACGAAGAGGATCATCCTGACTGTACCACTGCGGTAGGATGCTTGCCGTTGTTGGTCTCTCCAACAATTCGCAACCTCAAGGTCACAAAAATGTTGGTGGATGGCGGGGCCGGGTTGAATCTAATTTCCCCGGCATTTATCAGCAAATTTCAGATAGCAAAGGAAGAATTGAAGGCCACCGACACATTCGAGGGAGTTATTCCCGGGAGGAGTCATCCTAAGGGAAAGATCACGCTACCGGTGACATTGGGGGGGGGGGAGGTGAACTATCGGAATGAGAAGATTGTGTTTGATGTGGTCGACCTCCCTTTGTCGTACAATGGGATCCTTGGACGCCCAGCCCTAGCTAAATTCATGGCAGCATCCAACTATGCCTACAATATCTGTAAGATGCCTGGGCCGATAGGAGTCATTTCCATCCCATCAGATGAGAAGGGCACAATCATTTGCATGGACAAGAAGTATCGAGACGCAGTCGCGATAGGGGCAGCGGCAACAGTAGTTCCCGCCAAGGAGGACAGAGGAAGGAAGAAGGATAGCAAGGACACTGGCAAGGAATCCGAGAAGCGTATCTCTTCGGAGTACGCTGCACCCGTTGATGACTTGCCGGAGAGTTCCAACAGCAAAAGATCCAAGATCACTGCACCCAAGTGAAGAAGGTCCCGGCAGGGCTGGCTGGCGTTGACGGTACTTTCACTATCAGCGCCACCCTCGATGAAGAATAGGAAAGCACACTCATTGCCTTCCTATGGGCGAATGTCGATGTGTTTGCCTGGCAACCATCTGATATCCCCGGTGTTCCCAGGGAGGTAATCGAGCACCACCTTGCTGTCTACCCAGATGCCTGACCTGTCAAGAAGAAAGTCCGGGAGGAGGCCTTGGAGAGGCAGCAGTTCATTGCAGAAGAAACCTAGAAGCTTGAAGCGGATGGTTTGGTCAGAGGAGTGCTACATCCCACATGGTTAGCAAATCCAATGGTGGTTCAGAAAGCTAACGGGAAATGGAGGCTGTGCATAGATTTCACAGATCTCAACAAGGCTTGCCCGAAAGACCCATTTCCCTTGCCGCGCATCGATCAAACTGTGGATTCCACTTCAGGCTGTGATCTGCTTTCCTTTCTGGACGCATATTTCGGGTATAACCAAATCTTCATGTCCAAGGAAGATGAAGAAAAGACCTCATTCATCACCCTATGTGGAACGTATTGTTTTATCCGCATGCCATTCGGATTAAAGAGTGTCGGGTCTACTTTTGCAAGGGTAGTCCAGATTGGCTTCGAGCCACAGCTGCACAGAAACATTGATGCTTATATGGATGATATTGTGGTCAAGACCAAGGATAGAGCAACCCTTCTCCAGGATTTGGAGGAGACTGCCAATTTGCGCAAGATCAACTTGAAGCTCAACCCGGAGAAGTGTGTGTTTGGTGTTCCCTCCAACAAGCTACTTGGGTTCTTTGTGTCCTGTCAGGGAAACGAAGCCAACCCTGACAAGATTAAAGCTATCGAGCAGATCCGGGTGCCAAGGACAGTCAAAGATGTAAGGCGTCTGAGGGGGTGCGTTGCCGCACTAAGCAGATTGATTTCCAAGTCTACCGAGCCGCCCTGCCGTTCTTCGGAATCCTAAAGAAGGCAGGACCCATGAAGTGGACCCCGGAAGTGTTAGTACCCCGATCCTAAGTCACACCGATCTAGCATGTAACACATTATAACACTTTGCGGCCTCACGCACGGTATCCCCACGGGTGCCACCCTACCTAGCCCGGGACCGTCTGTGCCTTTTGGCTCACGTATATGATAGTGTTGCTAGCATCCATATGACTGACAATCTGGGCCGACATGACCAGTCGTAAACCATAGGTGGCACTAACTTAGAGGGATAGGCATACATGACCCAGCAATGCATGTGTCGGTCATCAATGTATGAACCCAAGTCGTAGAAAGCTACAAGGACTTAAACGAACAACACGTGACATTTCCCTGTAGGGACAGATAGAGGAGCAAAGAAGGACACATGCCGATCATCCCGTGTGTTCCGGAGTAGTAGCAGGCTACCATGGCTCAGTGGAAGCACTAGGAGACATTTCCCCATAAGTGAGGCTACCAAGAATAAACAACTAGATTGTTGGATCCCACACATACCAAGTATTTCAAAATCATACACACAATATGCTTGATATGTGCAAATACAACATGGCCTCAAAACAAAACTCTATGACTCAAGTATTTATTCAGAAGGCTCCGAAGAGTCATACATAGTAAGAATTACAACCATGGGTCACATGACCGAACATACAGAGCATACAGGCAACAGAAGCATAAACATGTCTGCTTAAAGACATTTGAAAACGAAGAAGGCTTTAGAGCCTAACTATCTATAAGACCCTCCCAAGGGTACACGATCATACCTGAGGTAACAAACTAAACGTTGAAGTCCATGCGGAACTACTACTGAGACTGAAGTCTCTGTGCAAAAACATAATGTACCCAACTACAAATGTACCCAACAAGACTTACATCAGAACTAGCTACATATTCATTAGTATCAACAAAGGGGTGGTGGAGTTTAACTACAGCAAGCCAACTTTGACTCAGTGGCTATCCTGTACTACAACTGCCGGTAACTCTTTTGAGGTGGCGCACACGAGTCCACATTCGAATAGTTTTCTAACCCTGCAGTGGTGTACTTCTTCACACACGCTTCCACCACTTATCGCTGCTTACACGACATGTACTCGGCGACCTTCAAGTGGAATCCCAGCGAGGGTGTCAACCACGACCTGACTAACCACACAAGTCTCCAGTCCAGGTTTATCGCCTATTCAGGTTCCATCCGCAGGGAGTCCGGCCGAGGTTTCCACTACGGACACGAATGATGTGTGAAGGGTTCCCGAGGCTCCAAACGGGTGTCTTGGTACATCGTGCCACGTGCCTATCGCATCACAGCCCACCCCTCGGGTCAGCACTACGCACGGCCTCCAACATACTACAAACACCAGAAACTACTTGCAACTCCTGGAGAGAGGACAGAGTAATTAATAAGTCAAGAGGGTCCATTGGTTTCAGGCCCAACACGTGGTTGTAGCTGATCTTGAATCACACACACAAAACTCAGGTCCTAGGGATGGTTCCAATGAGACAACCAAGCATGTACTCCTACATGGCCTCTCATAGCTACCTTGACCAAATCGTGTTCACACACTTAGCTCTCAACAATAGGACATGATGACCACATTCCAATTCATCCCCGATGAATCAGACCTGAAACAACTATAAGCAATAGGAGGTATAACAATCAAGCATAAATGAGTAGGCACATCATGGCTCAAACAACCCCTACTCATGCTAGTGGGTTTCAACTATTTACTGTGGCAATGACAGGTCATTCAGAGGAAATGGGTTCAACTACCGCAACATGTAATAGTTGAAACATTGTTGTACTAATGCAATAAAAGAGAGCAAGAGCGAGAGAGTGGGATTGTATCGGAATGTTCACTGGGGGTTGCTTGCCTGGAACTTCTGAAGATAGCATTGTGTCTTCATCAGTGCCATCGATCACATCGTCGAAACAACATCTACTGAGAGGGGACAAACACCGATAACTGAGACGGAACACAATCAATGCAATCCAACAATATGATGCATGAATGTGACATGGAAATATGCTGTGATTTGAGCTAATGCCACTAGCAACATAATTAAATGAAGTTGGTTTGAACCAAAGATTCAAAGTCAAACTCCACATGTGGTTATTTATATGCCATTTATTTAATTTGTCTTAGATAGTAGCCATAAGTTGTTCTAACATGCATGAAAATGCCATAAACAGATTCCTTGAATTTGTTTGATAATTTTTCATATATAAATTATTTCATTTGGAGTTATGGTTGAATTGCTATGATTTTTTGAAGTTTAAACATTTCCTGGAACTTCCTAGATTATTTTTAATCCAGAAAATGATTAACTGTGTAAGCATTGTGTAAGCGTGACATCGACAGGTCAAAGGGGCTGGTCCAAGACATACCTGACAGTGGGCCCCGCATGTCAGTGTTTCAACTAATTAACTAAGTTAATTAACACTAATTTAAACCTAACGCTAATTAGTCAAGGGCTTGGGCCCACACGTCAGTGATCCACATGAGGTCAAACCCCTGGTGAACTGGGTCAAACTCGCCGACGTTTAGCCGCTGGCGAGGCCAGATGCGGCGGCAGGCTTCGGATTTGGTCCTTCGGCGACCAAATCGATGGCGAAGAGGCTCTACGTGCCGAGGGGACTCGCACAGATCTAATAGGGCAAGCAGGAGGATCTGGGGAGCACCAAGCTCGCCGGAAACGAGCTCGTGGTGGCGGTCGGAGTTCGGGCGGTCGCGGGGTTGGCACTACGGTGCACGGAGCAGCTCTCCGAGGGGCTCATCGGGCTCCTAGAGAGGCAAGGAGAACGATGACATGTGCGGGAGCGGCTGGTTCGGGCTCTGGCCACGGCGGCGGCATGGAGCTCTCGGCTCTGGTGGGAACGAGGGATACAAGGCGCAATCGAGGCAGGGAAGAGAGGGGTTCGAAGTGGTATCTCACAGCGGTGATGTAGAGAAGCTCAGTGGGCTCGGGGAAGGGTTGGTCACGGCATGCGGCAGCCGGTGATCTCGGCGGCCGAGAGGTTGAAGACAACGACATGGGAGTGGTGCGGGGCATCCTGCATCCTATGGGTCGTCTAGGAGGCATATGTGACAGTGGCGGAGCTCTAGGACTCGGTGGTGAGGCGAGGCAGCAACGAGAAGTGCAGTGGTAGCGAACGGCTGCGACGGAGGTGCTCGGGCGCGTTCAGGAGAGGGGGCTAGGGGCCGAGGGAGAGAGCAGAGAGAGAAAGAGAGGGAGAAGGTTTAGGGCGTCGAGGGCAGCTCCACGACACAAGATGAAGGCGAAGGAGGCGTTGACAAGGCGAAGCAGGAGGTGGCCGCTTGGGCGCGTGCGCTAGCTACCAGTAGGCGCAAGATTGAAGACAATCTTGCCCCTGGTGGCTGGGCCAGGTAAGTGGCCGCCAGGTGGGCTGCAGGTAAGCTCTTTCCTCTCTCAGGTTCTTCTATTTTATTCTGTTTTCTATTTTTATTCCTCTGTTTTGATTTAGTAGAAGTACTAGATCATTTTGCAAAATCCATAAATTTAATATGGGAGCTAAATGGATATTTCCTGGGCCCCACAAAAAGTTTTAGAATAATTGGACATTTATTTCTTTTATAATAGAAATAAATCCAACTCAAACAGTTTATGATTTAAATCAAAAGCCGAAAATAAACATTTTAAAGCCTCCAAGAATATTTGTTTGAATTTTATTCTTGCCAATATTCTTCAAGGTTTAACAGGAACATTTTCTTGGACTCCTTTGATGAGATTTTAATGTTGATTATTTCTGAACTTATTTCTGATGGTTTAAACTAACCTCAATTCAACTTCCATGAATTAAAATGACAATGACATGATGATCAAGCATAGACAATAGGGGCTGAGCTAGGGCTGTGACAACTCACCCACACTAAACAAGAATCTTGTCCCGAAATTCAAGCGTAGGGTAAGAGGAAGAGGGGACACAAAGCTAACACAATCTTAATGATCCAACTGCCATCATCGTAGATATTGATTCATTGCATCATATTGGTCTTGACGTCTTTGCTTTTGAGATCTTCGTCCAACACTTTGACGACAGAAAGAAACTCTACAAGAATCGATCTCCTCGAAGATCGAGCACTCAAGATCAACTCATGGGTTGAGACCTAGGAATATCTCTTGAGTTGAGACATGAAACACACATCAGTTGCAGTGGAAAGAGGTAGATGACTAGGGTTCAATTGGGTAGGCAAAAATTCCACGCTGAAGAAGATGGTGCATGGTTTCAAGATAGCGATGAAATAATTTCCATGATTCCATAATGGGGCTCCTTAGAGGAGGTGACTCGTAGAACTATTCCCTGAAGTGACAAAAAGAATTACTTTTGATATAGAGATAATTGAAACTCTCTATACCAGGCTAGGGCAATTCATAATTGATCGGTTGAAGAAGTCTGAAAGGATGGCATACTCAGACTAGAATGGATGATGTGGATGTAACACCCCGGATGTAACTTACCCAATTTGTACTCCAACTCTTGCCGTTTCCGGCCTTAAGTTATTTTATTTTCTCGGGTTCGGGTCTTTGTCTCCGTGTGTTGTTGTCGTTGTCATGCATCCCATATGATGTCATCATGTGCATTGCATTTGCATACGTGTTCGTCTCATGCATCCGAGCATTTTCCCCGTTGTCCGTTTTGCATTCGGGCGCTTCGTTCTCCTTCGGTGGTCATTTCTAGCTATTTTTCATGTGTGGGGATTAACCATTTCCGGATTGGACCGAGACTTGCCAAGCGGCCTTGGTTTACTACCGGTAGACCGCCTGTCAAGTTTCGTATCATTTGGACTTCGTTTGATACTCCAACGGTTAACCGAGGGACCAAAAAGGCCTTGTGTGTGTTGCAGCCCAACACCCCTCCAATTTGGTCCAAAACCCACCATAACCTGCTCCATCATCTAGAGCATTCGATCACGATCGCGTGGCCGAAAACCGCACCTCATTTGGACTCTCCTAGCCCCCTCTATGCTTATATATGCATCTTCCCCTAAAATCCCGGATCCATTCCTACCCTAACCTGGCTCCCCGTCTCTCTACGCGCCGGACAATGTCCCGACACGCCGGACATCACCGCTGCCGTGAATCGCGCGCCGCCACATTGCCGAGCCACGCCCACATCGCCGCCTCTGTCCCGCCGGCCCGCTCGGCCCGGCCGGGGCCCCCGAAACCCATCGGCTCGCCCCCGCCGCCTGTGCCCGCGCCTCCCGCGCCCGAGCCCCCCGCCCGCGCCTCGCCTCCGCCGCCCGCCCTCACCGCGCCGCGCGGCCACGGACCACAACGCCGGCTGCCGCGCCGCCTCCCGACCCGGCTCCGCCGCCTCCTCCGACATCTCCGCGCCTCCCGGACTCGCCGGTGACCGGATCCGGCGAGATCCGGCCCGGAAGGACCTCGGGCCCCTCCTCCTTCGAGCTCCGGCACCTTCTCCGGCCATCTATAGTGCTCCCTCCAGCGAACCTCGATCGGCGTGCAAATCTGGATCTGGGATATTTTCTCGTTCGGTTGACTTTTTGCCCGAAACCCTAATCCATGTGCTCCTGTTCATCGCATCATAACTTTGCATCCGTAGCACCGATTTGGGCATATAACATATCAAAATGTTCATATCAGAGAGTACATCATTTCATTCCACTGCATCATTTTCATTTGAGTTCATCTTTAAGCCCGAAATGCTGTTAGAAGAGGGCTACTTGAGTTAATTGTCAGATCTGCTACTCCATTTGCATATTTGTCATTTTTGCCATGTTTATTGTGTGCATGATATGCCCATGAGTTTTACATATGTTTCGTTAAGGGTTTTGCCATCTTTCCAGAGGTGCAACCCATGTATTTTTGTGAGTTGTGTGGTGACTAGTGCAAGCTTGTGAAGTGAGGCACTTGGTAGTGCTGATTTCAGGGACTTAGCAATTCCACAGTCCTTGACCTGTTTATCTCATATGGCCATATGTTCTTGTTGTTTCCTAGTGATCCGTGCCTCTTTTGAGGATGATCAGTAAGGATGTTTTGTTAATCTTGTAGTGCTCTGTCCATCCATGTCTTTGTTTGCAATTATGGAGAATCCTAGCTTGAGTCAATCGAGCTCTACTTTTGCTACTTTGTGAATCTGGGCAGATTGTCAACTTATTTGCAATTTTGCCGATGATGTTGTAGTTGACCCGTGCATGCTATGCTATTGTTCTTGCCATGTCTAGCTTGCATTTTGTGTGTTATTGATAGATGTATGCTTAGCTTTTCATGTCTTGCTCCGTAGTGAGTGCATCGAGATCTTAAACATGCCTACTTGATATCTGTTTTCAGCATGCTCTAGTTTTCACTAAGTCTGTGATCTGATTATGTTTTTGCCATGTTCATATGCTTGCAATTGTATTTTCTGATCCCTTTTGGCTCAAGGTCACTAAGGGACTTTTGTTAATCTCTTTGAGTAGCTCCATGTCATGCTTTACTTTGCCATGTTCAGGTCCTGTAGCATGTAGTTTTGTTGCTCCGAAGAGTGCTACCTGATCTGAAATTCCAGACAAGTGTTAATTTCACTCAGTCTGAAATCTGTTTGCCATATGCATTTTTGCCTTGCTTGTTTGAACCTGTTAGTGGATGATTTGGCGGTAGATCAGTGCTAGACTTTTGTTAAGCATCTTGAATGCATCCCTGCCATGTATTTTGTTGTCATGTTTGGGTGCTGTAGCATGTTCATCTCATTGCATTTAGATGGTTACTTGCTGTAAATCGCAGACCGGTGTCATATTTGAATCTCTTGCCATTTCCAAACCGTAACTACGATTCCGGTGTTCTTTATATCGTTTTCAAGCGATTTCATCTCATCTTTCCAGTGGCACACTTGGATTTCCAATTTGAGGCCAGATTCATGCATTCCTTGTCAAATCTCGCATATGCATCCCGCATCGCATCCCGCATAGCATATCATCTTTGCATCATGTTGTTTGAGCTTTGCACGTGGTTGATTGTGTCCTTGTTGCTTGTTTGTCTTGTTTGGGTAGAGCCGGGAGACGATTTCGCTAACAAGGAGCCCGTTGATTTTGCTTTCAAGGATCCAGTTAACTCTGACAACTTTGCAGGCAAGATGATCATACCCTCGAAATCACTACTATCTTTGCTTTGCTAGATGCTCGCTCTTTTGCTATGCCATTGCTACGATGCCTACAACTTGCTTTCAAGCCTCCCAAATTGCCATGTCAAACCTCTAACCCACCATGTCTTAGCAAACCGTTGATTGGCTATGTTACCGCTTTGCTCAGCCCCTCTTATAGCGTTGCTAGTTGCAGGTGAAGATTGGAGGTCGTTCCTTGTTGGAACTTTTATTTACTTGTTGGGATATCATTATATTATCTTGTTATCTTAATGCATCTATATACTTGGTAAAGGGTGAAAGGCTCGGCCTCTCGCCTAGTGCTTTGTTCCACTCTTGCCGCCCTAGTTTCCGTCATATCGGTGTTATGCTCCCGGATTTTGCGTTCCTTACGTGGTTGGGTTATAATGGGAACCCCTTGATAGTTCGCCTTGATTAAAGCTTTCCAGCAATGCCCAACCTTGGTTTTACCATTTGCCACCTAGCCTCTTTTTCCCTTGGGTTTCCGGAGCCCGAGGGTCATCTTATTTAAACCCCCCCCGGGCCAGTGCTCCTCTGAGTGTTGGTCCACCTGTCAGCTGCCGGTGGCCACCAGGGGCAACTCTGGGCTGGCCTACCCGTACCTAAGACAATCTGAGTGTGCCCTGAGAAAGAGATATGTGCAGCTCCTATCGAGATTTGTCGGCACATTCGGGCGGTGTTGCTGGTCTTGTTTTAACCTGTCGAAGTGTCTTGAAGAACCGAGGTACCGAGCCTGATCGGAATGTCTCGGGAGGAGGTCTATTCCTTCGTTGACCGTGAGAGCTTGTCATGAGCTAAGTTGGGACTCCGCTGCAGGGATTTGAACTTTCGAAAGCCGTGCCCGCGGTTATGGGCAGATGGTAATTTGTTAATGTCCGGTTGTAGATAACTTGAACCTTAATTTAATTAAAATGCATCAACCGCGTGTGTTACCGTGATGGCCTCTTCTCGGCGGAGTCCGGGAAGTGGACACGGTGTTGGAGTAATGTTTGCGCAGGTTGCTCTCTAATTTCTCGCTCGCGCTTTGCCTCCTCTTCTCGCTCTCTCTTGCAAACAGGATAGCCACCATATATGCTAGTCGCTTGCTGCAGCTCCACATATATTTTTACCTTGCCTTACCTATAAGCTTAAATAGTCTTGATCGCGAGGGTGCGAGATTGCTGAGTCCCTGTGGCTCACAGATTACTATTACACTAGATGCAGGGCCTGATGATTCCGCTCCAGGTGACGCGCTTGAGCTCAAGTGGGAGTTCGACGAGGACTCTCAACGATACTATGTTTCCTTTCCTGATGATCAGTAGTGGTGCCCAGTTGGGGGTGATCGGGACCGTGTCGCATGTTGGGTTATCTTTTATTTTGGCGCCGTAGTCAGGCCATGAGTGTTTGGATGATGTAATGTTATTTATGTACCTTGATTGATGTGGCGAGTGTAAGCCAACTATGTTATCTCCCCTTTATTATTATATTACATGGGATGTTGTAAAGATTACCTTATTTGCGACATAT
The DNA here is from genome assembly GCF_018294505.1 of Triticum aestivum. Classification (NCBI taxonomy): domain Eukaryota; kingdom Viridiplantae; phylum Streptophyta; class Magnoliopsida; order Poales; family Poaceae; genus Triticum; species Triticum aestivum. The sequence goes on from NC_057800.1 coordinate 295,169,266, forward strand.
GCCTTCAATGCGATTATGTCTCTAAGTCGTGCCTCGACACGTGGGATCTATAGTCGCATCGAGGGTGTTACAAGTTGGTAATCAGAGCCTTCCCCGACCTTAGGAGCCCCATTGCTTGATCGTTATTAGCGGCCGAGTTGTGTCTAGAAAAAAATGTTTTGAGTCATTTAGGAATTATATATCGGAGAGTTAGGAATTCTTTTTACTTCACAGTCTTCTCATCGCTCTAGTAAGGCATCCTGACTTAGAGTTTTGACTCTTCTCTTCTCAAATTTCACTAAAAAAATTTTAGGATCACGCGGGTATCTTGGAATCGTTCCGATGGTTTTATGATGAGAACATTGTCTTGGTGCCTACTGTCAGGGGTTTTGTGGAAGTGTCCCGGGGAGTTGATCTCTGAGGTGTTGTCATCATAATCTTATCGTTGCAGTTCTGGAATACCTGAGTTTAGTATGCCGACATCGAAAATCTCTTTTATGCAGTTCGTTGGTGAGATAACCTCGACGCCACCCAGTACTGGGGCGGGAGTTCGGGAGTATCGCCATAACTTGTATATCGGATGCTTTTCGAAGGTTGAGGTAGATGGTTTCCGAAGTTTTTCTCGGTTATGTGTTGAAGGATGGATACAACTGGATGTAGGATTTGCTAGATTTGGGTGAGATATTATGCTTCCCCTATATCCCCAACACCTGACTGCATAACCAGAATGGTTCGGGAATTTCATAGGTGGGAATTCTCGTAGCTCTAGTTCTTCTTCCACGGATATTGGTTTGAGATTGGGATTTCTTACCGATTATTCGTCCTTGATCCGTACCTTGTTGATTTATTTCTCTACCTAAATTCTAAGTGGCTTCTCAATTTATGGATATGTGACCATTTCAAGAGGAATGCATTCGTTCATTTTGTTCGGATGTGAAGACTATATGTTGCAATTTTCATTCCGTTGGATTCAGCTTCAATATTTATCTGTCAATGTGCTAATGGATGTCAACCTCTTCAGGATGGCTCCTCCAACGCGCACGACTCCGAATCCTGATCCGCCACCACCTCCACCTCCTCCGGAGGCATGGCAAGCTGTGATGGCCGCAACCAATGCAAACACACAGTTGATCATGCAAATTCTCCAAGAGCACAATCAAGGCAACCAAGGGAACCAAGGCAACAATCAGAATCACTTTGCTACACTCAACCAGTTCCTTACTAACAGGCCAAAGACTTTCAGCAATTGTGTTGAGGCAACCGATGCTGACGATTGGCTTGTGGATCTGTGCAAGCATTTCGAGTGAAGTAACGTCAGGCCTGAGGACTTTGTCAAGTTCGCTTCCTTCCAACTCAAAGATCAAGCTACAGAATGGTTCCAGCAGTACAAGGATTCCAAAGGTGGACGTGTTATCACTTGGGATGAATCCCGTCAAGATTTCAGAGCTCACCATATCCCTCAGAGTGTGGTTGAAAGCAAGCGTGAGGAATTCCGCAACCTGAAGCAAGGCTCTTTGTCTGTCTATGACTACAACAAGTTGTTCCAGAAGCTCGCCCGCTTTGCCAAGCAGGACGTCCCTGATGAGAAGAGCATGATATACCAGTTCAGAGGTGGTCTCAGAGAAGAAATTCAGCTTGCCCTTGTTGTCTTTGAGCCCTTGAGGTACGATGAGTTCTACAACATGGCACTGAAGCAAGAGGTTGCTCAGTTGAGGTGTGATGCTTCCAAGAAGCGAGTCAGAGATGCTACTCCTTCTTCCTCTACTCAAGTGGCCAAGCAGCAGAAGTATTGGCTTCCTCCACCTCCGTTTCGTCAGCCGTATCAGCAGAAGAGCAAAGGTGACAGTGGTTCTTCCCACCCACCCAACCCTGGCCTTCAGAACAAGACTTCGTCTCAAGCTCCAAGATCGAGTGCTCCGTATCACCGTCCACTTTCAGAGGTCACGTGCAACAAGTGCCAATAGAAGGGTCACTATGCCAACAAGTGTTTCAACCAGAGACGTCTTCCTCCTCCTCCTCCTGTCAGATCGGCAAGTACAGCTGTGGTCAAGCATAACCCCAAGCATGCCAAGGTCAACTTGATGAATGCAGCTCAGGCAGAGGACTCATCAGATGTCATCATGGGTAACCTTCCTGTTAATGATATTCCTGCAAAAGTTCTTTTTGACACGGGTGCATCGCATTGTTTCATCTCAAGACCGTTTTCATCTAAGCATTGTTTGGCTTTGCAAATTTTGCCTAGTCCATTAGCAGTTGTCTCTCCCGGTAGGCACATGCATGCTAACTCCATTGCTCCGGATGTTACTATCACTTTGGGAGACTACAAGTTTCTATCTTCTCCTACGGTTCTTGGTGACTCGGATATTGATCTTATTCTCGGAATGGATTGGCTTTCTAAGCACAAGGCTCAGCTTGATTGTGCAGCCAGGCAAATTCAATTGACTCATTCGTCTGAGGATGTAATTGTGTTTGCCGCTCGTGATGATACCATCCGTCTGTTTTCTCTTAACTAGAAGGGTGAACTGGATGCTATCTCACAAATTCCAGTCATTTGCGAATATCAAGATGTCTTTCCAGAAGAGCTTACAGGAATGCCTCCGCACTAGCTAGTTGAATTCTTCATTGATCTTGAGCCCGGCACAGAACCTGTGTGCAAGCGTCCTTACAAGCTCGGACCTAAAGAGTTGAAGGAGCTGAAGAAGCAACTCGATATTCAAGAGAAAATGGGTCTCATCCGGCCTAGTTCTTCTCCGTGGGGTTGTGGTGTTCTTTTTGTGAAGAAGAAGGATGGAACGGACCGACTTTGTGTTGATTACCGTCCATTGAACAAGAAGACCATAAAGAACAAATACCCACTTCCCAACATCAACGAGCTGTTCGAACAACTCAAAGGTGCCCAAGTATTCTCCAAGCTTGATCTCTGTATGGGTTATCATCAGATTCGAATCCGTGAGCAAGATATCCCCAAGACGGCTTTCAGGACAAGCTATGGTTCGTATGAATACACTGTCATGTCTTTTGGCCTCGTCAACGCTCCTCCAACGTTCTCTCGCATGAACTTCATCTTCAACGCCTACACCAATGACTTTGTTTTGGTCTATCTTGACGACATTCTGGTTTTCTCGAAGAACAAGGAAGATCATGCCAAGCACTTGCGTTTGCTTCTTGATAAGCTCAGGGAACATCAGTTCTACGCGAAGTTCTCCAAGTGTGAATTTTGGCTTGATGAGGTTCTTTATCTTGGTCATATCATCTCTGCCAAGGGCATTGCCGTGAATACTGAGAAGGTGTCTGCAATTGTGAATTGGGAACCTCCTCAGAACGTGAAGCAACTCCGTAGCTTCCTCGGTCTCGCAAGCTACTGCCGGAGATTCGTTGAAAACTTTTCTAAGATCGCGAAGCCTCTCTCAAATCTTCTCCAGAAGCACGTCAAGTACGTTTGGTCTCCGGAGTGTGACATTGCTTTCAACACTTTGAAAGAGAAATTGATCACTGCTCCAGTTCTGACTCCGCTTGATGAATCCAAACCGTACGAGGTCTTTTGTGATGCCTCTCTCCAAGGTCTTGGCGCAATATTGATGCAAGAGAAGAAAGTTGTTGCTTATACATCTCGTCAATTGAAGCCTAATGAGAAGAACTACCCCACTCATGATCTCGAGTTGGCGGCAGTTGTGCATGCTCTTTTGACTTGGAGACATCTCTTATTGGGAAGAAAAGTGGACATTTTCACTGACCACAAGAGTCTCAAGTACATCTTCGCTCAGCCTAATCTCAACCTCAGGCAAACTTGATGGGTCGAAATGATTCAAGAGTATAATCCGAGTATCGAGTATACTTCAGGCAAGGCCAATGTGATTGCTGACGCATTGAGCAGAAAGGCTTACTGCAATAGTCTGATTCTCAAGCCTTATCAACCCGAGCTTTGTGAAGCTTTCCGCAAACCTAATCTGCAAGTGGTTCCTCAAGGTTTCCTCGCCAACCTTCAAGTCTCTCCTACCTTGGAAGACCATATTCGCCAAGCCCAGCTTCTTGATGCTATGGTGAAAAAGGTGAAGATTGGGATTACCAAGAGTCAACCCAAGTACAAGTGCTACCGCCTTGACGACAAGGACACTCTCTTCTTCGAGGATCGTATTGTTGTGCCCAAAGGTGACCTTCGTAACGTGATCATGACCGAGTCTTACAATTCTCTCCTCTCCATTCACCCTGGGAGCACGAAGATGTATCAGGACCTTAATCAGGCTTATTGGTGGACTCGAATGAAGCGCGAGATTGCTCAGTTCGTGAATGAATGTGATGTCTGCAGAAGAGTGAAGGCAGAACACCAAAGGCCAGCAGGTCTCCTCCAACCTCTTGCCATTCTAGAATGGAAGTTTGACCACATTGAAATGGACTTCGTGACTGGGTTTCCAAAGTCCAAGCGTGGCAATGATGTTATATTCGTTGTCATCGACAAACTCACCAAAGTGGCTCATTTTCTGCCTATCAAAGAGTCGATCACTGCAGCTCAATTGGCGGAACTCTATACCTCTCAGATTGTCTCTCTGCATGGTATTCCACAAGTGATCTCTTCAGACCGTGGCAGCATCTTTACCTCCAAGTTATGGGATTCTTTTCAGAAGGCCATGGGCACCAACATCCGCTTCAGCACAGCTTTCCATCCTCAAACTAGCGGTCAAGTCGAGCGTGTCAACCAGATTCTTGAAGATATGCTCAGGGCTTGTGTGATCTCCTTTGGCATGAAGTGGGAGGATTGCCTTCCTTATGCTGAATTCTCCTACAATAACAGTTTTCAAGCAAGTTCGGGAAAGGCCCCATTTGAAATTCTGTATGGCAGGAAGTGCCGTACCCCTCTCAACTGGTCTGAAACCGGTGAACGTCAGCTTCTCGGAAATGACTTAATCACAGAGGCAGAGGAAATGTGCAAAGTCATTCGAGATAACCTCAAAGCAGCCCAATCCCGTCAGAAGAGCTACTATGATAGTAAGCACCGTGATTTGGCTTTCGAGATCGGAGATCATGTTTACCTCCGCGTCTCTCCTATGAAAGGTACTCGTCGCTTCGGTATCAAAGGGAAGCTTGCCCCTAGATACGTGGTACCTTTCAAGATTGTCAGCAAGAGAGGTGATCTCGCCTATCAACTCGAGCTTCCTTCAAAATTTGCAAATGTTCATGATGTGTTCCATGTCTCTCAGCTTTGAAAGTGCTTCAAGACTCCTGACCGCACCCTCAACTTCGAGGACATTGAGCTCCAAGAAGATCTCTCCTACCGTGAGCACCCAGTTGCTATTCTCGAGGAGACTGAACGTAAGACTCGCAATAAGTCAATCAAATTCCTCAAAGTCAAGTGGTCACACCATTCCGACCGTGAAGCTACTTGGGAACGCGAGGATCACCTCCATTATGAGTACCCGACGTTCTTTCAGTCCTAGATCTCAGGACGAGATCCTTTCGTAGTGGTGGAGTGTTGTAACACCCCGGATGTAACTTACCCAATTTGTACTCCAACTCTTGCCGTTTCCGGCCTTAAGTTATTTTATTTTCTTGGGTTTGTGTCTTTGTCTCCGTGTGTTGTTGTCGTTGTCATGCATCCCGTATCATGTCATCATGTGCATTGCATTTGCATACGTGTTCGTCTCATGCATCCGAGCATTTTCCCCGTTGTCCGTTTTGCATTCCGGCGCTTCGTTCTCCTCCGGTGGTCATTTCTAGCTATTTTTTGTGTGTGGGGATTAAACATTTCCAGATTGGACCGAGACTTGCCAAGCGGCCTTGGTTTACTACCGGTAGACCGCCTGTCAAGTTTCGTATCATTTGGACTTCGTTTGATACTCCAACGGTTAACCGAGGGACCAAAAAGGCCTCGTGTGTGTTGCAGCCCAACACCCCTCCAATTTGGCCCAAAACCCACCAAAACCTTCTCCATCATCTAGAGCGTTCGATCACGATCGCGTGGCTGAAAACCGCACCTCATTTGGACTCTCCTAGCCCCCTCTATGCCTATATATGCATCTCCCCCAAAAATCCCGGATCCATTCCTACCCTAACCTAGCTCCCCGTCTCTCTGCGCGCCGGTCAACGTCCGGACGCGCCGGACATCACCGCCGCTGCGAATCGCGCGCCGCCACGTGGCCGAGCCGCCCCACATCGCCGCCTCTGTCCCGCCGGCCCGCTCGGCCCGGCCGGGGCCCCCGAAGCCCATCGGCTCGCCCCGCCGCCTGTGCCGCCGCGCCTCCCGCCCGACCCGCCGCCGCTGCGCCTCGCCTCCGCCGCCCGCCGTCACCGTGCCACGCGGCCGTGGACCGCAACACCGGCCACCGCGCCGCCTCCCGACCTGGCTCCGCCGCCTCCTTTGACGTCTCCGCGCCTCCCCGACTCGCCGGTGACCGGATCCGGCGAGATCCGGCCCGGAAGGACCTCGGGCCCCTCCTCCGAGCTCTGACACCTTCTCCGGCTATCTACGGTGCTCCCTCCGGTGAACCTCGATCGGCGTGCAAATCTGGATCTGGGATATTTTCTCGTTCGGTTGACTTTTTGCGCGAAACCCTAATCCATGTGCTCATGTTCATCGCATCATAACTTTGCATCCGTAGCTCCGATTTGGGCATATAACATATCAAAATGTTCATCTCAGAGAGTACATCATTTCATTCCAGTGCATCATTTTCATTTGAGTTCATCTTGAAGCCTGAAATGCTGTTAGAAGAGGGCTACTTGAGATAATTGTCAGATCTGCTACTCCATTTGCATATTTGTCATTTTTGCCATGATTATTGTGTGCATGATATGCCCATGAGCTCTACATATGTTTTGTTGAGGGTTTTGCCATCTTTCCAGAGGTGCAACCCATGTATTTTTGTGATGTGTGTGGTGACTTGCACGAGCTTGCAAAGTGAGGCACTTGGTAGTGCTGATTTAAAAGACTTAGCAATTCCACTAAGTCCTTGAGCTGTTATGGCAATTCGTGTTCTTCCTTTTTGAGGATGATCAGTAAGGATGTTTTGTAATCTTGTAGTGGTCTATCCATTCCATGTCTTTGTTTGCAATTATGGAGCACCCTAGCTTGAGTCAATCGAGCTCTACTTTTGCTACTTCGTAAATCTGGGCAGATGTCTACTTGTTAGCGATTTTGCCGATGATGTTGTAGTTGATCCGTGCATGCTATGCTATTGTTCTTGCCATGTCTAGCTTGCATTTTGTGTATTCTTGATGGTGTATGCTTAGATTGTCATGACTTGCTCCGTAGTGAGTGCATCGAGCTCATAAACATGCCTACTTGATATCTGTTTTCAGGCATGCTTTGTCACGATAACTTCTCCGTAGTCTGTGATCTGATTATGTTTTTGCCATGTTCACATGCTTGCAATTGTATTTTCTGATCCCTTTTGCTCAAGTGTCACTAAGGGACTTTGTTAAGCTCTTTGAGTAGCTCCATGCCATGCTTACTTTGCCATGTCAGTCCTTTAGCATGTAGTTTTGTTGCTCGAAGAGTGCTACCTGATCTGAAATTCCAGACAAGTGTTAATTTCACTAAGTCTGAAATCTGTTTGCCATATGCATTTTTGCCATGCTTGTTTGAACCTGTTATGGATGTTTTGTTAAGCATCTTGAATGCATCCCTGCCATGTATTTTGTTGTCATGTTTGGGTGCTGTAGCATGTTCATCTCATTGCATTTAGATGGTTACTTGCTGTAAATCGCAGACCGGTGTCATATTTGAATCTCTTGCCATTTCCAAACCGTAACTCCGATTCCGGTTTTCTTTATATCGTTTTCAAGCGATTTCAACTCATCTTTCCAGTGGCACACTTGGATTTCCAAGTTTGAGGCCAGATTCATGCATTCCTTGTCAAAATCTCGCATATGCATCCCGCGTCGCATCCCGCATAGCATATCATCTTTGCATCATGTTGTTTGAGCTTTGCACGTGGTTAATTGTGTCCTTGTTGCTTGTTTGTCTTTTTTGGGTAGAGCCGGGAGACGAGTTTGCTAACGAGGAGCCTGTTGAGTTTGCTTTCGAGGATCCAGTCAACTCTGACAACTTTGCAGGCAAGATGATCATACCCTCGGAATCACTACTATCTTTGCTTTGCTAGATGCTCGCTCTTTTGCTATGCCATTGCTACGATGCCTACCACTTGCTTTCAAGCCTCCCAAATTGCCATGTCAAACCTCTAACCCACCATGTCCTAGCAAACCGTTGTTTGGCTATGTTACCGCTTTGCTCAGCCCCTCTTATAGCGTTGCTAGTTGCAGGTGAAGATTGGAGACCGTTCCTTGTTGGAACTTTTATTTACTTGTTGGGATATCATTATATTATCTTGTTATATTAATGCATCTATATACTTGGTAAAGGGTGGAAGGCTCGGCCTCTCGCCTAGTGCTTTGTTCCACTCTTGCCGCCCTAGTTTCTGTCATATCGGTGTTATGTTCCCGGATTTTGCGTTCCTTACGCGGTTGGGTTATAATGGGAACCCCTTGATAGTTCGCCTTGATTAAAGCTTTTCCAGCAATGCCCAACCTTGGTTTTACCATTTTCCACCTAGCCTCTTTTTCCCTTGGGTTTCCGGAGCCCGAGGGTCATCTTATTTAAACCCCCCCAGGGCCAGTGCTCCTTTGAGTGTTGGTCCACCTGTCAGCTGCCGGTGGCCACCAGGGGCAACTCTGGGCTGGCCTACCCGTACCTAAGACAATCTGAGTGTGCCCTGAGAAAGAGATATGTGCAGCTCCTATCGGGATTTGTCAGCACATTCGGGCGGTGTTGCTGGTCTTGTTTTAACCTGTCGAAGTGTCTTGAAGAACCGAGGTACCGAGCCTGATCGGAACGTCTCGGGAGGAGGTCTATTCCTTCGTTGACCGTGAGAGCTTGTCTTGGGCTAAGTTGGTACTCCCCTGCAGGGATTTGAACTTTTGAGAGCTGTGCCCGCGGTTATGGGCAGATGGGAATTTGTTAATGTCCGGTTGTAGATAACTTGAACCTTAACATAATTAAAATGCATCAACCGCGTGTGTTACCGTGATGGCCTCTTCTCGGCGAGTCCGGGAAGTGGACACGGTGTTGGAGTAATGTTTGCGCAGGTTGCCCTCTAGTTTCTCGCTCGCGCTTTGCCTCCTCTTCTCGCTCTCTCTTGCGAACAGGATAGCCACCATATATGCTAGTCGCTTGCTGCAGCTCCACATATATTTTTACCTTGCCTTACCTATAAGCTTAAATAGTCTTGATCGCGAGGGTGCGAGATTGCTAAGTCCCTGTGGCTCACAGATTACTATTACACCAGATGTAGGGCCTGATGATTCCACTCCAGGTGACGTGCTTGAACTCAAGTGGGAGTTCGACGAGGACTCTCAATGATACTATGTTTCCTTTCCTGATGATCAGTAGTGGTGCCCAGTTGGGGGTGATCGGGACCGTGTCGCATGTTGGGTTATCTTTTATTTTGGCGCCGTAGTCGGGCCATGACTGTTTGGATGATGTAATGTTATTTATGTACCTTGATTGACGTGGCGAGTGTAAGCCAACTATGTTGTCTCCCCTTTATTATTATATTACATGGGATGTTGTAAAGATTACCTTATTTGCGACACATGCCTTCAATGCGATTATGTCTCTAAGTCATGCCTCGACACGTGGGAGCTATAGTCGCATCGAGGGTGTTACAGTGGACTACCTTGTTGAAGACAACGCAATGGATGATTTTTGCTTATCATCAGAAAATGGATGGGACCCATGGTAGGACCACTTTTTAAGAAGATCCTGAACATCAACTACTGAGAAGGACAGTCCATGGTAATTTGGCACACTGGCGGTGCAAGCTGGGAACAAAATATAAATGCTAGGAATGATTCTAGTAACTGGGGAAAACTCAACAATGGAGAGTGAATCCATGGTTTGAATGGTTATAGCATAACCGAAGAAACTGGGAGCACAAGGATCTGTAAGGAAAAACTCCTAGATTAAGTCGCACGAAATCTTCATGGAGAAGACGGACAAATTGCTCATTCAAGATACTACAATGATAGATCTTCCGGCTAAGTGTGTCAGCCAGAACATCAACCTTTCCGGGACCTACATCATAGATCTTGGAAAAGTTCCAACCATCATATCTGCCTGAGATTCAGATCTGGTTGGTAACGGGATACTTCAGATAGCATGTATTGAAAAGGAAAAGTAGCAACACAAACCGACGAGATGACATTGCGAGATTCTCAAGAAATGAACTACGATAGCAAGCTCCAAAACATGAGCTTGTTCTGCTACATACATGCGAACACGTTGTCCAAGACACGCATGATCACATAGAAGTATTACAACAAAACACTATCGAGTTCTAGTTGGGAACCATCATTGAGGATATCAAAGCCCTTACATAAGTCTTGCTCTTAAGAAGGAACTTCTTCTCCTTGAACAAATCAATTAGTGGCTTGGTGTGCTAGGGATACACATAGAATGAAGGTTCCAAGTCTCCATACCACAGAATACTTCGTGCATATGCATGACTGACTTGGGATGATTCCATAGGAAGCAAAAACAAGCTTTCTCGAGTTGATGGCGGCAACTTGCATCAATTTCCCATGAGCTTAGAGGAAGTCACTTCTTTCATCCAACATATGCTTCATGAACGGGACATGAAGATAATGCTTATAAAAGTTTCCAACACTAACTTAAATATTCAACATGAATCATGGACAGGATGAAAATATTGTCGACGGGATCAACAACAATTCATCCAGGTTTCCATAAAAATGGAATTCCCCAATTATGTGAACAAGGTGATAGCATTGGTTAGTCCCAAAAGAAATAATGGTGTATTCTCGAGGAAACAACCATGAGTAAGTCAACATTACGAACACCATTGGTTCTGACTTGATTTGATGATAGCCCATGCTCAAATCAAAGATTGGATAAGACAATAGCGCCGGCAACTGATCACGAGGATCAATCAATGAGGATATCATCTTTCTTCAACACACACAAAAAGATATCCCTTAGTGATGAACTAAGTCGGACAAGCTTCCATCTTCGAACTCTCTAAGTTGTTGTTTAGCTCAACCAACTAGTTCAGGGTATCCAACACAGAATCTTGCAGAAAGGGTAGTTTAGAGGGATAAACCAACTTGATCACGAGCTCAACATAATGGTCAGGGGACAACCTGCTAATACTTCCTAGAATATATTGGGAAAATCACGAACCACCATATGTTATTAAGCTCGAGAACACTCTAGGGCAAGACGATATGATCAAATAAGCGAGGGATTGGCACAATCCTAACTCATTGATCGAAGTGTGCACCAGAAATATGGACTAGGTAGCACGATCAAAATTAGAATGAGATTTCAATAACCAACACGCTAAGAATGAGATTATTGTCCATTAACTACCAAGCAACAAAGTTGCTAGGAGTATTGATTTCATTCCTCACCATTCACTTGTCGGTATTTCAGTTAAAATAACACGGAGACCGGGGAATGAACAATGATGGTGAGGAGTATCATTAAATCAATATTTCATAAGAGGTGGTGCAATTCTCATGACATTCCTGGCATAAGAGGGCAACACTCCAAGGTAGAACAGAACAAAAGCTGGTTTGGCATTTTGATCTGCGGAATACAACTACTTTGACCCAATCCTAGAGATGGATGAGGTACTGGAGTTTCTTTTTCCTAGTCGCTCCGAAATAGAACGGCTTGACGGACCACAAGAATAATAGGCATCGGTGAACACGAATGCACAACTATTCCTGACTATCAATTGATAGACTAGGGTCGGAATACAGTTGAGGAGGGTCAATACAAGGAACATATAACTTTCTGAGTTGTGGATGCATAGATTAGTATGTCGAACAAATTCAACATATTTCTTCCCGGATAACCCATGCAGAAGGGTAGGACTGGCAGAGCCTCAAACATAATGGAGAACTCATTGGGAGCACTCTTGTTTTGATCTTTCTGTTCAAGAAGAACTTCTGTCATAAGCAGTTCATGATATTGGAAGAATGATATACCACGAACCTCGGAGACTATCACAAAGGTTACTAATATCCTAAAGGAACGAGCAACCACTATCAAAAAGAATAGGCTGATCGAATCATGGGTTCAAAAACCCAGAGATAGAATACCTACTAACTAATAACATCACGAGCTGCTTTCGAGAATGGTGGCCAGAATCATCACATTGGAATATAAAGTATTGCTAGATTACTAGGTGGTTCTCTAGGACACCTATGGTCATAATAATAGCTCCAACATATATGTCGAGGCAATAGAGTACCTCAACACACTGGTTAGTGTGGTTAATCTGGCCCAAAGGAACATCGGGAACGGGAAGAAAGATTTGCAAGTGCATCAGACTATTTAGAAACCTGGGATGACTTGGACAGCATAACATCTGTAAATGCTCAAAAATATTTGAGACATCATAAAAAATGATGGCATAACCACTCAACATCGTAAAGTCAAGGTTCCGAGACCAACTGCCAACACACAGAAGTAGTAGGAACTAAATTGAGACTTGAATCCATCAATCTTAGAAGTCTACTGATTAGTAACACGTGATCCTGGTAGAAAGAAGAGAAAGCCTACTTCTTAATCCCCATAGAAGAGAAGAGTATGACTCAGATCATAAGGGCATAAGGTAAAGGAGTAAAAAGATCCTTATGTTCCCTTCCACAATCAATTCCCTTACATAACTAAAGCATTTCTAGATTCAACTTCGACTAGTTTGGCTTGGTAATCCTGCAGGCAGTCAGGCTCTAATACCAAAGCTGTTAGGACCCTGATCCTAAGTCACACCGATCTAGCATGTAACACATCATATCACTTTGCGGCCTCACGCACGGTATCCCCACGGGTGCCACCTTACCTGGCTCGGGACCATTTGCGCCTTTTGGCTCACGTATATGATAGTGTCGCTAGCATCCATATGACAGAGAACCCGGGCCGAAATGACTAGTCGTAAACCCAAGGTGGCACTAACTTATAGGGACATGCATACATGACCCAGCAATGCACGTGTCGGTCATCAACGTATGAACCCAAGTCATAGCAAGCTACAAGGGCTTAAAGGAACAACACGTGACATTTCCCCAAAGGGACAGACACAGGAGCAAAGGACACATGCCGATCATCCCATGTGTTCTGGAGTAGTAGTAGGCTACCATGGCTCAGTGGAGGCACTAGGAGATATTTCCCCATAAGAGAGGCTACCAAAAACAAACAATTAGATTGTTGGTTTACACACATACCAAGAATTTTAAAATCATACACACAATATGCTCGATATGTCCAAATACAACATGGCATCACAAAAAAACTCTACGACTCGAGTATTTATCCGGAAGGCTCTGAAGAGTCATACATAGTCAGAATTACAATCACGGGTCACATAACCCAACATAAAGAGCATACATGCAATGGAAGCATAAACATGTTTGCTTACAGACATCTCAAAAGAAAGAAGGCTTTAGAGTCTGACTATCTACAAGAACCTCCCAAGGGTACAAGATCATAGCTGAGGTAACAAACTAAACGTCGAAGTCCACGCGGAACTACTAGTGAGACCGAAGTCTCTTTGCAAAAACATAAATTAAGAAAACGCGAGTACAAACGTACCCAGCAAGACTTGCGTCAGAACTAGATACATATGCATCAGTATCAACAAAGGGGTGGTGGAGTTTAACTGCAGCAAGCCAGCTTTGACTCAGTGGCTATCCTGTACTACAACTGCTAGTAACTCTTTTGAGGTGGCGCACACGAGTCCACATATTCACCATATCAATACACCACTATGGATCCACTCCCATCTCCCTACGAGAAGGCCATCCATAGCACTCACGCTTATCTTTTTCATTTTAAAGTATCCACTTTCACTTGTCTATGAACTGCATAGGCAACCAAGTAGTCCATTACCGCGGACGCGGCTATTTGAATAGTTTTATAACCCTGCAGGTGTGTACTTCTTCACACACGCTTCCACCACTTATCACCGTTTACACGACATGTACTCGGCAACCCTCAAGCGGAAGCCTAGCGAGGGTGTCGGCCACGACCAGACTAACCACACAAGTCTCTAGTCCAGATTTATTACCTATTCAGGTTCCATCCGCAGGGAGTCTGGTCAGGATTTCCACTACGACCCCGAACGATGTGCGCAGGGTTCCCGAGGCACCAAACAGGCGTCTTGGTACACTGTGCCACATGCCTACCGCATCACAGCCCACCCCTAGGGTCAGCGCTGCACACGGCCTCCAGTATACTACAAACACCAGAAACTACTTGCAACTGTAGGACAGAGGACATGGTAATTAATAAGTCGAGAGGGTCCATTGGTTTCAGGCCCAACGCGTGGTTGTAGGTGATCTTGAATCACACATATAGAACTCAGGTCCTAGGGACGGTTCCAATGAGACAACCCACCATGTACTCGTACATGGCCTCTCATCGCTACCTTTACCCAATCGTGTTCACACATTTAGCTCTCAATAGTAGGACATGATGACCACATTCCAATTCATCCCCGATGAATCAGACGTGACACAACTCTAAGCAATAGCAGGTATAATAAGCAGGCATAAATGAGTAGGCACATCATGGCTCAAACAACTCCTACTCATGCTAGTGGGTTTCAACTATTTACTATGGCAATGACAAGTCATGCAGAGGAAGGAGTTTCAACTACCACAACATGTAACCATTCAAAAATTGTTGTCCTAATGCAATAAAAGAGAGCAAGAGCGAGAGAGTAGGATTGTGTTGGAATGTTCAATGTGGGTTGCTTGCCTGGCACTTCTGAAGATAGCATTGTGTCTTCATTAGTGTCATCGATCACATCGTTGAAAAAACGTCGAATGAGAGGGGAGAAACACCGGCGACAGAGAAGGAACACAATCAATGCAATGCAACAATATGATGCATGAGTGTGACATGGCAATATGTTGTCATTTGAGCTAATGCCACTAGCAACATAATTAAATGATGTTGGTTTGAACCAAAGGTTCAAATTCAAACTCCATATGTGGTTATTTAAATGCCATTTATTTTATTTGTCCTAGAAATTAGCCATAAGTTGTTCTAACATGCAGGAAAATGCCATAAATAGATTCCTTCATTTTTTCTGATAATTTTTCATATACAAATCATTTCATTTGGAGTTATGGTTGAATTTCTATGATTTTCGAAGTTTAAACATTTCCTGGAATTTCCTGGATTATTTTTAATCCAGAAAATGATTAACTGCGTCAACATTGTGTAAGCATGATGTCAGCATGTCAAAGGGGCTGGTCCAAGTTAAACCTAATAGTGGACCCCGCATGTCAGTGTTTCAACTAATTAACTATGTTAATTAACACTAATTTAATCCTAACGCTAATTAGTTAGGGGCTTTGGCCCACACGTCAGTGAGCCAGGAGATGTCAAACCCCTGGTTAACTGGGTCAAACTCACCGGCATTTAGCTACCGGCGAAGCCAGACATGGCGGCATGCTTCGGATTTGGTCCTCCGGTGACCAAATCAACGGCGGAGAGGCTCTACATGCTGCGGGGACTCACGCGCACCTAACAGGGCAAGCGGGACGAGCTGGGGAGCACCAAGCTCGTGGCGGCGGCCGGAGTTTGGTGCTATGGTGCACGGAGAAGATCTCCGAGGGGCTCATCGGGCTCCTGGAGAGGTAAGGAGAACGATGACACGTGCGGGAGCGGCTGGTTCGGGATCTGGCCATGGCGGAGCCATGGTCAGCGGCCCGGAGCTCTCAGCTCTGATGGGAACAAGGACTATAAGGCACAATCGAGGCGGGGAAGAGAGGGGTTCGAAGCGGTAGCTCATAGCAGTCATGTAGAGAACTCGGTGGGCTCGGGGTAGGGTTGGTGATGGCGTGCGGTCGCCGGCGATCTCGGCAGCCGAGAGGTTGATGACGATGTCATGTGAGTGGTACGGGGCATCCGACATCCTGCGGGTTGTTGTCGGATTCGGGGTTCCATAGACCCTTGAGAGGTTCGAACTCTGGGGTGCGTGGGAAGAACTACCTCTTCCGAGTTTGCCTGCTCGATGATTCCACAGCCTAGCTCAAGGAACCCAAGAGACAAGAGACACATCAGTTTATCCTGGTTCGGGCCACCTTGCGGTGTAATACCCTAGTCCAGCTTTGTGGTGGATTGCCTCGAGGGGCTGAGGATGAACTAGTACAGTGGAGGAACAGCCTCAGGAGGTGAGGTGTTCTTGAGCTCGATGAGCTAGTGGGTGTGTGGATGATCTGAACGATCCGTCCCCCTCTATGGTGGTGGCTAAGTCCTATTTATAGTGGCCTTGGTCCTCTTCCCAAATGTAGGCAAGAAGGGATCCCACAACGACCAAATTTGAAGAGGGACAACTAGTACAAGCTATCCTAACAAAAGTAGTCTTCGGCTACAAAACGCTCTGGTGGTGATGCTGTAGTGGGCTCCGCGATGACCTCCGTCCTATCGTCCTAGCAGTCTTGCTCTTGTTGCACCGATATGGAAACCTTTAGTTGATTCCTCAGGACCCTATGCCCGCGCTTGCCTCCTTAGCAGCAAAGAGGAAACTGGTACGATGTGCCAGCTGGTGCCCGCCTGGCCTTGGTCATCAGGGCTCACATCATGTGGACCTTGCGATGTGCACCTTGCATTGATATCTCCTCTCCCCGGGAGCCAGCCTAGTGAGGCCTCCCCCCAGGGAGGTCTTGGTGTCATCCGCCTCGCGAGGCTTGGCCCCTTGCGAGGGTCTTGGGTTGTTGTTGCTGAAGCTGGGCCGTACTGGGTCGTTGACGGAGCCACACCGTGGGCCGCAGGCAGGCAAGTCTGGCTACCCCTGTTCCTAGGATGCCGACAGTAGCCCCTGGTCCCAAGGCGCGCTCTAACTTGGCTTTGAGGTGAAGCCAAAGGGCAAGGGTGGAGCGCTGCGGCCCCAACCGCCTATGGCCTTGGTCGACCCGTGGCGATTGATGGGACGTGTGCGCCTCCGCTTCCCCATGCTGCCTCGACAACCATCCTTGTCTGACAAAAAGGCTAGCGCCCACTGCCAAGCCTTCATTGTGTTCCCTTCGTCTTGCTCCAGATCCCCTTTCTCCTTCTCGCCCAGAGAGCCCCTAGATCCATCGAAATTCTCCCCCAAGACCGTAGTCGATGGCCACTGACAAGGCGAAGGCCGCGCTCGCCCTCCTTGTTCGAGCCTACCCTGAGCACGTCTACAGTCACGGAGAAGAACTTTTCTATCGCGGTCCTAGTGACGGCGGACAGCAGCAACGTGGGGGGAGAGACATCGCTCCGGGATGGCTCCGTCAAGCCGGAAACCTTGGGCGGCACCCTCTATCCCTTCTTCTCCCGCGAGAGCACCAGCAGCGGTGGCTACGACCAACCGCCACGCCACTGGGCTCGCTTCGAGGACGGTGGCGGTCGTCTCCTCGCATGCTTCGATGAAGCGCGAGGAAGGCTCGGGCTGAGATGAGTCCGGGAGGCCCTTGGAGCCAGGCCTCGTGAGATGTTGCGGTCGTGAGGGCCGCTTTTGTTTAACCTTTCCTTTCTTCCTACATTTGAGAAAACTAGAGGGCCCTGCAGGGGTGTGCAATGAACCATGGTATTTATGCTACTATGCTATGTTTATTGTTCTGATGTTATGCTACGGTGTTCATGCTTCAAATGGGTATGGTAGGATAACCTTAGCTTGATATACCCGCGGTAGTCTTGCGCCTCGTGATGGCGCATCCTCCATCATCTAGTGAGGTCCCCTTACCACTGGCTCAGGGGTTGCTAGCCTTAGGAGGCATCATGAAGCTGCAGAATTGCTGGAAATTTTTTTGGGTGTCCTGTTCTTCCTTGCGCGAGCCCTCGAGCATGAGCTAGTTGTGTCTTAGTGCACGACATTGTAGTACCTGGGGGACACGGACTTAAGGAGGAACGCAAATCACAAGCTCGTTCAAGAGCGTCTCGCGAGGATAGAAAAAGCCATGTCCCTGGGGGACAGGGCTGTGGCTGTCAGATCATGGGTTCCAGCTAACCCTTGAGGTTCAAACTCTGGGGTGCGCACGAAGAATACTCTCTCCATAGCTCGCTCGCTCAGCGATCTCACAGCCTAGCTTGACGAACCCAAGGAACAAGAGACACAAGGGTTTATACTTGTTCGGGCCACCTTGTGGTGTAATACCCTACTCCAGTGTGGTGTTGGTGGATTGCCTCACAGGCTAACGGTGAACTAGTACAACGAGAGCACAACCTCAGGAGGTGAGGTGTTCTTGAGCTCGGCAAGCTAGTGGATGTGAGAATGGAAGGGATCCGATCCAGGACGAGTCTCCTCCTCCCTACGGTGGTGGCTAGTTCTATTTATAGAGGCCCTGGTCCTCTTCCCAAATGTTAGGCAGGAAGGGATCCCACAACGGCCAAGTTTGAAGGGAGACAACTAGTGTCACACCTGATTTTCATGGCACATCACTTCAGCTAATAAATCATGATAAAATGTGGTTTGACAAAAACTTTAGAGTGTTTTTGGTCTTTGCTTGATTTGATTTTTGTGTGTTGGTTGCAAGTGCTCTAAAAATCAAATAAATCCTCCAACTCTAATACTCCTTCCCCTTGATCCAAAACTTTTCCCAATGATCATGCCATGTGTATAGGACAGAATAGTATTTTCTTACAAAAATATTTTGGCCAAAAAGTATACCCTAAAATAGCTTTTCCAAAACCCCCTGAATTGAGACTTGAAGTACAAGTACTTAATTAAGGGTGTGAAAAATCTTTAAAAAATTATATTTGAATCCTATTAGATATAGAACTCCCAAAAGCACAAAATATTATTTTCAAAGGTATTTTACTATTTTATTCAAAGGCTTCTTCTTAAATCCAGAAATGGTCTTTAATAGGTTAAAATTATTTTAATGTTTCAAAAATATTTGAGAAAATTTAGGGAAGCTCAGTGGACATATATTGTCCATATATATGAGTTTCAACACAAGGTCATGTTCAAAATATTGGTCAAATCCATCAAAAACACTTTTTGGATATTTCAAGATTTTAAAATATTTAGAACATAAATATTCTCTAAAAATTCCAATAAATTTCTAGCATGTCACATATGACATAGTGGGTGATATTTCCAAGCCTCATGTCTTGGAGAACAAGATAACATCACCAAAACCCCTAAAAACCAATTCTGTCCATTTTGAAGTTTGAGCAACTTATAGTGCCAAACATTTCCAAAATCTCTATAACTTGGTGCACATGCCCAATTGGTCTAATTATCCATCTAGACCAAATGGCACAAGCTAGGCAGAAGGATATCTTGGTCAAAGTGCCCCAAAACCCTCTCTGTCCAGAACCAAATTTGAACAACTCTACATCGCCAACTGTCTCCTTTTGATCTAAATTTTTGTGGTCATGTCGTAATCCCTAAATTATGACACTAAAGAAAGTGGTGCATCAAGGATAAAAGACTTGAATGTCTAAATCTTGGAAAACTCATTTCTATTGATTTCTGGGGTTTACAAAAGTTGCATTGGCCACTTTCTCTTTTTGGTCTCAAACTTTGTGGAAACTGCTATTTTGTGGTTCCACTCACTCCTGTTAAGTCTCATGACAAGGGAAGTCAATTTACTTTCCCAAACCTACATCAAACACCTTCTGACAGAAACTTAAAATGCATGTTTTGGCCATTTCCACTAATCTCCTTGAGTCCAAATTTTTACCACAGCATGCCCTAGTACCCCTCTACCACTGGTAAGAGTTTCATGGCTTCAGATCAATTTATTTTGGGGTGAGAACCTCATTTCCCCTTATGGATATCATCATTTCCACTCTTTCTCAACCCCCTCTCTCCTCCAGTGGCTCCCCAGGGCATCCCATGCCTTTGCTAGATTATTTACTCCCCCTGCAGCCACTAGACACAAGTGGACGCGCGGGCGTGCACAAAAAGCTGCTGGTGCCGGCCAAAAACACGCTCCAGAGCACGTCAGCGTGCTCCTAACCATTGACGCCGCGTCCCCGGGCCACCTTGAGCCTCACCCTCACGCCAGTCGAGGTGCCTCGATGTCCGCAACACGCCACCGTGCTGGTCCCCTCCTTCTCCTCTCTATCCTGCCCGTGACGCGCGTGCCCAGAGCCGCTCGAGCCTGCCAATGTGCGTGCGAGCTCATGGCTCCCCCCGGAGCTCGCCCAACTCTCTATCTCTCCCTTTCCTGTACCCAGAACCACGCCCAGGAACTCCGCAGACAGCCCCTAGTGTCCTCCTGTGGCCACCAAGGCCATTTCCGTGGACGCCCGTTGGCCACGTCCATGGTGAGCCATGGCCTCGCCACATAAGACCGCCCCATGCCTCCCTCTGGATTCCCTTTGCTCCCTCTCCCTCCTAGAAGCCCCCTAGACCCAGCCAAAGCTCTCCCCGAGCCGCCCGTTGCTCCCCACGGCTGAAGCCGAGGCACCGGACTCCGCCCAAATTCGTGCCACCAAGAGCCCGTCCTTTCCACCTCGTGGTTCCAGAGGATCACCACCACCATCTTGGAGCTTTTCCATGCTCCTTTCTCTCCTTCCCGTGGCCTTTCTATCGAGCCCCAACTCCACTTCCCGTGGCCATTGTTTCGCTCGCATCCGACTACCCCTGCCTCCATGGAGTACCTCGTCGGATGCGCCACCCTCTCCTGAGCACGCCGGTGGGCGGAGCATCGCCGGAGATGCCCTGTAGCGCTAGCAAGCCGCCGTCGACACCACCCCTGCCTCTGCTATGTTCGAGCGGGAGGTTGGGGATGAACCCGACTGGTGGGCCCCTCGTGTTGGCGACTATGAGGGCCGGGCCTGCGGGTGAAGTGGACACAGCTTCTCTGGGAGTCATCTCCCCGGAGCCAAGGCGTACTTCGGGCGGGCGTCTCCGACGTCACCCCTCCCCACCCGCGCGACTGAGCCACTGGGCCGGCCCACTTCTATCTTCCGCTCGATGCGCTGGATATGGTTAAAGCCCTTTGCCTTTTACTTTTCTTTTCTGGATAGCTGGTAAAATCCCTAGAGAATTCAAACGGACTCCAAATTTGATGATTCATATTTCTAGTACCTCATAAAATCATGATCTATCTCATGGTGCAATTTGCACATTTTTCCAAGAACTTTCTCTTCACACATATTTAATAAAACCCCATTTTCCATTTCTGTGATAAACTTTAGAAAATCATAGAAAGTCCATTTTTTATCCAAATGTCATGGTTCAAATTCCTATATATTTATTAGTTCGAAACTTAGTTTTTGAACATTTTTTCTAGTACTTTCTATGCCACATGAAATATTGGCCCATTTCTCCATATATTGCCAACTTTGCAAATTCATGGAGAAATCATTTGAACTTCAAGTCAAGTGAAACCAACTCCTAGATGCTTATAAAATCATTCCTTGTTAAATTGGTGCCTCTGCTCATTTTTCAAAATAATGTTTCTGTGCACTTCTTGCAAATCCATAAATCCATTGAATCCAACATATTGTAATGCTCATAAGTATCCATTGATCCACTTCCAATAAAACCACTTTGGTCATTTTTCATATGACCAAAGGTATCTTAGAAAAGTTCAACATGCATTTTTAGAGCACTTTTATTTTTGCCTTGTTGTGTTTCTTATTGTGTTTATTTCCGACGTTAGTTGACGAAGGTGACGGAATACTTGGAGCTGGGCTAGAGATATTTGAAGACCTCGAAGACTTTGGTAAAACAGGCAAGCAGCCCTTTGACCATGTCCCTGAAACCCTTTTTATGCATGTCATATAGCACTTTATTATTGTCGCATCGGAATCATGATGAGATGGGAACCACTTTGGAGGGTTGCCTTCGTTACTTCCTTGTTGATACTTGCATTGTGCATGACCCTATCTTCCTATGAGGGTTATGCTGGAGGGAGTAGATAGGATGCTAAAGTAGTTGCCACACAAGTGGGACATGGTATTTGCATGGTGATGGAGACAAAATGATTCTCAAAGACTTTTGAAAACCCATTCGGGTGCCACTAATGCCCGAGGGAGATGTTGTGCAAGGTAACCACTTTATAAAGAAGTGGTGTACCGAGGAAAGTGAGTGTGTTGTTTTCAAAAACGGATTGGTTTAAGATGCGACCGTTACTCCAACCTTACACGTGGAACCACTCTACTGTTATATGGGAAAGGGCATTATTGATTACCTAGTTCATGCTAACATGGATGCACACATTACTAGTGACAGGAGTGGCGTGGTCACTCTCGGGACGGCGTCGTGCCAGGTAGGGCGGCCATGACTGTTTTCACAGGGCATCGGACAAACCGTTGGTACCCCATGCTTGTGATATGTGATGAATGTGGGAGCATGGATCCACTAAAAGAATTTATTATGTGACAATGTTTGGCACGGGGGCTACTACCAATCGAGTGGACTCCTTGTTAGTCACGGCTAGGTAAAGGTAGTGATCGGGTGCTTACCCCGGGTACTTGAGGTACCACGGGTCGTGGATGACATAGTAGTTCCCCGGATCTTGTGGGTAAAGTGTGAAACCTCTGCAGAGAATCAAACTATTTGAATAGCTATGTCCACGGACAAGGACAGTTGGGTAACCGCTCTTAGGCTATGTCCAAATGTTTGCAAAACCTGGAGTGTATGGTTGAGTGGAAAGAACTACTTGGGTCAAGCCGAATGACTTGACATGTTGAGTAAGCTAGAGTTGATCCAAACTCTATTTATGTTGATATCTGTAACCTGTTCACATGGATATCATAATTCTTATGATTCATGATCTACAAGTTGTTAGGACATGTCATTGCACTCAAAACTAGCTTTCTACAAAATTACCTACTTAGTGCTATATTTTTCATTGTTGTACCTTGTTTCAAAACATGGGTTGCTTGCGAGTACATTCAAAGTACTCATTGGCTTGCCACTGGTTATTTTATTGGCCAGGCATGAAAGAACATGATATAATGAAGAGTACCTTGGTGATGAACATGCGAGCTAGGACACTTCTCAGTCAGAATGCCTATAGGGTTAAGGCAGATGGCATGGGTCCCAGTTATCGAGGAAGATTTCTGCTGCGAAGTTATACTCAAGACTTGACCAGAATGGTCATAATTTATGTAAGATGGTATGTATGGATGTAAGACTCTTGTTATTCAGCTTTTGTGTATTCAGTGAGCATTGATCTCTGGGATCACTATACACATGCATTCGATGATCACGACTTATGAGTCGGGGTCGCCATAGAGCTGGTATCAGAGCCAGGTTGACTATATGAAGCCTTAGTTAGCATGGTCGTTAGTTAGGGTAGGAATATTTTCAAAACTATTACTAATTTGCAAAAAACTATTTATACTTCTCTTCCCCTTCTCAGTTTTTCGAAAACTAAGATATACTTTCCTTATTGATCTCTTCCCCTTCAAAATTTTAAATGGTCGCTAGAATTTTTATGCCCCTGACCACGGGATTCCATGTAATCCTCGTGGATAATATAGAAGGAAGACGCCTTGCCAGACACTCACCCACCTCTTCTGAACACAAGATTGGCAACACCACAGCAAGACGATGCCAACCGAAGATACACCCGCGAGGAATGAGGACATGAAGACGCAAAGGATGGTGACACCTTTGAAATTGCCCCAGGATGATGCAACGTTGGCCTAAGATGATCATGTCATAGGATATGCAAGGTCATGATATAAATCGCTAGTAGAGCAACCATGTCCTTATCATTGTTGTGTCGGCAACCACCGGTGAATAAGAACCTCGCCATTTGGTCCGCCTCACTATAATGAGCAGGAAAAACGGTTCTCGACATCCCCCACTCTCAGTGACGATACTGGCAACATTGTGTCCAGCAGATTGGACCTCTACTATGCCTTGTTAGTGTCATTACATAAAGGATTGCCTACCTAGTACCCTCGATGCCTTAGAAGGCAAAAGGGATCATCATGATTAAGAAGACAAGAGAGGACCAAGTCAATGCCAGCTACGAGGAGCCACCTTCACCCCATCACTTCAACATGCGAGAAGTTGTTGAAGACTCTTCAGGCTCAACCTGGATCAGTTCATCAAATAACTATAGGAGACATAGCGACACCTAAGGAAAACCAAGAAGACTGCACGAGGCACAGAGCAAAGCACGACTACTGAATCCGAGAACCCCTAGGGTAGGATGAGTCATGTACCCCCTATGTGTAGTCATGTTCGTATGATGGTTCGAATAGAACCATGATTGTGTGTTGCTTGTTTTTATTTGTTTGTGTTTTGATATAGGTCACACTTTTGCCCTAGGCAACAAGTATGCGACTATATCACTTTCCTTACCTTGTTTCTTTTGTTTAGCCCTTTTTTAACCCGTTTGTTTGCACTTGCACTATAGAACCGCCTTTAGGCATTACCCTCCTCTATGCTACTTTCCCCCTCTGATCTCTCTCATCAAATGAAGATCAACAAGACAAGATGCACCAAGGATTCCACCTCGGCAACCAACTAGCACTAAAGACTTTTGCTATAGCCTCCTCGACCAAGTGTAACCTGGTAGAGTTATGTTTACCCCTCAAATCTGGAAACCCATCCCTAGACCCTTCGAGACTTGACGAGGTACCCCAACTCGAATCCTGAACCATGTGCTTAACCCAAAAAATTGCAAGAGAACCAGTTAAGCCTCTGTAACCTTGCTCAGCACTGGGTTCATTATGGAACTAGTGGACAAGGTGGGCAAGCACGTTGTCATCCAAACATAGCACAAGAACTGGTGATGCCATAGGAAAGACAAATTTGAGGATATAGGAATAGAGGACAAATGAGTTCATGGAGCTATACTAGTAACCTTGAGGAATTATCTGAGACACTTTGGGGGATTATGAGGCGTTCATGTTGGTAGATGAACTTGGTGGGATCATGTGGATAGAGTAGCATAGCTTTCATCACCCCGGAGTAAATTTGGATTTAAATAGGTGATCCTAGTGGAGTATAGATGATGAGTATGTCTACATGGCTCGGAGTAAATTAGATTTAGGTTGATGATCTCGATCACGATGCCATGTTTCTCAGTGGACAATAAACTAGGAGATTGTATTAATTGTCGGAGTTGATTTAGGGATCTATATGAGCTTGAGATTGGAGTTTATCAGATCACTATAATGAGAATTGGAGGACTAACTATAGTAAGGGCAACCCTTTCAAGTATTTGGGGATTATAGGAAATTAGGGGGTCATGTCGGACTCCATAGACATCGGATTTCTAGAATTAATGGATTACATAGTGATTGATGAAAGCTAATGTGCCGCGGAGTTGATTCATAGGAAGGAAACAAGGTCTTGGAGTGGCATACGACATGTTTCCTTAGGATAGAGATGCAATATCTTGGACCTTGGAAGAATAGGCTAAGCACTTGGATTGTCATGTTCAATTCAAGTTTGGTAGTTGTATGTTCTACCCATGGATTTTTACATGATGATAGCCATACACATGAGTTTTGAGATAGTAGACATGAATGATTTTGTTAAGACCTCCTCTTGGGAGCCATGAGGATATGAATAGCATGAGTGATGATTGGAGTTGACCTATACAGGATGTTTCTTTAAGTAATATATGATGTGATTTGTTGGGAAGACTAGATAGAAAAATTGGCGTCTCAGAATTTGTGCTCAAGGATAAGATGATAAATGTTCACTCGCACCCTAGAATCCTTGAAACCCTAAAGCCCTACCAACCCACAACATGGTCAGATCATGTCCACATGCTTTGGCTCTAGACCGAGAAGACTTTGGCCAATACTCAACCGTGACCACCATCAATGCCCCGTCCCACTTTATGTACCCCATGAACAAGTCTTCATGGAGTACTTGGACAAGTTGGTTGTCATCTTTATTTGGTGACCTACTTGCCTATCCGAAGATGGAAGAAGAACCGTTCAGCTAGTTAGGGAACATTTGAAGCCTCCATGTCAAGGAGGAAGAACTATACCCACCACCATCATCAAGAAGTGAACTTCCTCGTCGAAGATCGTGCGTATCTACAAACCACTCATCTAGAAGGAACCAAGCATTTTCATGTCAAAAGGAAGATCACACCAAGATTTACTGCCCCCCTCTAAGATCACTCCAAGATGAAGTGTAGATGGCTACCATATGGAGTTACCACCTGAGTTACCCACTATGCACAATGGTTTCCAAACGACACAACTCCGGAAGTGTTTTCAACTGCCTAACTAGCCAGATCTCTACAAGGACATCGATCACCGGGCCATCGACCTCCAGCCCGACCTGACCTATCCGAGAGACCATTAGCAACCTGGATCAAGAAGAACATCATACACAAAGACGCACCATCTAGTACTTCAAGGTTCAATGGAGTACCACACGGAAGTAGAAGCAGTATGAGGACGTGAAGACTACCCCACATTTAAGTTCCTGTATTCCTTTCCACGTCTAGTTTGGCAATCTCGGGGACGAGATTCTTGTGAGGGGGAAGGTCTGTCACACCCTGATTTTCATGCCACGACACTTAAGCTAATAAATCATGATAAAAGGTGGTTTGACAAAAAAATTAGAGTGTTTTTGGTCTTTGCTTGATTTGATTTTTGTGTGCTAGTTGCAAGTGCTCTAAAAATCAAATAAATCCTCCAACTCTTGTACTCCTTCCCCTCGATCCAAAACTTTGCCCTATGCTCATGTCATGTGTATAGGACAGAATAGTATTTTCTTAAAAAAATATTTTGGCCAAAAAGTATTCCCTAAAATAGCTTTTCCAAAACCCCCTGAATTGAGACTTGAACTACAAGTACTTCATTAAGGGTGTGAAAAATCTTTCAAAAATTATATTTGAATCATATTAGATATAGGACTCCCCAAAACCACAACAATATTATTTTCAAAGTTATTTTACTATTTTATTCAGAGGCTTTTTCTTAAGGCCAGAAATTGTTTTTAATAGGTTAAAATTATTTTAATGTCAAAAGTATTTGAGAAAAATTAGGGAAGCTCAGTGGACATATTTTGTCCATATATATGAGTTTCAACACAGGGTCATGTTCAAAATATTGGTGAAATTGATAAAAAACACTTTCTGGATATTTCAAGCTATTGAAATATTTAGAAAGTAAATATTCTCTGAAAATTCCAATAAAATTCTAGCATGTCACATATGACATAATGGGTGATATTTCAAAGCCTCATGTCTTGGAGAACAAGATAACATCACCAAAACCCTGAAAACCATTTCTGTCCATTTTGAAGTTTGAGCAACTTTACATTGCCGAATATTTCCAAATTCTCTAAAACTTGGTGCACATGCTCAATTGTTCTAATTATGAATCTAGACCAAATGGCACAAGCTGGAGAGAAGGATATCTTGATCAAAGTGCCCCGAAACCCTCTCTGTCCAGAACCAAATTTGAACAACTCTACATTGCCAACTGTCTCCTTTTGATCTAAATTTCTGTGGTCATGTCATAATCCCTAAATTATCTATAGCTACTAATAAAGTAAGGTGCGTTTCGCCGATTTTTTCATCCGTTCACCCATATGAGTATTTTTGGAATTTTTTAGTTTTTTTTGAAGTTTTCAATGTGGTACTAATTTGGATGTGTGGCAGCAGCAAAAAATCTGGTGGCATGGGAGTCGAACTTCAGACCTCCGACCCACAAGATACAAGGGAAGCCAGTTGGACTAGGAATCCTATAATGTTAGAAAATCTGGTTACCTTTCTAATAAAGTTAATTATGGGTCGAGTTGTTTTGAATTCGGAAAAAGAAAAAATCAGTTCCAAGCCTGTACTGGGTAGCTGCTGCACTTATGGGCCGCGAGCTGATTCTACTAAAGAAATTCTTATGGGCTTTTCTAAAAATTAGAGGAATTATTATGGCCTGGAGCCACACAAGTGGGCTTAAAAAATAAAAGAGAGATTTATATTAAGAAAGAAAAGGACGCGTATTCACAATTAAATATTACTACCTCGGTTCATTACATCAAATAATTTGAATTTATATACGTCACAAATTGAACAAAATCAAAGAACGGAAAATAGAACAGAGGAGATGCCTCAATTGGAAAGAAAGATTTGTGGGCTAATTATGCCTTAATTGAATGGATAGAGATCACATTAAAGGTGAAGTATTTTCATAATTAAAAGGGATTGGTGGGGCACCAATCATTGCATGCTGTAAATTTGATTGGAAAGGAAGTGTACGCCGCTGATTGTTGGCTCTCATTAAAATAAAAATGTGTGTCATAATTAAATGGGATTGTGAACGCATGGATATGGGCTTTTATAATTAAGGCGGATTAGTGGTCACACACTCCAGTTCGCTTAACCCTATCCATTTGCTCATGTGTGGAAAAACGAATCTTAAAGCAATAAAATGTTTGTGCTTTCGTCGATGGTCGTTGCTGACTTGTGATTGCAACCGCTCCTCATCCAATTTCTGGCCACTGTGGCCGCTTGCACTAGCAATGTAGCTGAGATGCCATTGTGTTGTGATTTGAGACGAGAGGAAGAGATAATAGGGAGGGAAGAGAAGACGGAACATCAGTGGTTCCACAAAATCGAAGAGTTGTGGCGGCGTCACCGAGAGCACACGACAATGGAGAAGAACCTTTGAGATTTGTTTTGTCACGTGTCAGCACTTGGCTGAGGAAGAGGGTCTAAGGACAAGGAAGGTATGGCCCGGGTCACACACAATTTTTTCCGATCAATGAGGGGAGAAAATTGACCATTGTTATTTGTGCATGCAAAGTTGGACCACGTACACATGTCATATGCATCTCTAGCAATTTCAACAAATTACTATGGAATGGATCAATCACAAAAATACGGTTTCAAATTTATCTTTTTTTAATTCAAGTTTTGTATGTGGGCTCCTCAAAAAAGCTTTGTATGTGGAATGGCTTATTTTCATGGAAAAATAAACTCAATTTCACATAATCATCATTCTAACTTGAAATTACAAAAACAATTCTACCTTTACATTTTACAATATGTAAATGTAAGCTCAAATGTAATATACCTAACGGCGAAGCAGCCAAGCGGCAACACGAGCGGGGAACCATGTTAAACTAGAGAACTCGAACCTGTGGGGGTCTTGAGCCATTCTTATATTGAGCTAGAGGCAAGTAATTTTATTATCCCGTTGCAACGCACGGGCATGTGTGCTAGTGACACTAAACAAAGTGGTGCATCAAGGAGAAAATATTTGCATGCCTAAATCTTGGAAAACTCATTTTTGTTGATTTCTAGGGTTTACAAAAGTTGCATTGGCCACTTTCTATTTTTGGTCTCAAATTTTGTGGCCAGTGCTACTTTGTGGTTCCACTCACTCCTGTTAAGTCTCATGACAAGGGATGTCCATTTACTTGCCCAAACCTACATCAAACACCTTCTGGCAGAAACTTTAAATGCATGTTTTGGCCATTTCCGCTAATCTCCTTGTGTCCAGATTTTTCCACAGCATGCCCTAGTACCCCTCTACCACTAGTAAGAGTTTCATGGCCTCAGCTCAATTATTTGGGGGTGAGAACCTCATTTTACCTCCCTGGACATCATCATTTCCACTCTCTCTCAACCCCCTCTCTCCTCAAGTGGCTGCCAAGGGCATCCAATGCCTTTGCCACATTGTTTACTCCCCCTGCATCCACTAGACACAAGTGGACACGCGGGCGCACACGAAAAGCCACGGGTATCGGCTAAAAACACGCTCTGGAGCACGCCAGCGTTCTCCCGACCATTGACGCCGTGTCCCCCGACCACATCGAGCCTCACCCTCGCGCCAGTCGAGGTGCCTCGACGTCCGCAACACACCACCGCGTTGGTCGCCTCCTTCCCCTCTCTGTCCTGCCCATGACGCGCGTGCCTAGAGCCGCCTGAGGCCGCCAATGCGCGTCCGAGCTGATGCCCCCCTAGAGCTCGCCCAGCTGTCTATCTCTCCCTTTCCTACACCTAGAACCACGCCCAGAAACTCCGCAGACAACCCCTAGCGTCCTCCCGTGGCCACCAAGGCCATTTCCGTGGAAACCCATAGGCCACGTCCACAGTGAGCCATGGCCTCGCCATATAAGACCGCCCTATGCCTCCCAGAAACGGAGTTGTTGTAAAACCAACAACGAAAAGAGTAAGCTTGTTGTGGGCTTATGAAAAAACATCTGAAAACTGAGGTGAAATTCTGCCACTAACAGAAACGATAGATTGAATTGATATGAACAATGAGACGAGAAACTTATTTCACCGGGAGGATAAATGAAGAACTTGGATCATTTATAAGCACCATAAATAGTAACACTCCTTAGGGAAAACTTTAGGTGAATTATAACCCAAGATTACTTCAAAGAAGAGATTGATGGGTTTAAATATCTCAATCCTGAACTTGTGAATCATGAAACAGACATAAATTGTCAAAAATGACATAACACCACCTGCAAAGATGAGGTAGAAGGAATTGCACTTCTGAATGCAAGATGAAGAATACTTGGCCTCCTCTGAAAACAATCTCGATGAACACTTCGAGAAGGAAATAAATCCTTGCTGAACCGTGATACGTCTCCAACGTATCTACTTTTCCACACACTGTTGCCCTTGTTTTGGACTCTAACTTGCATGATTTGAATGGAACTAACCCGGACTGACGCTCTTTTCAGCAGAATTACCATGGTGTTATTTATGTGCAGGAACAAAAGTTCTCGGAATGACCTGAAACTTCACGGAGCAACTTTTCAGAAAATATGAAAAATACCTGCAAAAGATGAAGGCTAGGGGGCCCACCACCTCTCCACGAGGGTGGGGGGCACGCCTGCCCCCCTAGGGCGCGCCCCCTACCTCGTGTGTAACACCCCGAGACCGTTACGCCAGGTGTCTTCCAGTTATTCGCTGTTGTTGCCTTGTCATTGGTTTTTGTGTCATGCTTTTCATATCAAGTCATCATGTGCATCGCATGTGTATACGTGTTCGTCTCATGCATCGGAGCATTTTCCCCGTTGTCCGTTTTGCAATCTGACACGCCTATGTCCTCCGGCGTCCCCTTTTGCCTCTTTTCATGTACGGGTGTCAAAACGTTCTCGGATTGGACCGAGATTTGCCAAGCGGCCTTGGTATACTACCGGTAGACTGCCTGTCAAGTTTCGTGCCATTTGGAGTTCGTTTGAAACTCCAACGGTTAACCGAGGAACTGTAAAGGCCTCGTGTCTGTTGCAGCCCAACACCCCTCCAAAGTGGCCCAAAACCCATCCAAACCCCCTCCCTCCTCTCGGTCATTCGATCACGATCGTGTGGCCGAAAACCGCACCTCATTTGGACTCTCCTAGCTCCCTCTACCTATAAATAGGTGATCCCCTCTTTTTCTCGCGCAGATGAAACCCTAAAAAAACACCCCCGCCGCCACCGGACATGTCCGCGCCCGCCGGACGAGATCACGCCGCCTACTCCCAGCCAATCCAGGGGCGCCACATGACCCCCGTGCCTCCTCCCACCTCCGCAGCCGCCGCCCGCCCGCGGAGCCCAAGGCCGGCCCGCTCGGGCCCGGATCCCTGCCGCCCGCGCCCGCAAGACCCGGCCGCGTGCGCCGCCCATCTTCGCTGGAGAAGCGCGCCTCCCGCCGCCCGCCTCCCGCCGTGCGCCTCGCCGCCCGCACCAGCACGCCGCCTTCTCACCGCTCTCCTCCGCGCGCCTCCTCTTCGCCCCGCCGCGCCTGGATCCCGCCATGCGCCACTGCCGCTTCGTCCTCCTGCAGGCCGGCGACTTTGCCGGATATCGCGCCTCGCCGGACTTCTCGAAATCGCCGGAGCCGTCCCGCGCCAGATCTGGGCGGGTGGATGAGATCCACCCGTCCCGCGATCAAAACAGCCTCCCCGTTGCCCGGATCTGCTCGTCCCGGAACCGCTCCGTCCCGCGTTGACTTTTGCGGAGGTGAAAATTCCACCAAGTCCCAGATCTGTGTAATTTTCATGCCATGTTCATCGCATCATAACTCCTCATTCATAGCTCTGTTTTGCGTGCATGAGTTATCAAATTGTTCATCAGGATGTCCTCTTCATTTCATTACATTTCAACATGCTTGTTTGAGTCCATCTTGATGCCCTAAATGCTGTTGCAAGAGTGCTACAAAATGTTAGTTCCTGATTCTTATCAGATTATGAGCATTTGTCATTTTTGCCATGATTATTGTGTGCCTCCTATGAACTTGAGCCCTACATGTGTTTTGGGCTATGCCATGCCATCTTTACAGGGGTGTATGCCATGTATTTTTGTGATCAATGTGGCGATTAGCACAAGCATGCAAAGTATCTCTCATGATGTTGCTGATTTCAGGGACTTAGAATTCTTCTAAGTCATTTCCCTGATGTTATTTTTATGCCATGTATTCATGTTGCTACAGAGTGATCGATGCCCCTTTTGAGCATGTTAAGTAAGGATGATTTTGAGATATTGTTATGTTCTATCCATCCATGTCTTTGTTTGCAATTATGGAGTACCCTAGCATGACTCAATCTTGCTCTACTTTTGCTATAAAATGTTCCTGGCAGATTGTTTACATGTTATTCGATTTTGCCAAGGTTGTTGTAGTTGATCCATGCATGCTATGAGGTTGTTCTTGCCATGGTTAGTTACTTGATCATGTCTTATTTCTGGGTGTATGCTTAGTTTGTCATGCAATGCCTTATGGTGAGTGCATCGAGTTCGCAAACATGCCTACGTAACTCTGTTTTATGCCATGTCCAATTTTCTGCTAAGTCTGAATTTGTTAATGAAACTTGCTATGTGTACATAGGTGTCATGATCCTGTTTGGCTTATGGTAAGTAAGGGACTTTTGTTATATGATTTGAGTAGATTCATGCCATGCCTTGTATTGCTATGATCTGATCCTGTAGCATGTTGCTATCTTTCTCTAAACTTTGCTTCCTGATATTAATTCCTGACATGTTAGTATTTTCACTCAGTCTGTGACGCTGTTATCTTTTCACTTTTGCCGTGCTTGTTTGAACCTACTATTGTGTGATTTAGATGTAGCTCAGTGTTCATCTTTTGTCAAGCATCTTGAGTGTATCACTGCCATGTGCTTTGTTGCTATGTTAGAGTGCAGTAGCTTAGTTTCTTGATGCATTTTAGATGGCATCGTGTTGTTAATTGCAGAATAGTGCCTTTATTGTTTTGCTTACCATTTGCAAACCGTGCATCTGATTCCGGTGATCTTTATATCGATTTCGACCGAAATCAACCCATCTTACCAGCGGCGCACTTGGTTTGACAAGTTGATGCCTTGATCAATCTTTTCCTTCCGGAGCTCGCATATGCATTGCAGATCACATCTCCCATATTGCCATATTTCGCATCATGTTGCTTGCGCACTGCACAGTGGTTGATGGTTGTTTCCTTTGCTTGTGTTCTTGCCTTATGCCTGGTGTTTTGTTCCACTCTTGCCTCCCTAGTGTCCGTCATACCGGTGTTATGTTCCTTGATTTTGTGTTCCCTATGCAGTTGGGTTATAATGGGAACCCCTTGACAGTTCGCCTTGAATAAAACTCCTCCAGCAAGGCCCAACCTTGGTTTTACATTTGCACTAACAACCTAGCCTTTTCCCTTGGGTTTTCGGAGCCCGAGGGTCATCTTTATTTTAACCCCCCCCCCCCCGGGCCAGTGCTTCTCTAAGTGTTGGTCCAACTTGAGGAATGTCCGGTGCCCCCTGGGCAACCAGGGTCTATGCCAACCCGATGTCTTGCTCATCCAGTGTGCCCTGAGAACAAGATATGTGTAGCTCCTATCGGGATTTGTTGGCACATTCGGGCGGCTTTACTGGTCTTGTTTTACCATTGTAGAATTGTCTTGTAACCGGGATTCCGAGCCTGATCGGGTCTTCCTGGGAGAAGGAATATCCTTCATTGATCGTGATATCTTGTGATGGGCTAAGTTGGGACACCCCTGCAGGGTTTCGAACTTTCGACAGCCGTGCCCGCGGTTATGGGCAGATGGGAATTTGTTAATGTACGGTTGTAGAGAACTTGACACTTAACTTAATTAAAATGCATCAACCACGTGTGTAGCCGTGATGGTCTCTTTCCGGCGGAGTCCGGGAAGTGAACACGGTGTTGGAGTTATGCTTGATCGTAAGTAGTTTCAGGATCACTTCTTGAACACTTCTAGTTCATGACCATACTTTGCTTCTCTTCTCATTCTCATTTGCGTAAGTTAGTGACCATATATGCTAGTTCTTGCTGTAGCTCCACCTCACTACCCTTTTTCCTACCCATAAGCTTAAATAGTCTTGATCACGAGGGTGTGAGATTGCTGAGTCCCTATGACTCACAGATTACTTCCAACACCAGTTTGCAGGTGTCGTTGATACCGTGCAGGTGACTCAACCGAGCTCAAGGAGGAGCTCGATGAAGATCGTGTTCGTTGTGTTGTTTCGTTTCCATTTGATCAGTAGAGGAGCCCAGTCGGGGCGATCGGGGATCTTTTGCATTAGGGGTAGTCTTCTTTTATTTTGGTTTCGTAGTCGGACCTTGATTATATTATGGATGATGTATTGCTATATTTATGTATTGTGTGAAGTGGCGATTGTAAGCCAACTCTTTATCCCTTTCTTATTCAGTACATGGTATGTGTAAAGATTACCCCTCTTGCGACATGCCTACAATGCGGTTATGCCTCTAAGTCGTGCTTCGACACGTGGGAGATATAGCCGCATCGTGGGTGTTACAAGTTGGTATCAGAGCCTTCCCCAACTTAGGAGCCCCCTGCTTGATCAAATCGCTGGCGTTGTTGAGTCTAGAAAAATGTTTTGAGTCTTTTAGGATTATATATATCGGAGAGTAGGATTCTTTTTACTCCTCAGTCCCTTCGTCGCTCTAGTGAGGCTTCCTGACATAGAGTTTCGACTCTTCTCTCCTCAAATTTCACTAAAAAAATTAGGATCACGCGGGTATCTTGGAATCATGGGTGCATGGGCCCCCTGTTGCCTCTCCGACTCCAACTCCAACTCCATATATTGAGTTTTAGGGAGAAAAAATTAGATAGAAGAAATCATCGCATTTTATGATATGGAGCCACCACAAAGCCCTAAAACCTCTCGAGAGGGCTGATCTGGAGTCCGTTCGGGGCTCCGAAGAGGGGAATCCGTCGCCATCGTCATCATAAACCATCCTCCATCACCAATTTCATGATGCTCACCGCCGTGCGTGAGTAATTCCATCGTAGGCTTGCTGGACGATGATGGGTTGGATGGGATCTATCATGTAATCGCGTTAGTTTTGTTAGGGTTTGATCCCTAGTGTCCACTATGTTCTGAGATTGATGTTGCTATGACATTGCTATGCTTAATGCTTGTCACTAGGGCCTGAGTGGCATGATTTCAGATCTGAACCTATTATGTTTTCATCAATATACGGGTGTTCTTCATCCTATCTTGCAAGTCTATAGTCACCTATTATGTGTTATGATCCGTTAACCCCTAAGTGACAATAATCGGGATACCTACCGATGATGACCATAGTTTGAGGAGTTCATGTATTCACTATGTGTTAATGCTTTGTTCCGGTTATCTATTAAAAGGAGGCCTTAATATCCCTTAGTTTCCGTAAGGACCCCGCTGCCACGGGAGGGTAGGACAAAATATGTCATGCAAGTTTTTTCCATAAGCACGTATGACTATGTTCGGAATACATGCCTACATTACATTGACGAACTGGAGCTAGTTCTGTGTCACCCTAGGTTATGACTGTTACATGATGAACCGCATCCGGCATAGTTCTCCATCACCGATCCATTGCTACGAGCTTTCCATATATTTTTCTTCGCTTATTTACTTTCCGTTGCTATTGCTATCATCACCACAAAATACCAAAAACATTTCTTTTACTACCATTACCTTTTACTACTGTTACCTTTTATTACCTTACCACTACTATCATATTACTTTGCTACTAAACACTTTGCTGCAGATATTAAGTTTCCAGGTGTGGTTGAATTGACAACTCAGCTGCTAATACTTGAGAGTATTCTTTGGCTCCCCTTGTGTCGAATCAATAAATTTGGGTTGAATACTTTACCCTTGAAAACTGTTGCGATCCCCTATACTTGTGGGTTATCAAGACTATTTTCTGGTGCCATTGCCGGGGAGCATAGCTCTATTATTTGAGTCACATGGGATATGCATCTACTTATCGTTATGAAGAACTTGAGAGATCCAAAAGCCAAGATCTATCCCTCAACTATGAGGGGAGGTAAGGAACTGCCATCTAGCTCTGCACTTGATTCACCTTCTGTTTTGAGTAAGCTTGCGACACCTACACCTGCTTCTGCTATTCGTTCTGATATGTCACATGTTATTGATGATGCCACTTCTGCTATGCATGATACTTATGATGAAACTACCTCTATGCCTAATACTACTATGCCACTTAGTGATTTTCTTGATGAACAACTTGCTAGGGCTAGAGAAATTGAAAATATTAAATCTGATGATACTGATGAAAGTGATGATGAAGAATCACTTGTTATTCCTAAGGGTTATGTTTTTTATCAAGAAGCTTCTTTAGCCATTTTAGCTTGCAAAATTTGAAATGAACTCAAAAGGTTATTAGCTAAATGTAGTAAGCAATCTCTAAATGCTAGAATGAAACATGACCCTGCTTTTGCTACTTCACCTATCTTTGTTACTGATAAGGATTATGAATTCTCTGTTGATCCTAATATAATTACTTTGGTTGAATCTGATCCTTTTCATGGTTATGAATCTGAAACTTTTGTGGCACATCTTACTAAATTGAATGATATAGCTACCCTATTTACTAAAGATGAGAGAACTTGTTACTTTTAAATCCTTAAAATATTTCCTCTCTCATTAAAGGGTGATGCTAAGATATGGTTTAATTCTCTTGATCCTGGTTGTGTGCGTAGTCCCCAGGATATGATTTATTACTTCTCTGCTAAATATTTCCCTGCTCATAACAAACAAGCTGCTTTAAGGGATGTATATAATTTTGTGCAATTTGAAGAAGAGAGTCTCCCACAAGCTTGGGGGAGGCTTCTCCAATTACTTAATGCTTTGCATGATCATCCTCTTAAGAAAAATGAAATACTTGATATCTTTTATAATGGACTAACCGATGCCTCCAGATATTACTTGGATAGTTGTGCTGGTTCTGTTTTCAGGGAAAGAACACCGGATGAAGCCGAAATTCTATTGAATAATATGTTGACAAATGAAAATAATTGGACACCTCCGGAGCACATTCCTGAGCCTATTCCTAAACCAACTCCGAAGAAGAGGGGTATTCAATTTCTCAATCGTGAAGATATGCAAGAGGCAAAGAAATCTATGAAAGAAAAAGGTATTAAAGCTGAAGATGTTAAGAATTTACCTCCTATTGAAGAAATACACGGTCTTAATTTACCGCTTGTTGAAGAAACATATAATCCAAATCCATTACCTATCGAAGAAACTCATGGTTTTGATAACCCGACACAGGTAGTAAAGGTAAATTCTCTCTAAAGATATGATAAAGCTGAAATCTCGTTTACTAAGTTTGCTAGCCCATGCTTAGATGAGTTTGATAAATTTATGGCTAAGCAAGAAGACTTTAATGCTTATTTTGGTAGACAATTGAAATACAATTCAAATATGCTTGAACACTTGGGTGATTATATGGCTAATGTTAAAGGTGAACTTAAACTTATTAGTAAACATGCTTCTATGGTTACCACTCAAGTAGAACAAGTACTTAAAACTCAAAATGATTTGCTCAATGAATTGAATAGTAAAGATAATGATAATGCTGTTAGAGTTATGACTAGAGGTGGTAAAATGACTTAGGAACCTTTGTATCCTGAAGGCCATCCTAAGAGAATTGAGCAAGATTCTCAGAGAAATAATATAGATGCACCTAGTCCTTCTAAAAGGAAGAAAAAGAAAAATGATAGGACTTTGCATGCTTCTAGTGAACCTATTATTGAAACACCTGAGAATCCAAATGATATCTCTATTTCTGATGTTGAAACACAATCTGGTAATGAACCTGAAACTAGTAATAATGTTAATGATAATGCTCATGATGATGCTCAACCTAGCAATGATAATGATATAGGAATTGAACCTGTAGTTGATCTTCATAACCCACAATCAAAGAATCAACGTTATGATAAGAAAGATTTTGTTGCTAGGAAACATGGTAAAGAAAGAGAGCCTTGGGTTCAGAAACCCATGCCTTTTCCTCCCAAACCATCCAAGAAAAAGGATGATGAGGATTTTGAGTGCTCTGCTGAAATGATTAGACCTATCTTTTTGCATATGCGATTAACTGATATTCTCAAAACCAAGCCTTATGCTAAGTACATGAAAGATATTATTACAAATAAAAGTAAGGTACCGGAAGCTGAAATTTCCACCATGCTTGCTAATTATACTTTTAAGGGTGGAATACCAAAGAAACTTGGAGATCTAGGAGTACCCACTATACCATGCTCTATTAAAAGAAACTATGTTAAAACTGCTTTATGTGATCTTAGAGTCGGTGTTAGTGTTATGCCTCTCTCTTTATATCGTGGACTTGATTTGAATAAGTTGACACATACTGAAATATCTTTGCAAATGGCTAATAAATCAACTGCTATACATGTCGGTATTTGTGAGGATGTGCATGTTGTAGTTGAAAACGTTACTATTTTAACAGACTTTGTTATTCTTAATATTCCTGAGGACGATAGTATGCCCATTATTCTTGGAAGACCCTTTTTGAATACTGCAGAGGCTGTTATTGATTGCACTAAAGGCAATGTCACTTTTCATGTTAATGGTAATGAGCATACGGTGCACTTTCCGAGGAAACAACCTCAAGTTCATAGTATCAACTCTATTGGAATAATGCCATCGATTATATTTGGAGGTTTTGAATTTCCTCTTCCTACTGTCAAGAATAAATATGATATTCTTATTATTGGGGACATGCATATCCCCGTTGAGGTAAGATAGTGTTATTCGAAATTTCTCCGGTTCCATGTTATTCGGAATGAGTTCGTTAACAAGACTTGATCAACCTTGTTAGTGGATTCCTTTTGATGATCATGAGATGGAGGAAACTAGAAGGCACAACCTTCTATACCCCACTTTTACTTTCTCTTATTTAAGTTAAATAAAATAAAAATAAATATTTTTCTGTCTGTTATCTGATTAACCATGCAATATAAAAATACCTCGAAAATAAAAGTTCTCCAAATGCCCTAAAATTTAAATATGATTTTTTTTCTAGAATATTTGAGAATATTTGGCACTGAGAACACAACTGGGGCCAACCACCTACCCACGAGGGTGGAGGGCGCGCCCTACCCCCTGGGCGCGCCCCCTGCCTTGTGGGCCCACGGTGGCCCTCCTTCACTTATCCTTTCACCCATACACTTCTTCTTCGTACCACAAACACGAATAACGAGCTCAAACCCGAGTCGAAGCTCATTTTGCTGCCATGTTTGATCTCCTTGCTCAAAGCACCTCTCACAAAACTGCTTGGGGAGATTGTTCCTTGATATGTGACTCCTCCATTGGTCCAATTAGTTTTTGTTCTAGTGCTTTATTCATTGCAAATTTTTGCTGCTTAGGTGACCCTGTTCTTGAACTTTCATGTCAAATTTATATGGTCAAAAGTAGTTTTGATGCGTGATATAGGCTCTAGGAACTTGTAGGAGTAGTTGCTATCAATATTATTGAGTTTCGTTTACTTTTATTTTGAAGTTGCTAAAAAAATTCAGAATGTTTTAGAGGAAGAAATATGCTTAGGAAAATGTTCCAAGGTGGTTCTTCAAGGAAGTAAGGACCCAGGCTTGCAATGCGTGATGCTGATGACGAGCCACCAAGAGATGCTCCAGTGCGCCCTTGTGAATGGCCTTCTAAGAACATTATGGATTGAGTGGGAATTAAGGAAGAATTCAACGCATATTTGCGTAACGCTGATCTTGTGAGCTTCGAAGAAGAGAAGTGCAGCCAGTACCACAACCTCACCAGTACCTTTGTGAGGAGGTTTGAATTTTCAACTTCACGTAATTCTCCGACTGTCCTATTTGATCTTGATGATAATTCTTACACTATGAACTTAGAGGATTTTACCACTGCATGCAAACTTCCACAATGGGGTAGTATAAGGGATCCTCGCAAATCTGAATTTAGAGATTTTCTTGCTAGCATAACTGTGGGAGAATCTAGAGATATTACACAAGCTACCATAGGGAGCATTCACTTTCCTGCTATACATTATTTTGCTCTGTTCATAGGTAGATGCATTAATGGTAAAGATGAGGCATGTAACATGTGTGTCCCTGACCTCAGTATTCTTCAGAGTGCTGTGTTAGGAGACAAATCATATAATTTGGGAGCTATTGTTGCACGTAGGTTGCATCTTAACAGATTTAGTGGAGTTTTCTTTGGTGGAATTTATGCAACCCGCATAGCTAATTTTCTTGGTGTAGCCATACACGAAGATGATATTGAATTACCTCCTACTTATCTAGATATTAATGCTATGGTTCACCACCAGTTTGTTGAGAGGAATGAATCACCTCTCCAGTATCGACTAATCTTTGACAGACGTCGTGCTGTCCGTATTACTCTCCCTGCTCCTGCCTTCTTTGATTATCAGGCAAGAGGAAGATATACTATTACCAGAGAGGAGGCAGATGAGTACGAGAGGAGAGAGGAGGCCGCTTGTCGCCACGCTATAGCTCAGCAGGCGATAGCCGCTGCATCGCAGTATGACCCCAACTACTATTATGGATATCCGCCAGGCCAGCCATGGCCATAGACCAACTTAGGACAAAAGCCTAAGCTTGGGGGAGTATGTATTTCCCACCGACATTACATTTATGTTCACACACTCATTGCTAGATGCCGGTGTTCATACTTTTTCACTGTATCATCCATGCTAGTTTATTTTCCTTTTTATGCTTTCTTCTTGTGTGTTTAATAAACCTTAAGAAAACCAAAAAAATATTAGGTATAGCTTTTAGTTAGTTTAATTTCCATGCTTGTAGTAGTAATTAAAAAGAAAACCTAAAAATATCTCATGTT
Organism: Triticum aestivum; assembly: GCF_018294505.1. Taxonomy (NCBI): domain Eukaryota; kingdom Viridiplantae; phylum Streptophyta; class Magnoliopsida; order Poales; family Poaceae; genus Triticum; species Triticum aestivum. The sequence continues at coordinate 295,210,239 of NC_057800.1, forward strand.
CTTCTTTTGCTTGTTGGGAGCTTTCCCGTGTAAATAGTTTTTGTCGGATTTCGGGTTCCGGCAGACCCTTGAGGTTCGAACACTGGGGTGCGCGCGGAGATTTCGCCTCCTACCTTCCTGCACCCCTCCGCCACGCTAGGATCAAAGCTATGAAAAGAACAACATAAGGGACACAGGGTTTATACTGGTTCGGGCCACCGTTGTGGTGTAATACCCTACTCCAGTGTGTGGTGTGGTGGATTGCCTCTTGGGCTGATGATGATGAACAATACAAGGGAGAACAGCCTCGCGAGGGTCTGTTCTTGACTGGGGCGATGAACTGCTGGGAGGAGTTTAGCCACCTTTCTCTATCTCTCTCTCTCTGCTTGCCACCTCTCTGCTTGTCGAGCCCTTGGAGGAGACTGGGCCGAACCCTTTGCTACGTGGGTGGCCGGTCCTATTTATAGTGGCCCTGGTCCTCTCCCCAAATATTGAGCGGGAAGGGAGCCAACAATGACGGGCTAATTTGAAGGGGGACAACAAGTATCAACTATCCTGACAAAAGTAGTCTTCGCGTGCGCAAAGCTCTGGTGATGACGCTGTCTTGGGCTCCACGGTGACCTCCGTCTCGTAGTCCTCCTGGTCTTGGTCTCGTTGCACCGAAATGGCAACCTTTTCCTGACGCCTCGGTATTCCGCGGCTGCGCTTGCCCCCTTAGCACCAAAGAGGAAAGGAGGATGCTGTGCGGGCTGGCACCCGCCTGGCGCCCTGAGTCGTCATGGCTTGCGTCACGGGCACCTCACGAGGTACCCCGCCTTGATCTCTCTGCCTCCTCGTGAGCCAGCCTGACGAGGCCGTGCCTAAGGAAGCTCCATGTCATCTGCCCCGTGAGGCTTGGCCCCTCGCGAGGGTCTTGAGTTTGTGTTGGTGAAGATGGGCCATGCTGGGGCCCCCTTTGAGCCACGCCGCAGGCCGCAGGCAGGCAAGTCTGGGGACCCCCGTTCCCAGAACGCCGATAGTAGCCCCCGGGCCCAAGGCACGCCCGGACTTGGCCGTGTAGGGCGGCGGAAGGGCAAGAGTGAAGCGCCGCCGGCCCTAACAGCCTGCGGCCTTGGGCGCCGCGTGGCGGTTGATTGGACGTGGGCGTCTCCACTTCCCCACGGCGCCTCGGCAACTTCACGGATTGGACAAGTCCCTGCATGTGAAGCGGGTCATAATTACCTGCGATCATGGGGGCCGTTGGTTGGCCATCGCCAGCCATAAGTATGGACCAGCGCGCGCCCTTCCAATTCATCCCCCCTTGCTTCTCCTTTTTCTTCATGGCCCCGTCGAGGAGATTCTCAGCCGCTGAGAAGGGGAAGGCTTGCCGGGTTGAGCCCGCCTCTCCCCCACCCAAGCGCGGCCGAGGACGCCCTCGCAAGCATCCTGTGGCCACCACGGTGGCTCCCCGCGGCCGTGGAGGCGATCTTCAGCACGGCGACGGGCGGATTGCTGCAGCCGGGGGGCGCGCTCCGGCTGCGTGTCCCCCCAGGCCGCGCGTTCGTGCTGCTGAAGTGCTGCCAGAGTTCATCGTGTGGTCGGCGGAGCCGGCTAGCACCCGGCTTCCGCTTCCTCGCTTCCTCCTCGGCGAGCTCCCGGCCGGTGCCCCGGGCGGCCTCTGGCTCCAGGCCGACGGCTGCTGCAGCCGGGACTCATGGGTCTCTCTGGAGGTCTCCGCAGCCGGGAGCCTGTCCCTGGCCCGCGGTTGGCAGACGTTTGCCCGCGCGCGTGGCCTGAGCCGCTGGTGCACCCTGCACTTCGAGTTCGACGGCGACGCCACCCCCTATGTGAGGGTGTTTGGGGAATATGGTCGCCGCGCAGGGTGTTGCCCCCAGGGTGACGACCGCGGCTGGGAACCCAACTCCGGTGATGATGGAGAGAGCAGCGCTCGCACAGCTGGCGGCGTTCGGGGTTCCCCAAGCTTCTCCGGTTCTTCTTTAGGCGGCGACTCCTCTAGCGGTGGCCGCGATCAGCCTCCACGTTGTCGTATCCGCTTGGGGGGTGGCAACGTGTCCGCCCGCCGCCGCGCCCTGGTGAAGCGCGAGAGGGAGTCCGCCTGAGCTTCGGAGGCAGCTCGGGCCTTCCCTGCGGGCCGGTGTGAGGCGAGCCGCGCCGGATTTGTTCTTCCTTTTCCCTTTTTCCTGCGTAACAAAGACAATAGTGCAGAGCCCCGCGGGGGCGTGTTTGGGTTATTGCTTGTTAATCATTGTTTTGCTTTCGTTACCATACCTTCCGGCTATGTGCCCGAGCGTGGATAGTTCCCGGCCCCGGCCGTGGGGGGGGGGGGCGACCGACCCAGGCCCTTTGTTTGTGTCGCGGTGCCCGTGGGGCATGGACTGGAGGGGTGCTCCTGTAAGGGGCCCGTGTCGCGAATTCTTTGAGTGACTAGGATAGGAACACTTGCCAGGGCGCTCGGCTCTCCCCCTCGCGAGTCCTTGCATAGGAGAAACCGAGGCAGGAGAGCGAAAAGCCGAAGAACCGCAAGACAAAGTCGGCAACAACTTCAATAAAACTCCAAACGAAGGGGAACAAGCCAACTGTGGAAAGCAAATGAAAAGCCGCGTCCGACACCTAGTCTAGTCTTTGACGTCTTCTCACCAGCGCGGAGCAAAGTACTGCCACTGGGCGTGGGAGGGAGCCCCAGGGCCTGAGGCCGTCGCTCTTGAGACTCCGAGGCGTGTACATGCCCAACTCATTATTACGTGAGAGTGTCACGGGCAGCAAGCTTCACAGGCGTTGGCCTTCCTCACAGGCTCCGGGCCTTTTCCAAAACGCGATAGCTTCACAAGCACTCGCCTTGCTTCACAGGCTCCAGGCCTTTTCCAAAACGTGATATCTTCATAGGCACTCGCCTTGCTTCACAGGCTCCAGGCCTTTTCCAAAACACGATAGCTTCACAGGCACTCGCCTTGCTTCACACGCTCCGGGCCTTTTCCAAAACACGATATCTTCACAGGCACTCGCCTTGCTTCACAGGCTCTGGGCCTTTTCCAAAACGCGATAGCTTCACAGGCACTCGCCTTGCTTCACAGGTTCCGGGCCTTTTCCAAAACGCGATATCTTCACAGGCACTCCCCTTGCTTCACAGGCTCTGGGCCTTTTCCAAAATGCGATAGCTTCACAGGCACTCGCCTTGCTTCATAGGCTCTGGGCCTTTTCAGGGGTAGAACCTCCGGAGGTGCTGGATGTTCCATGCATTCTGGACCGGCACTCCCTCTTGAGTCTCCAAGCGCGCGGAGCCGGGCCTAGAAACATGAACAACCTTGAACGGGCCCTCCCACATGGGAGAGAGCTTCTGCAATCCCTCCCTGGAGAGAACCCGCCTGAGCACGAGGTCTCCTACCTTAAGAGTCCTCGGGCGGATGTTGTGGCAGTGATATCGCTGCAGTGCTTGTTGGTACCTCGCCGCCCACAGCGCGGCTTCTCGGCGACGCTCCTCCCCCAGCACGAGGTCCATCCCCCACATGGCGTCCTGCTGCGCCTCGTCGAACGCCAGGACCCGCACGGAGCGATGCCTGACCTCGTGAGGGAGGACTGCTTCTGCTCTGTAGACCAGGAAGAACGGGGTCTCTCCAGTCGGCTTGGTTGCGGTGGTGCGGATGGACCACATCACCGACTGCAGTTCATCGTACCAACCTCTGCCGCAAGCCTCCAGCTTATTCTTGAACATCCTGGTCTTGAGGCCCCTCAGGACCTCCGCGTTGGCTCACTCGGCCTGGCCGTTGCTTCGGGGGTGTGCCACTGAAGCGTAGCATATCTGCGTTCCGAGGTTAGCACAGTATGTTTTGAAGAGGTTACTGATGAACTGTGAACCATTGTCCGTGATGATGCGATTCGGCACCCCGAACCGGCTCACGATGCCCTTGATGAACTTGACTGCGGAACCCGCAGGAATGGTGCGGACAGCCTCCACTTCAGCCCACTTGGTGAACTTGTCCACGGCAACGTAAAGGTAGCGGTAGCCCCCTGGCGCCCGAGGAAACAGACCCAAGATGTTGAGCCCCCAGACTGCGAATGCCCACGAAAGGGGGATAGTCTGCAAGCTCCCTGCCGGCTGATGGATCTGCTTGGCGTGGAACTGGTAGTCCTCACAAGCCTTCACTAGCTCAACAACATCATTGATCGCGGTGGGCCAGTAAAACCCACTGCGGAACGCCTTGGCACCGAGGGTCCGTGATGACGAATGATGTCCGCAGTCTCCGCCGTGTATATCTTCCAGTAGTTCCTTCCCTTGCTCCCTGGAGATGCAGCGGAGGGATACATCGTTTGGTCGCTTCCGGTAGAGCTCTCCATCTTTGATGTAGTATGCCGTGGCCTGGCGCGCCACTCGCTCTGCTTCCTCCTCCTTCTCCGGAAGGGTGCCTTGCGTTAGGTAGCTCCGGAGCTCCATGATCCAACATCCCTCCTGAGGTTCCATCTTCAGGAGCAGGCGTGCTCCCGAGGCCTGGCCACAAGCCGGAGCTCCTGAGGCAGGTGGCTGAGGGAGCTCCTCCCTAGGCTGAGCCGTGTTTGATAATGACGGTAAGGCTGAAGGCTTGAAGAGCCGCTCCTCGAAAACGCCAGGCTCCTGAGGTAACCGCCTGGACGCGCGTTTGGCGATGTCATCGGCTTCCTGATTGGTGCCACGGGGCACATGCTGCAACTCCAACCCCCAGAACTGCTTCTCCATCCTGCAGACCTCTGCAAGGTAGGCCTCCATGTGCTCATCCTTCGGCTCGTACACCTTGTTGGAGAAATTGACAAGGAGCTGCGAATCGCCCTTGATGGTGAGGCATTTCACCCCCAGGGCAGCTGCGGCCTTTATGCCCGCTATTAAACCTTCATACTCCGCTATGTTGTTGGAGACATTTTCGCCTTGCTGGAAACAAAGCTGCACGATGTAATAGAGCTTATCCTGGGTGGGCGATATAAGCACCGCCCCAGCCCCTGCGCTATGTCTGGAGAACGCCCCATCGAAGTACATGACCCAGCCTTCTGGCGCCTCGCTTCCTGGGGACAGGGACCGATCCTCGTCGGCCTTGAGGCCTGGAGCCTCCGTCCATTCTGCCACAAAATCTGCCAACGCTGCTCCCTTGATGACTCTGGTCGTGCTAAATTCGAGCTGAAACCCTTGCAGCTCTATGTTGCACTCAGCGACCCTCCCATCTGAATTGGGGCTCCTGAGCACCCTCTCCAGGGGGTATGACGAGACGACCTTGATGGGGTGGCCCTAAAAATAGTGCCGCAGTTTGCGCGAAGTAACCAGTAGCGCGAGGAGGAGTTTTTGAGGCATGGGGTACCGTGCTCTTGCATCCCGCAGCACTGTGCTGACGAAGTACACTGGGTGCTCAACGAGGTGGAGTGCGTCAGTGCTGGTGGCTCCCTTCGGAGACCGTGGCGCCTCTTGAGGCAATGGGGCGTCCTGAGACTAGCCATCTGGAAGAGGGGCCTCTTTCGCCTCTGGTGCGCCCCTCTGCGGCGGCTGACCCACCTCAGCCGTGATGGTGGTTTCTGTGGGCCTTCCTTGTCCCTGTTCTGCCTTATCCCGGGCTGCCGCCGTGGTTTTGATCCGGCGCTCCTCTCTGACTGCTACCAAGGCTGCGCTGGCGGAATAGGGAGTGGCGGCGAGGTAGAGCACCAGGGGCTCCTGAGGGCGCGGGGCCACCATGACCGGTGGGCTGGTCAGGTATCTCTTGAGATCCTGGAACGCCTTGTCACCCTCTTCAGTCCACTCGAAGGGCCCCTTTTTCTTCATTAGCTGGAAGAAGGGCAGCGCTCATTTCCCCAACTTGGAGATGAAGCGCCCTAGCGCGGTCACGCGCCCCGTGAGCTTCTGCATTTCTCTGAGCGTGTTTGGCAGGCTCATGTCTTCCACCGCCTTGACCTTCTCCGGGTTAGCCTCGATGCCTCGGTGGGACACGAGGAAACCCAAGAGCTTGCCCGAGGGGACTCCAAACACACACTTCTCTGGGTTGAGCCGTAGGTTCACTACGTTGAGGCTCGCGAAGGTTTCCTCCAGGTCTTATATCAAGGTCCTGGCCTCCCGAGATTTTACCACGATGTCATCGACATAAGCTTCAACATTCTTCCCGAGCTGCGGGCCCAAGGTGATATGCATCAGCCGCTGAAAGGTCGCCCCTGCGTTACGCAGCCCGAATGGCAAGCAGGTGTAGTAGTACACCCCGCACAGGGTTAGGAAGGCCGTCTTCTCAACGTCTTCCACCGCCATCTTGATCTGGTGATACCCAGAGAAGGCATCCAGGAAGCACAACAGGCCGCATTCCGCAGTGGAATCAACGATCTCGTCGATGCGGGGGAGCGGGAACGGATCTTGCGGGCACGCTTTGTTGAGATTGGTGAAGTCGACACACATGCGTTCCTTCCCTCCCTTCTTCGGCACAACGACGGGGTTGGCCAACCAATCTGGGTATCGAACCTCGCGAATGACCCCAGCGGCCTCTAATTTGCGGGTCTCTTGGACGATGAAGGCCTGCTTTTCTATGGGCTGCCGCCTGGCCTTCTGCTTCACAGGGCGCACGTTTGGGCACACGTTGAGGTGATGCTCGATTATGCTCCTCGGGATCCCTGCCAACTGGTCCGACTCCCAAGCGAATACCTTCTTGTTTGCACGCAGGAACACGACCAGGGCCTCCTCCTGCTCGGGTTTGAGGTGGGCGCCTATGGTGAAAGTGGCGTTGGTGGACCCGTCCTCATCGACGGGTACCTGCTTGGTTTCTGCCTTGTCTTGGGTGAACAACTGCTTCTTCTTGGCGGGTGCAGCCCCCTTGGGCTCGGGGGCCCCCAAGTCGGCAGGCTGTGCCGACGCTGCTGTCCTGAAGACGAGCTTGAGCACCCACAGAGCGTCACCGGTATCCCCGTGCACGGTGAGGACACCGCTGCTCCCGGGCATCTTCATGAGGTTGTACGCCGGGTGCGTTGCGGCCATGAACTGGGCCAGCGCTGGGTAGCCGAGGATGGCTTTGTAGGGGAGGCCGATGGGGGCGATGTCGAAGTCGACTAGCTCCGTGCGGAAGTTATCGTAGGTGCCGAAGGTGACTGGGAGCCGGATCTGCCCCAAGGAGCTGGACGACCTGCCCCCAACACCTGAGAAGGGCCGGCTGGGCTGCAACCATTCCAGGTGTATGCTGAGGAGATTGAAGGCCTCAACTGAGAGCACGCTGAGCCCCGCCCCGCCATCGATGAGAGTTCTGGTGACGGCCACCTGGCAGATGGTGGGGGTGCATAGCATGGGGAGCGCGCCCGAGCAGGCCGAGTTGGTGGGATGGTCCTCTGAGTTGAAGTTCAGGCCGGTCTCGGGCGCCGCCCGATCCAGTGGAGCCCCCTGCCGTGTGGAAACGGTGCTGACCCGGCGGATGAACGGCTTGACGTGGTAACTTGTAGGCGGCGCCTGCGAGCCGCCCAAGAGGGACGCGACGACTGGGGGTGTTGGTGCAGCACGATAGGTGGGGAAGAGGTTGCGGGGCTCCATGGACGCACGGAGCACGCGGGACGAAGAACCAGCTGGGGTGAGCGAGTGAGTTGTGGTGCGGCCGTCTTGCCACACGGACAGATGGCGGGATGATGCTTGCCGCTCGTCCCCCGCCGGGCCGGTGGCGGCGTTGACGGCAGGTGATGGGGAATGGCGAGGGCGCCCGCCGACAGGGGCTGTCTGGGTGACGCGGGAAGCGAGGGCGGCCCGACGCTCCGTGTGGGCCCGACGTGCGTCAGACATGGGCGCGATGGTCGGAGGAGAACAGAGCGGTGGAAGACGAATTCCGGCGCACCCCTACCTGGTGCGCCAAATGTCGGATTTCGGGTTCCGGCAGACCCTTCAGGTTCGAACACTGGGGTGCGCGCGGAGATTTCGTCTCCTACCTTCTTGCACCCCTCCACCATGCTAGGATCAAAGCTATGAAAAGAACAACATAAGGGACACAGGGTTTATACTGGTTCGGGCCCCCGTTGTGGTGTAATACCCTACTCCTGTGTGTGGTGTGGTGGATTGCCTCTTGGGCTGATGATGATGAACAATACAAGGGAGAACAGCCTCGCGAGGGTCTGTTCTTGGCTGGGGCGATGAACTGCTGGAGGAGTTCAGCCACCTTTCTCTATCTCCTCTCTCTCTGCTTACCACCTCTCTACTTGTCGAGCCCTTGGAGGAGACTGAGCCGAACCCCTTTGCTACGTGGGTGGCCGGTCCTATTTATAGTGGCCCTGGTCCTCTCCCCAAATACTGAGCGGGAAGGGAGCCAACAATGGCGGGCTAATTTGAAGGGGGGACAACAAGTATCAACTATCCTGACAAAAGTAGTCTTCACCTGCGCAAAGCTCTGGTGATGACGCCGTCTTGGGCTCCACGGTGACCTCCATCTCGTAGTCCTCCTGGTCTTGGTCTCGTTGCAACCGAAATGGCAACCTTTGCCTGATGCCTCGGTACTCCGCGGCTGGCTTGCCCCCTTTGCACCAAAGAGGAAAGGAGGATGCTGTGCGGGCTGGCACCCGCCTGGCGCCCTGAGTCATCATGGCTTGCGTCACGGGCACCTCACGAGGTACCCCGCCTTGATCTCTCCGCCTCCTCGTGAGCCAGCCTGACGAGGCTGTGCTTGAGGAAGCTCCGTGTCGTCCACCCCGCGAGGCTTGGCCCCTCGCGAGGGTCTTGAGTTTGTGTTGGTGAAGATGGGTCGTGCTGGGCCCCCCTTTGAGCCACGCCACAGGCCGTAGGCAGGCAAGTCTAGGGACCCCCATTCGCGGAACGCCGACAGTTTTATTTCTTTTCTTTTCTTTGGGGGTCGATAGGAGAAGACCATGATTAAATTGTTGAAGTGGCTCTTATATGCATTATTGTTGATCTGACAAAAGATCCCATATTTCCTAGTCTTCTCCTGTTTATTGAATGCTTACAGATTCCAGCTTAGTCCAATGCACGTGCACTATTATTATTATTCACATCGTTCGGTCGTGCAAGTGCAAGGCAATTATGATGATATATGATGGACTGGTTGAGATGAGAAAAGCTGGTATGAACTCGACCTCTTTTGTTTTTGTAAATATGATTAGTTCATCGTTCCTGATTCACCCTATTATGAATAAACATGTTTGCAATGACAACTAGGGATCATAGTTCCTTGTGCCATGCTTGATTATCTATGAGTCATAATGGTTTACCTTGCGTGCCAACATGCTATTGAGATAGTTATGATGTGGTATGAAAGGGTGGTATCCTCCTCTGAATGATTTAAGTGACTTGACTTGGCGCATGTTCATGCATGTAGTTGAAACAAAATCAGCATAGCCTTCACGATATTTATGTTCATGGTGGATTATATCCTACTCATGCTTGCATTCGGTGTTGATTAATTTTAATGCATGTTCATGACTGTTGTCGCTCTCTAGCTGGTCGCTTCCCAGACTTTTGCTAGCCTTCACCTGTACTAAGAGGGAATACTACTTGTGCATCCAATCCCTTAAACCCCAAAGTTATTCCACATGAGTCCACTATACCTACCTATATACGGTATCTACCTGCCGTTCCAAGTAACTTTGTATGTGCCAAACTCTAAACCTTCAAATAAATATCTTGTTTTGTATGCTCGAATAGCTCATGTATCAACTAGGGCTATCCGTATCTTCCATGTTAGGCGGGTTATTCTCAAGAGGAGTGGACTCCGCTCCTCACTCATGAGATAAATGCCTGCTCACTGGGATGCCCAGTCCCATGCTTTATGCAAACTAAATCAAAATAATTGCAAACAAAACTCCCCCTGGGACTCTTGTTAGTTGGAGGCACTCGTTGTTTCGAGCAAGCCATGGATTGATGCTTGTTGGTGGAAGGGGGAGTATAAACTTTACAATTCTATTTGGGAACTGCCTATAATGTATGTAGCATAGAAGATATCGCTATCTCTTGGTTGTTATGTTGACAATGAAAGTATACCGCTCAAAATATTATTCACCTCTATTTCAAAACCGAGCTCTGGCACCTCTACAAATCCCTGCTTCCCTCTGCGAAGGGCCTATCTATTTACTTTTATGCTGAGTCATCATCCTCTTATTAAAAAGCACCAGTTAGAGAGCACAACTATCATTTGCATTCATTACTGTTAGTTTACATTGAGTATGACCTGACTGGATCTCTTTTACCATGAATTACAATGTCTAGTCAGCCCTTGGTCTTCGAAGGTGCTTTGCATTTATGTTTTGCGGTCTCAGAAAGGGCTAGCGAGATACCATCTTGTTATATCATATTATGATTGTTTCGAGAAAGTGTTGTCATCCGAGATTTATTATTATGGCTTGCTAGTTGATTATGCTATTGATATGAGTAAACTTGAGACCTATGTGTTACTGTGAATGTGGTTAGTTATAATCTTTGCTGAAAACATGAATGCTGGCTTTACATATTTACATCAACAAGAGCAAACAGAGTTTGTAAAAGTTTTTCTTTATCACTTTCAGTTTATCAACTGAATTGCTTGAGGACAAGCAAAGGTTTAAGCTTGGGGGAGTTGATACGTCTCCAACGTATCTACTTTTCCAAACACTTTTTCCCTTTATTTGGACTCTAACTTGCATGATTTGAATGGAACTAACCCGGACTGACGCTGTTTTCAGCAGAATTACCATGGTGTTATTTATGTGCAGGAACAAACGTTCTCAGAATGACCTGAAACTTCACGGAGCAACTTTTCAGAAAATATGAAAAATACCTGCAAAAGATGAAGGCCAGGGAGCCCACCACCTCTCCACAAGGGTGGGGGCGCGCCTGCCCCCATAGGGCGCGCCCCCTACCTCTTGGGCCCCCTGTTGCCTCTCCGACTCCAACTCCAACTCCATATATTGAGTTTCGGGGAGAAAAAATCTGAGAGAAGAAATCATCGCGTTTTATGATACGGAGCCGCCACCAAGCCCTAAAACCTCTCGGGAGGGCTGATCGGGAGTCCATTCGGGGCTCCGGAGAGGGGAATCCGTCGCCATCGTCATCATCAACCATACTCCATCACCAATTTCATGATGCTCACCGCCGTGCATGAGTAATTCCATCGTAGGCTTGCTGGACGGTGATGGGTTGGATGGGATCTATCATGTAATCGAGTTAGTCTTGTTAGGGTTTGATCCGTAGTGTCCACTATGTTCCGAGATTGATGTTGCTATGACTTTGCTATGCTTAGTGCTTGTCACTAGGGCCCGAGTGCCATGATTTCAAATCTGAACCTATTATGTTTTCATCAATATATGGGTGTTCTTGATCCTATCTTGCAAGTCTATAGTCACCTATTATGTGTTATGATCCGTTAACCCCGAAGTAACAATAATCGTGATACTTACCGGTGATGACCGTAGTTTGAGGAGTTCATGTATTCACTATGTGTTAATGCTTTGTTCCGATTCTCTATTAAAAGGAGGCCTTAATATCCCTTAGTTTCCGTAAGGACCCCCGTGTGGCGACCCCGACTCATAAGTCGAGCTCACCGAATGCACGTGTACAGTGATCCCAGAGATCAATGCTCACTGAACACACAGAAGCTGAATAACAAGAGTCTTACATCCATACATATCGTCTTACACAAATTATGACCATTATGGTCAGGTCTTACACTGATAAAGCCTTAAGGGCTAAACATCAAATGAAACACAAGGAGCGGAAATCTTCATCGATAAGTAGGACCCATGCCATCTGCCTTAACCCTACAGGCATTTTGACTGGGAAACGTCCTAGTTCGCATGTTCGTCTCCAAAGAACTATTCTTCGAACTCCTGTTCTTCCATGCCTGGCCAATTAAATAACCAGTGGAAGCCAATGAGTACTTTGAATGTACTCGCAAGCAACCCATGTTTTGGTTCAAGGTACAAAAATGCATGATATAGGTAAATTTTTGCGGAAAGCTAGATTTGAGTGCAATGACATGTTCAACAACTTGTAAGACATGTATCAGGAGAATTCAATTAACCATGAGGATAGGTTACAGATATCAACATAAATAGAGTGGGCATCAACCCAACTCAATCATGTCAAGTCCTTTGACTTGACCCAAGTAGTTCTTCCCACTTATCCAAACACACACACTGATTTGTAAACATGCAGACGTAGCCCAAGAGAGGTTACCCAACTGTCCTTGACCATGGACACGGCTATTCGAATAGTTTTACACTCTGCAGAGGTTGCACACTTTACCCACAAGATCCGGGGAACTTCCGTGTCATCCACGACCCGCGGTACCTCAAGTACCCGGGGTAAGCACCCGATCACTATCTTTCCCTAGACGACACTAACATAGACTCCACTCGATTGGCAGTAACCCCCGTGCCCAACATTTCACATCTTAAAATTGTGGAGCCTCGCTCCCATTTTCATCACATACCACAAGCACGGGGTACCAATGTTGTGTCCGGTGCCCTGTGAAGACAGTCATGGCCGCCCTACCTGGCACGACCCCGTCCCAAGAGAGAGCACCAACTCTCCCCCATCACTAGTAATGCGGGCTCCAAGCTAGTATCGGCCTAGGTAATCAATAATGCCCTTTCCCATACAATGGTAGAGTGGTTGCGCATGTAAGGTTGGAATAACGGTCGCAACTTAAGCCAATCCGTTTTGAAAAAAACACACGCACTTGCCTCGGTACACCACTTCGTCATCAAGTGGCTACCCAACTCATCATCTCCCCCGGGCATAAGTGGCACCCGATGGGGTTTTCGAAAAGTCTTTTGAAAATACTTTGTCTCCATCACTATGCATATTCCCGTCCCTTTTTGCGTAGCACTACTTTAGCATCCTATCTACTCCCACCGGCATAACCCTCATAAGGAGGTAGGGTCATGCAGAATGCAAGTATCAACGAGGAAGTAACAGAGGCAACCCATCAAAGTGGTTACCTCCTCATCATGATTCCTTTGCAACAACAATATGGTGATATATGACATGCATAAAAAGGGTTTCATAGACATGGTCAAAGGGCTGCTTGCCTGGCTCAACAAAGTCTTCTGGGTCTTCAAAGTCTTCTGGTCCAATTCCTTCGTCAGCAACGCAATCTGTCGTCGCAAAATAATAACGAGGAAATAAGGCAATAATAAAACAGAAAAACCAAAGTGCTCAGAAAAATGTCAACTCATTTTTGTAAAATACTAGGTGGAAAACTAAGAAGGGGAAAATTCCTAGTTTTGGATTTGGAGTAGCAGAATAGGAGAAATGGATTTACAAAGGCATATCTAAATGCTTAAAATCACATTTAAATATTTACAGTGAAGAAAAGGTTGTTGGTTGCACCATTAAATAGGTTGCAATATTTTGGGAATTTAGGAATTGGAATTAATTTATTTGGACATATATTTTATCCTGTGGAATTTTTGGAAAAGTGACAGAAAAAGAAAAAGAAAAGGGCCCTGTGCCTGCTGGGCCAGAATAGCTGCAGGGCAGCAGGCCCAGCCAGAGAGGCGGCCCAGCGCACTGGTGCACGCGCGTGCGCCATGTTCAAAACTGACGGGCGGGGCCCAGTCATCAGGGCGTGAGGCTGACGGACGGGCCCCATAGCCGTCGTCGTCAACCCTGGGTTAGAGAGGGCGGCGAGCTCACCGGCGACAATGTAGGCCACGGCGAGGTCGAGCGAGGGTACGGCTGGACTCAGCGTCGAGTCACCCTTCGGGTGGAGGTGGTGGACATCACCGGAGTTGCCTGGCTCGCCGATGACGAGGTCTCGCGGCGGAGAGGCTTCGGGCGTCGACGGCTCCGGCCGTTTCCGGCTGCAAAAGAGGCGGGGAAGAAGGGTGAAATGGTTAGGGGTGCTCGGGGGTTCCAGATCGAGGCAGAGGAGGAGCAGGGGAGGCCTGTACCGTGGGATCGACGGTGACCCGAGGCGGCAGAGCTCGAGCTTGATCTCGAGCTCGGGCTCGTCTGGAGAGGGGTGAGTGGTGTAGGGGGTGTTTAGGGGAGTGAGAGAGCGAGTGGTGTGGAGAGGAGGGCGCGGGGAGGCCTTTAAGTAGGCGAGCGGCGAGGTGCCGTGGACCCATGTGCCGAAGAGCTCACGCTCGTCGCTGTAGGGCTCGGGGGAAGAGGGCGTGGTGTCTGGGGTGTTCCTAGACGTCGACTACGTCGTGAGGGACAGAGAGAGGGAGTGGGGAGAGGTCAGAGGTGCGCGCGTATGAGCCGTGCCGTTGGCGCGCTCGGGCGGTCGGTGTTTGCTAGCGCGGAGGCACGGGGAGGAGGAGAGAGTAGGGGGCCGACCGTGTAGCATGCTGCGGACGCCGAGGCGCATCGGCAGGCGCGCGGGGGAGGCCCGAGGTGGTCGGAGGCATCGGGCAGAGGGCGGCTACAGTATGGGAGCGCACTGTAGCACGCTCCAGATCGCCCAAATGGCCGGCATGGCATTTTCTATGCGTTGTGGGCGCGGCCAACCGTGTCCTATAGCTCAAGGGTGGAGTAAAGAAGTAGGGAGAGGCATTGGATGCTCTGGATGGCCAGTAGGAGAGGAGCGAGGTAGAAGAAGAGGGAGAAATGGGCTGTCCAGAGAGAGAAAGAGGTGGTTTCACCCATCCAATAATGGAGCTGTGGATTTTCCATTGTTACTGGAGGTGAAAGGGGACTAGGAGGAGCTGTGGTAAAAAGTTGAGCTCAAGGAGAATAGTTTTAGTGGTCAAAATGGTGATTTTTCAAAAGTGGCAGAAGGTGTTTGATAAAGGTGTTGGAAAGCAAATGATTTCCAATTGCCATGAGACTCCACAGGGTGAAATGACACATGTAATTAGTGTCTCTCACCAATTTGGAGATTATTTGGGTAAAGTTGCCAATGCAACTTTTGTAAACCCTAGAAATGAGCAGAAATAGACTTGTGTAGATCTAGTTGAGCATAACACTTCTCCTTGATGCACTATTTGGTGTAGTGGCCTCATTTGGTCATGTGAACATGCTCACAGAAGTTGGGGTTAAGGGGAGAAAGTTGGTAGTATAAACTTGCTCAAATTAGGTTCTGAACAGAAAGGGTTATGGGGCATTTTGGTGGACCAAAATGACCTTGATTGAAGTGAGGCTTTGCAAGATCATCAAAATATGCATTTGTGACTTGCTGGATATTTCTTGGATTTTTATGGAAATATTTCCTGTAGAAATATTTCAAATCCTTGAAATGGGCAGAAATGGTTTTGGGAGGTTTTGTCCAATATTTTGAACATGACCATGTGTTGAAACTCTTATATATGGGAAATATATGCCCACTGAGTTTCCCTGATTTTTGTCAAATATTTTTAAAATAATAAAATATTTTTTCCCTATTAAAGACCATTTCTGGCCTTTAGAAAAAGCTTTTAAATAAAATAGGAAAATAACTTTTAAAATTATATTTTTGGGGTTTATGGGAATCCTATATCTAATAGGTTTCAAATATACCTTTTGAAATATTTTTCATACCCCAAATCAGGTACTTGCAGTGCAAACCTCAATCCAGGGTTTTTTGGAAAACTAATTTTTTAAAATACTATTTGGCCAAATTATTTTTGTAAGAAAATACTATATTGTACTATACACATGGCATGATCATTGGGCAGAAGTTTGGGGCAAGGAGATGAAGTACAAAAGGTGGAGTAGTTGACTTTAAAGAACACTTGAAAAAAATCACAGAGAGAAAACCAACTCCAAAATAAAAGCAAAATAATGCAAATGTTTTTGTTGGCCCAACTTTTCTTGCTTTATTAATGCAAATGACATGTTACAAAATGCAGGGTGTGACAGACCTACCCCCCTTACAAGAATCTCGTCCCCAAGATTCCTAAACTAGGCTTTTGAAGAGATACGGGAACTCGGATCTAAGGTAGTCTTCATGTTCCTAGGTTGCTTCTGCTTCAGTGTGGTTGCTCCACTGGACCTTGAAGTACTTGATGGTGCGGCTTCGAGTGCGTCGCTCAGCCTCATCCAAAATGCAGATGGGCCTCTCACAGTAAGTCAAATCAGGCTGAAGGTCAATGGCTTGGTGATCGACGTCCTTGTAAAGATTATGCTTGTCTGGGACTTGGAGACACTTCCGGAGTTGTGACACGTGGAATACGTTGTGCACATCGGATAGTTCAGGTGGCAGTTCCAACTGGTAAGCCACTTCTCCTCGTTGGTCAGTGATCTTGAAGGGGCCGATGTATCTTGGGGCGAGCTTTCCTTTGACATGGAAACGCTGGGTTCCCTTGAGAGCTGTGACCCGGAGATAGACATGGTCTCCAACTCGGAAGGTCATGTCTCTCCGACGTGAGTCAATGTAGCTCTCCTGCCTTGACTTGGCAGTTTCCAAACTCTCTCTGACAAGCTGGACTTGCTCTTCTACTTCACGGAGGATATTGGGCCCAAAGACTAGTCCTTCTCCAGTCTTTGACCAATTGAGGGGTGTGCGACACTTGCGTCCATACAAGACCTCAAATGGTGCCATCTAGAGGCTTGAGTGATAACTGTTGTTGTAGGAGAACTCGGCGAAAGGGAGGCAATCTTCCCACCTAGCTCCATATGCTAAGACACAGGCTCGGAGCATGTCTTCGAGTATCTGATTCACTCGTTCTGTCTGACTTCCGGTCTGTGGGTGGAAAGTAGTGCTGAAGGACAACTTGGTCCCCATGGCCTCTTGGAACTTCTTCCAGAACCTTGAGGTAAACTGGGTTCCTCGGTCTGACACAATCTCCTTGGGAACACCATGAAGGCTTACGATTCTGTTGATGTAGAGGCTGGCTAGCTGGTTTCCCTTGTAAGTCGTTTTAACAGGAATGAAATGGGCTACTTTGGTCAAATGGTCGACTATGACCCAGATGGAGTCATGTCCCTTATTTGACCTGGGTAATCTAGTGATGAAGTCCATTCCGACTTTATCCCATTTCCATTCAGGCACCTTGAGAGGTTGTAACAATCCAGCGGGTCGCTGATGTTCAGCTTTGACCCTTTGGCATATGTCACACTTAGCGATGAAAGTGGCTATCTCTCTCTTCATGCCATGCCTCCAGAATCTTTCCTTTAGGTCTTGATACATCTTGGTTCCTCCGGGGTGGATGGAATATGGGGTGTCATGAGCTTCTTGCAAGATCAAATTCTTGAGCTCAATCTTGTTGGGTACGCAAATGCAATTCCCAAACCACACAATTCCTTGCTCATCCTTTGAGAATCCTGAGGCCTTTCCTGCCTTGATCTTCCTCTTGATGCCTTCAATACTCTCGTGTCCCTTCTGAGCTTCCTTAATATCATCCATCAGGGTAGGCTTGACTTCAAGGTTGGCTAAGAATCCTGGTGCAACCAGTTCCAACCCAAAGCTTTCAAGTTCTACATACAAGGCGGGTAGCCTTTCCTTAAGCATAGCATTCAAGGAACAAGCCTTCCTGCTTAATGCATCCGCTACCACATTATCCTTCCCAGGGTGGTATTGAACACTGAAGTCATAATCCTTGATCAACTCTAGCCACCTTCTCTGCCTCATGTTCAATTCCTTCTGAGTGAAAATATACTTCAGACTTTTGTGATCCGTATATATCTCACACCGCTTCCCTAGGAGGTAATGTCGCCATGTTTTCAGGGCATGAACTATAGCTGCCAACTCGAGGTCATGAGTAGCATAGTTCTCTTCATGAGGTCGTAGTTGCCTTGAAAGGTAAGCTACGACTGTGCCTTCTTGCATCAGAACACCTCCCAGTCTGGTTCTTGACGCATCACAATATATCACAAACTCCTTGTGTATATCTGGTGTGGCCAGAACTGGGGCGGTGGTCAATCTCTTCTTCAGCTCCTGGAAGCTTTCTTCACACTTCGGCGTCCATTCAAACTTCTTGTCCTTCTTCAAGAGCTGAGTCATGGGTCATGCAATGCTTGAGAATCCTTCAACGAACTTGCGGTAATATCCCGCGAGTCCGAGGAAGCTTCTGACTTCCTTCACATTGCTTGGGGATTGCCATTCAGTCACGGCTTCAATCTTAGTGGGATCGACCGACAATCCTTCTTCAGTCAAAACATGACCCAAGAATCCAACTTCGCGCAGCCAAAATTCACACTTGCTGAACTTGGCATAGAGTTGGTGCTCTCGAAGCTTGTCTAGGACCATCCTCAAGTGTTGCTCGTGCTCTTCTTCCATCTTCGAGAAGACAAGAATGTCATCAATGAATACAACGACAAACTTGTCCAAATATTCCATGAAGACCTTATTCATGAGATACATGAAGTAAGCTGGGGCATTGGTCAATCCGAAGGACATGACCGTGCACTCAAACAGGCCATATCTGGTTACAAATGCCATCTTCGGAATATCTTAGGGTCTGATTTTCAGCTGGTAGTACCCAGATCTGAGGTCAATCTTGGAGAACAGCTTGGCCCCATTGAGTTGATCAAACAGATCTTCAATCTTGGGAAGTGGATACTTGTTCTTGATTGTAACTTCATTGAGGGAGCGGTAGTCAATGCATAAGCGGATGGTACCGTCCTTCTTTGCCACAAACAGAACAGGTGATCCCCAACGGGAGGCACTAGGGCGGATAAATCCCTTCCTCAACTGCTCTTCCAGTTGCTTCTTCAACTCTGCTAACTCTTCTGATTCCATTATATAAGGCTTCTTATAGATGGGTCCTGCTCCGGGCATGAGCTCGATGATGAACTCAATGTCTCGGTGAGGAGGCATTCCCGGTAGCTCATCAGGAAAGACATCGGGGTATTCACATACTACCGGCACTTGCTCCAATCCAACTTCTGACAGACAGTTGACTTGGGCACCTTGAGCAGAGGAGGGGTTGGGAGCAACCTTAACTTCGACTCCTTGGTCATTGGTCATAGTGACATTCCGGTTGGCACAATCTAACAAGCCTTGGTGCTTGATGAGCCAATCCATTCCTAAGATCACATCCAAGCCTTGCGATCTTAAGATGATAAGGTCTGCTTGGAAGTCTACCCCATTAATGACAATCCCGACTCCTTTACATCCTATCTTGGCTCTCATCTCTGCTCCGGGGGTTTGTACCACCATAGGGTTATTCAGGGGTGTAGGGGTCATGCCACTTTTTATTGCAAACTTTTGGGTAACAAATGAATGCGTGGCTCCAGAATCAAACAAGACAGTACAGGTGTTGAGTTGACAAGGAACATACCCAGCACGACGTCCGGGCCTTCCTGGGCTTCTTCTGCAGTGACATGATTCACACGACCCTTGCCGTTGTTGGGCGGGTTGAGGGGAGCTTGGTTCCTTGGTGGCATTCCACGGCCTTGTCCTGGGTTCTACGCATTGGGGCGCGGGGCATCGGGCTTCTTGTTGGGGCAATTCTTGGAGTAGTGTCCTGGCTGACCACATCCAAAGCAAGTGACTTGGTTGGGGTTGTTGCTCTTGCCGGCATTGTTATTGGGGTTGTTGTAAGCTGGCCTGGGGTTGGCATACTGCTGAGGTGGATAGTTGGTGCGGGGTGCAGGAGCTCTTGGCTGCTGATAGGTTGGCTTGACCGGGGCAGGCTGCCACGGGCGAGGCTTCTGGTTGCTGGAGCTACCCTTGCTGATCATCTTGTGCTTACGGGTATCATCGAAAGCACGTCGCTTGCCTTCAAGCATGAGTGCCTTGTTCACCATATCAGGAAAGGTCGGGCAGTCACACACAACAAGCGAGTATTGCAGAGTCTGGTTAAGGCCCTCCATGAAGCGCTCCCTTTTGGCAGCATCAGTGCTGACATCTTTAGGGGCATACCTTGAGAGAACACTGAACTTCTGCATGTACTCCTTGACAGTGCTACTACCTTGCTTCAGGGCTCGGAACTCACGCTTCTTGATGGCCATGATTCCGGAAGGAATGTGGGCCTTGCGGAATTCTGCCTTGAAGTTATTCCAAGTGATGTTTTGCTCAGCATGCATGGCCTTGAATCCATCCCACCAAGCTCTAGCAGTTCCCCCGAGACAGTGAGCAGCATATGCCACCTTCTCACGGTCCTCAGTGCATCCGACTAGTTCCAATAGATCCTCAATGGTGCGGACCCAGTCGTCTGCATCCAGGGGTTCAGCAGTCTCGATGAAGGTGGGTGGTGCATGCTTCTTGAACTCCACCAACGTGGAACGTCCATTGCCGTTTCCCACCGGCTGGCGATTGACAGCTTGAGCAATCATCTGGAGGGCTGCAGTGTTGGCTTGGCGTTCCTCTCGGAAGGCTTGGAGAAGCTGAGCCATGTCCATGCTTGGAGGTGGTGGCGGTGCTGGAGCTTGTCCTTGGGTTTGGTCCTGACTGGCTCCTTCTCCGGCTTCTTGCTGGTGGGTAGAGGTACCAGTACGAGTTACAACAGGCATCCTGTTGGAGCGATCAAGGTCTCATGATTGGGAAAGATGGGGAAAGCAATATAGATGGGATGCCTAGTAAGGGGGTTGGTATGACACCAATTGTTTTCATGCAAGGGCCAAAAGGCCAAACACATTCATTAAAATCCAAATGGGTGATGTAGTCGCTTACAAGTTCCCGTAGGAAAGCACGACATCCATCAAACACTTCGAAAGCAAACGCAACACTACATGGTTTCATATGAACCATTACAATAACTCGATTTCGCATAGGGGTACACGACATATCCTACCGTAAGGGTTACTAACGGGCATATCCGGGTTGCGAATGATGCCTAAGTGGTGGAATGCTCGGTCGCGTAGTCTGGCTCTTCTGGGTCTTCCTCCTCGTCATCGATGGCCTGACTTTCCTCTTCACTTGAAGGGGTGGGGGAGTGGAGGAGCTCAACACGGCGTTGCTTTGCTGGTGGTGCGAAGAGCTTGCGGTATTCCTTTGCGCTCATGCGGTGTTGCTGTGGTGGTTCTCCATCCTTTGGGGGTCTTCCGCCTCAGTATGCGATTGCGGGCTGACCAGGGGGAGCACCTTCCTTCTTGATCCTATCCGTCTTCTCTTATGCTTGGCAAAGAAGTGCCTTGGTCTCATGAAGTTCCTTTCAGAGTTCCATTGATTATGAGGCCAAGTGTTGTGCCAAACTATCGGCACAAAGGCTGAAGTAGGTCTGGAATCGGAGTGGAAGTCCTTCTAACGGTGGAGCTGGTGCACTACTCTCATCCTCACCTTCCTTCCGATACGGCAAGAAGCGGGTTGCCAACTCGTCTGCCATCTCTGGAAGAAGGTCTCGGAGGCGGGTGAGTGCCTTGAGGGTTGCCGTCTCGACGGCAAGGACCAGTGTTGCCATCTGGGGTCCCTCAAAAAACCAGCTTGTTGGAGAGTCATTGGCCTACACGATCACCTCCACATGATAGTCCGTCTTGTTGTCATTGATACAATGCTCATGGTAGGTGAAAATGGGGGCTCGGTGGAACTGGCACTTCTTGAGGCTATCCTCGAGAAGCACGGGAAATCCTGTGGTCAGGAAGTCTTCAGGTACGTCAGCCATCTACAAAGGTTGAATGGGAGAGGTCAATAAGGGAAATATATCTTGGGTTGGGTAAGCTCTAGAAAAGAAGAGAAGTTGAGATGGTCTCAAGCTAACTAACGCCCATGCTAACTAAGGCTTCCTACAGTCAGGATGGCTCTGATACCAGCTCTGTGGGGACCCCGACTCATAAGTCGAGATCACCGAATGCACGTGTATAGTGATCCCAGAGATCAATGCTCACTGAACACACAGAAGCTAAATAACAAGAGTCTTACATCCATACATACCGTCTTACACAAATTATAACCATTATGGTCAAGTCTTACATTGATAAAGCCTTAAGGGCTGAACATCAAATGAAAGACAAGCAGCGGAAAACTTCACCGATAAGTAGAACCCATGCCATCTGCCTTAACCCTACAGGCATTCTGACTAGGAAACATCCTAGTTCGCATGTTCGTCTCCAAAGAACTCTTCTTCGAACTCCTGTTCTTCCATGCCTGGCCAATTAAATAACCAGTGGCAAGCCAATGAGTACTTTGAATGTACTCGCAAGCAACCCATGTTTTGGTTCAAGGTACAAAAATGCATGATATAGGTAAATTTTTGCGGAAAGCTAGTTTTGAGTGCAATGACATGTTCAACAACTTGTAAGACATGTATCAGGAGACTTCTATTAACCATGAGGATAGGTTACAGATATCAACATAAATAGAGTGGGCATCAACCCAACTCAATCATGTCAAGTCCTTTGACTTGACCCAAGTAGTTCTTCCCACTTATCCAAACACACACACTGGTTTGTAAACATGCAGACGTAGCCCAAGAGCGGTCACCCAACTGTCCTTGACCATGGACATGGCTATTCGAATAGTTTTACACTCTGCAGAGGTTGCACACTTTACCCACAAGATCCGGGGAACTTCCGTGTCATCCACGACCCGCGGTACCTCAAGTACCCGGGGTAAGCACCCGATCACTATCTTTCCCTAGACGACACTAACATAGAGTCCACTCGATTGGCAGTAACCCTTGTGCCCAACATTTCACATCTTAAAATTGTGGAGCCTCGCTGCCATTTTCATCACATACCACAAGCACGGGGTACCAACGGTGTGTCCGGTGCCCTGTGAAGACAGTCATGGCCACCCTACCTGGCACGACCCCGTCCCGAGAGAGAGCACCAACTCTCCCCTGTCACTAGTAATGCGGGCTCCAAGCTAGTATCAGCCTAGGTAATCAATAATGCCCTTTCCCGTACAAGGGTAGAGTGGTTGCGCATGTAAGGTTGGAATAATGGTCGCAACTTAAACCAATCCGTTTTGAAAACAACACACGCACTTGCCTCGGTACACCACTTCGTCATCAAGTGGCTACCCAACTCATCATCTCCCCCGGGCATAAGTGGCACCCGATGGGGTTTTTGAAAAGTCTTTTGAAAATACTTTGTCTCCATCACTATGCATATTCCTGTCCCTTTTTGCGTAGCACTACTTTAGCATCCTATCTACTCCCACCGGCATAACCCTCATAAGGAGGTAGGGTCATGCAGAATGCAAGTATCAACGAGGAAGTAACAGAGGCAACCCATCAAAGTGGTTACCTCCTCCTCATGATTCCGTTGCAACAACAATATGGTGCTATATGACATGCATAAAAAGGGTTTCATAGACATGGTCAAAGGGCTGCTTGCCTGGCTCAACAATTCTTCTGGGTCTTCAAAGTCTTCTGGTCCAATTCCTTCATCAGCAACGCAATCTATCGTCGCAAAATAATAACGAGGAAATAAGGCAATAATAAAACAGAAAAACCAACATGCTCAGAAAAATGTCAACTCATTTTTGTAAAATACTAGGTGGAAAACTAAGAAGCGGAAAATTCCTAGTTTTGGATTTGGAGTAGCAGAATAGGAGAAATGGATTTACAAAGGCATATTTAAATGCTTAAAATCACATTTAAATCTTTACAGTGAAGAAAAGGTTGTTGGATTTGAATGAAAGTTGCACCATTAAATAGGTTGCAATATTTTGGGAATTTAGGAATTGGAATTAATTTATTTGGACATATATTTTATCCTGTGGAATTTTTGGAAAAGTGACAGAAAAAGAAAAAGAAAAGGGCCCTGTGCCTGCTGGGCTAGAACAGCCGCAGGGCTGTAGGCCCAGCAAGACAGGCGGCCCAACACACTGGTGCACGCGCGCGCGCCAGGTTCAAACCTGACGGGCGGGGCCCAGGCGTCAGGGCGTGAGGCTGACGGACGGGCCCCACGGCAATCGTCGTCAACCCTGGGTCAGAGAGTGCGGCGAGCTCACCGGCGACGATGTAGGCCACGGCGAGGTCGGGCGAGGGTACGGCTGGACTCAGCATCAAGTCGTTGTTCGGGTGGAGGTGGTGGACGTCACCGGAGTTGCCTGGCTCGTCGGCGATGAGGTCTCGCAACGGAGAGGCTTCGGGCGTCGATGGCTCCGGTCGTTTCCGACTGCATAAGAGGCAGGGAAGAAGGGGGAAATGGTCAGGGGTGCTCGGCGGTTCCAGATCGAGGCAGAGGAGGAGCAGGGGAGGCCTGTACCGTGGGATCGATGACGACTCGAGGCGGCGGAGCTCGAGCTGGATCTCGAGCTCGGGCTCGTCTGGAGAGGGGTGAGTGGTGTAGGGGGGTGTTTAGGGGAGTGAGAGAGCGAGTGGTGTGGAGAGGAGGGCGCGGGGAGGCCTTTAAGTAGGCGAGCGGCGAGGTGCCATGGACCCATGCGCCAGAGAGCTCACACTCATCACTGCAGGGCTCGGGGGAAGAGGGCGTGGTGTCTAGGGTGTTCCTGGACGTCAACTACGTCGGGAGGGATAGAGAGAGGGAGTGGGGAGAGGTCAGAGGTGTGCGCGTGTGAGCCGCGCCATTGGCGCGCTCGGGCGGCCGGTCTTTGCTAGCGCGGAGGCGCGGGGAGGAGGAGAGAGGAGGGGGCCGACCGCGTAGCGTGCTGCGGACGCCGAGGCGCATCGGCAGGCACGCGGGGGAGGCCTGAGGTGGTCAGAGGCGTCGGGCAGAGGGCGGCTACTGTACGGGAGCGCACTATAGCACACTCCAGAGCGCCCAAATGGCCGGCATGGCATTTTCTATGCCTTGTGGGCGCGGCCAACCGTGTCCAGTAGCTCAAGGGTGGAGTAAAGAAGTAGGGAGAGGCATTGGATGCTCTGGATGGCCAGTAGGAGAGGAGAGAGGTAGAAGAAGAGGGAGAAATGGGCTTTCCAGAGAGAGAAAGAGGTGGTTTCACCCATCCAATAATGGAGCTGTGGATTCTCCATTGTTACTGGAGGTGAAAGGGGACTAGGAGGAGCTGTGGTAAAAAGTTGAGCTCAAGGAGAATAGTTTTAGTGGTCAAAATGGTGATTTTTTAAAAGTGGCAGAAGGTGTTTGATAAAGGTTTTGGCAAGAAAATGATTTCCAATTGCCATGAGACTCCACAGGGTGAAATGACACATATAATTAGGGTCTCTCACCAATTTGGAGCTTATTTGGGCAAAGCTGCCAATGCAACTTTTGTAAACCCTAGAAATGAGCAGAAATAGACTTGTGTAGATCTAGTTGAGCATAACACTTCTCCTTGATGCACTACTTGGTGTAGAGGCCTCATTTGGTGATGTGAAC
Source organism: Triticum aestivum (assembly GCF_018294505.1). NCBI lineage: Eukaryota > Viridiplantae > Streptophyta > Magnoliopsida > Poales > Poaceae > Triticum > Triticum aestivum. The sequence goes on from NC_057800.1 coordinate 295,235,197, forward strand.
ATGCTCACAAAAGTTGGGGTTAAGGGGAGAAAGTTGGTAGTACAAACTTGCTCAAATTAGGTTCTAAACAGAAAGGTTTATGGGGCATTTTGGTGGACCAAAATGACCTTGATTGAAGTGAGGCTTTGCAAGATCATCATAATATGCATTTGTGACTTGCTGTATTTTTCTTGGATTTTTATGGAAATATTTCCTGTAGAAATATTTCAAATCCTTGAAATGGGTAGAAATGGTTTTGGGAGGTTTTGTCCAATATTTTGAACATGACCATGTGTTGAAACTCTTATATATGGGAAATATATGCCCACTGAGTTTCCCTGATTTTTCTCAAATATTTTTAAAGTAATAAAATAATTTTTCCCTATTAAAGACCATTTCTGGTCTTTAGAAAAAGCTTTTAAATAAAATAGGAAAATAACTTTTAAAATTATATTTTTGGGGTTTATGGGAATCCTATATCTAATAGGTTTCAAATATACCTTTTGAAATATTTTTCATACCCCAAATCAGGTACTTGCAGTGCAAACCTCAATCTAGGGGTTTTTGGGAAACTAATTTTTGAAAATACTATTTGGCCAAATTATTTTTGTAAGAAAATACTATATTGTACTATACACATGGCATGATCATTGGGCAGAAGTTTGGGGCAAGGAGATGACGTACAGAAGGTGGAGTAGTTGTCTTTAAAGAGCACTTGAAAAAATCACAAAGAGAAAACCAACTCCAAAATAAAAGCAAAATAATGCAAAAGTTTTTGTTGGCCCAACTTTTCTTGCTTTATTAATGCAAATGACATGTTACAAAATGCAGGGTGTGACACCCCGCTGCCACGGGAGGGTAGGACAAAAGATGTCATGCAAGTTCTTTTCCATAAGCACGTATGACTATATTCGGAATACATGCCTACATTAGATTGACGAACTGGAGCTAGTTCTATGTCACCCTAGGTTATGACTGTTACATGATGAACCGCATCCGGCATAATTCTCCATCACCGATCCATTGCCTATGAGCTTTCCATATATTGTTCTTCACTTATTTACTTTCCGTTGCTATTACTATCATCACTACAAAATACCAAAAACATAGCTTCTACTACCATTACCTTTTACTACCGTTACCTTTTATTACCGTTACCACTACTATCATATTACTTTGCTACTAAACACTTTGCTGCACATATTAAGTTTCCAGGTGTGGTTGAATTGACAACTCAGCTGCTAATACTTGAGAGTATTCTTTGGCTCCCCTTGTGTCGAATCAATAAATTTGGGTTGAATACAAGTTAAACATACATCATCCAAAATACAATCAAGGTCCGACTACGGAACCAAAATAAAGGAAGACAACCCCAAATGCTAGATCCCCGATTGTCCTAACTGGGCTCCACTACTGATCAACCGGAAAAGACACAACACAATGATCAAGATCTTCATCGAGCTCCCACTTGAGCTCCGTTGCGGCACCTACACTGGTATCATCGGCACCCGCGAGATCAATGTCACACCCGCGATATCAAGACTATTTAAGCTTATGGGTAGGAAAGAGGTAGTGAGGTGGAGCTGCAGCAAGCAGTAGCATATTTGGTGGCTAACTTACGCAAAAGAGAGCGAGAAGAGAAGCAACGCACGATCGAGAAGCTAATAGTGATCAAGAAGTGATCCTGAAGCTACTTACGCTCAACCATAACACGAGACCGTGTTCACTTCCCGGACACCGCCGGAAAGAGACCATCACGGCTACACACGCGGTTGATGCATTTTAATTAAGTCAAGTGTCAAGTTCTCTACAACCGAACATGAACAAATTCCCATCTGCCACATAACCGCGGGCACGGCTTTCGAAAGTTCAAACCATGCAGGGGTGTCCCAACTTAGCCCATCACAAGCTCTCACGGTCAACGAAATATATTCCTTCTCCCGGAAAGACCCGATCAGTCTCGGAGTCCCAGTTACAAGACATTTCGACAATGGTAAAACAAGACCAGCAAAGCCACCTAATGCGTCGACATCCCGATAGGAGTTGTATGTATCTCGTTCTAAGCACACATCGGATAGGTCAAGCTACGAGTAAAACCAGCCGTCAAGTTGCCCCGAGATGGCCCCACAGGTTGCCCGGTTCGGACCAACACTTAGAGAAGCACTGGCCCGGGGGGGTTAAAATCAAGATGACCCTCGGGTTAATTACTCCCAAGGGAATAAGGTATAGGTTGTTAGGCAAATGTAAAACCAAGGTTGGGCCTTGCTGGAGGAGTTTTATTCAAAGCGAACTGTCAAGGTTGTTCCCATAACACCCAACCGCGTAAGGGATGCAAAATCAAGGAACATAACACTGGTATGACGGAAACTAGGGCGACAAGAGTAGAACAAAACACCAGGCATAAGGCCGAGCCTTCCACCCTTTACCAAGTATATAGATGCATTAAAGTAAATAAGAGATAAAAATTATATCCCAACAATATCCATGTTCCAACATGGAACAAACTTCATCTTCACCTCCAACTAGCAACGCTATAAGAGGGGCTGAGAAAAAGCGGTAACATAGCCAAACAACGGTTTGCTAGGAAAGGTGAGTTAGAGGCTTGACATGGCAATATGGGAGGCATGATATAGCAAGTGGTAGGTAGCGCGACATAGCAATAGAGCGAACAACTAGCAAGCAAAGATAGAAGTGATTTCGAGGGTATGGTCATCTTGCTTGCAAAGTTCTCAGAGTTGACAAAAGCTTGATTCTCGTTAGCGCACTCAATAGGTTCCTCGATCACGTACTCATCTCCCGGCTCTACCCAAAGCAATAACACAAGCAAAGTACCAACAATCAAACACGATGCAACGCACAATCAACATGATGCAAAACATGGCATGACAAGCAAGATATGATATGCAATGCATATGCGTGCTCCAGAAGGAAAATATTGATCAAGGCATCAACTTGGCAAACCAAGGGTGCCGCTGGAAAGATGAGATGATTTTGGTCGAAATCGATATAAAGATCACTAGAAACGGATGCACGGTTTGCAAATGGCAAGCGAAACAAGAATGGCACAATTTTGCGATTAACAGCACGATGCCATTTAGAATGCAACAAGAAACTAAGCTACTTCACTCCAACATAACAACAAAGTATATGGCAGTGATGTACTCAAGATGCTTGACAAAACCATGAATAGTGATCTATGGCTAAATCACACAAGAGCAGGATCAAACAAGCATGGCAAAAGTGCAAAATATATCAGCTTCACATACTTGGTGAAAATACTAACATGCCAGAAATAACATCAGGAAGCCTTGTTTAGAGCAAGCAAACAACAAGCTACAGGAATATATCATAGCCGACAAAGGAATGGCATGATTCTACTCAAAGCATAGAACAAAAGTCCATTACTGACCATGAGCCAAAAAGGCACAAAAGATATGATGGCACCCATGTAAACATAGCAAGTTTTATTAACAGTTTCAGACAGCAGAAAACAGAGCATCGCGTAAACAGAGTTATGAAGGCAACTTTGCGAGCTCAAATCACTCACCACAAGGCATTTCATGACAAAACAAGCATGGCAACAGCAAGATGACATGTTCATAAAGCTAACCATGGCAAGAACCAGTTCATATAATGCATGGATCACTAACAACAACCATGGCAAAATTGATTAACATGTAAACAATTTGCCAGGAACATTTTATAGAAAAAGTAGAGCAAGATTAAGACATGCCAGGGCACTCCATAATTGCAAACAGGGGCATGGATGGATAGAGCATAACCATATGTTCAAAACACTCTTACTGAATATACTCAAAACAAGCATGGATCTCACTGTAGCATCATGTTTATATGGCATAAAAAATAACTGCAAAACAAGGACTTAGCAAAATCCGAAGTCCCTCAAAACAGCAATATCAGGAAGCCTAGTTTGCATGCTTGTGCTAGTCACCACATTTATCACAAAAATACAAAGCAAGCACCGCTATAAAGATGACATGACATAGTTTGAAACACATGTAGAGCTCATACCCATATGAAGCACACATCAAATGTGACAAAAATGACAAAACATCATAATCTGATAAGTAACCGCGGGAAATATTTTATAGCACTCTTGCATCATTGATTAGGGCACCAAGATGAACTCAAACAAGCATGCCACAATGGGATGAAATGAATAGCATCTCACAATGAACATTTTGGTATATCATATGCATGATTTGGATCAACGAGCACCGAGATATGACATGATGAAGAGGGGCATAAAACATTGAAGATTCCGGACTTAGAAAAAAAACAGACGAGCACAGGTAAACTAAATGACGCTCGGGCGGGACTTAGGGGATGGCTCACCACACGGGCTTCGACCCAGGAAGAAAAGAGGCAAGGCTGGCCGGTGGAGATGGGCCAGTGCTGGGCCCACAAGTGGGAAGCCGGGCGGTCGTCTGTAATGCCCTCGATGCGGCTATATCTCCTACGTGTCGAAGCACGACTTAGAGGCATAACCGCATTGAAAGCAATGTCGCAAGTGAGGTAATCTTCGCAAACAACCCATGTAATACAATGAGGGAATAAGTGTAACATAGTTGGCTTCAACTCGCCACGTCACACAAATACATAAATAAGTCATTACATTCATCCAATACACTCAGGGTCCGACTACGGAACCAAAATAAAGATAAACCCCCAAATGCGACAAAAGTCCCCGATCGCCCCAACTAGGCACCACTACTGATCATCTGGGAAAGACACGTAGTAACGACGAGAGTCTTCATCGAACTCCCACTTGAGCTCACTCATATCATCTGGAACGGTATCATCGGTCCCTGCATCTGGTTTGGGAAGTAATCTATGAGTCACGGGGACTCAGCAATCTCACACCCTCGCGATCAAGACTATTTAAGCTTATAGGTAAGGTAAAGGTATGATGTGGAGCTGCAGCAAGCAACTAGCATATATGGTGGCTAACATATTCGCAAAAGAGAGCGAGAAGAGAAGGCAAAGGCACGGTCGAACAACTATGATCAAGAAGTGATCCTAGAACAACCTACGTCAAGCATTACTCCAACACCGTGTTCACTTCCCGGACTCCGCCGAGAAGATACCATCACTGTTACTGACGCGGTTGGTGCATTTTAATTAAGTTAAGTTTCATGTTATCTACAACCGGACATTAACAAATTCCCATCTGCCCATAACCACGGGCATGGCTTTCGAAAGTTCAAATCCCTGCAGGGAGTCCCAACTTAGCCCATCACAAGCTCTCACGGTCAACGAAGGATATTCCTTTTCCCAAGACAATCCGATCAGACTCGGCATCCCGGTTACAAGACATCCTCGACAATGGTAAAACAAGTCTAGCAAGACCTCCCACTGTGCCAACAAATCCCAATAGGAGCTGCACATATCTCGTTCTCAGGGCACACCGGATAAGCTAAGCGTATGGGACGGCCCCGCACGGTGCTCTGGGTTGGACCAACACTTGGAGAAGCACTGGCCCAGGGGGGTGGGGTTAAAATAAAGATGACCCTTGAGTCCGTGAAACCTAAGGGAAAAAGGCTACATGGCGACTGGTAAAACCAAGGTTGGGCCTTGCTGGAGGAGTTTTATTCAAGGTGAACTATTAAGGGGTTCCCATTATAACCCAACCGTGTAAGGAATGCAAAATCCGGGAACATAACACCGATATGACGGAAACTAGGGCGGCAAGACAAAACACCAGGCATAAGGCCGAGCCTTCCACCCTTTACCAAGTATATAGGTGCATTAAGATAAACAAGATAATATTGTGATATCCCAACAATAAACATGTTCCAACAAGGAACAATCTCCAATCTTCACCTGCAACTAGCAACACTATAAGAGGGGCTGAGCAAAGCGGTAACATAGCGAAACAATGGTTTGCTAGGACATGGTGGGTTAGAGACTTGACATGGAAATATGGGAGGCATTATAAGCAAGTGGTAGGTATCATAGCAAAGGCATAGCAAAAGAGCGAGCATCTAGCAAGCAAAGATAGTAGTGATTTCGAGGGTATGGTCATCTTGCCTATAAAGTTCTCAGAGTTGCCTTGATCCTTGTAAACGTACTCAACGGGCTCCTCGTTCACGTACTCGTCTCTCGGCTCTACCAAAACAAGAACAACAAGCACAAAGGAACACAATCAACCACGTGCAATGCTCAAGCAACATGATGCAAACATGGTATGATATGCGGGATGCGGTATGTGATGCATATGCAAGATTTGCAAAGTAATGATTGAACCTGGCCTCAACTTGGAAAACCAAGAGTGCCACTGGAAAGGTGAGTTGATTTCGGTTGAAATCGATATAAAGATCACCGGAATCGGATGCACGGTTTGGAAATGGCAAGCAAAACAAATATGGCACCATTCTACGATAAACAACAAGTAGCCATCTAAATGCATCAGGATAAATATGCTACAACACTCAAACATAACAACAAAGTACATGGCAGGGATCCACTCATGATGCTTGACAAAAGATGAACACTGAGCTACGGCTAATTCAATAACTAACAGGTTCAAACAAGCATGGCAAAAATGCAAATGATAACAGGTTTCAGACTTTGTGAAAATAACACAAGTCAGGAACATATCATCAGGAAGCAATCTTTAAAGCATGAAAACTACATGCTACAAGAACATATCATGGAAACACAAGGCATGGCATGAAGCTACTCAAAGGATATAACAAAAGTCCCTTAGTGACCATGAGTCAAAAGGGATCAGAAATTACAATTGCAAGCATGTAAACATAGCAAAAACATAAACAGATTCAGACTTAGTGAAAAACTAGAGCATGCAAAACAAATTAACAAGTAGGAATGTTTATGAGCTCGATGCACTCACTACGAGGTATTACATGACAAACTAAGCATACACCCATCAAGAAGACATGGCATAGAAGCCATACATGGCAAGAAGAACAACATAGCATCCACGGATCAATAGCAACATCCTCGACAAAATCGTTAAACATGTCAACAATCTGCCAGGAACATTTTATAGCAAAAGTAGAGCTCAATTGAGTCAAGCTAAGCTGCTCCATAATTGCAAACAAAGGAATGGATGGATAGAGCAGCACAATATTAACAAAACATCCTTACTGATCATCCTCAAAAGAGGCACGGATCACTAGGAAACAACATGAACATATGGCATAAAAATAACAGCAGGACAAGGACTTGGTGAAATTCTAAGTCCCTGAAATTAGCATCATTGAGTAAGCTACTTTGCATGCTTGTGCTAGTCACCATAAAGATCACAAAAATACATGGCATACACCCCTGTAAAGATGGCATGGCATATAACAAAACACATGTAGAGCTCAGGATCATAGCATGCACGCATTAAACATGACAAAAATGACAAAAGGCCATTTGCTGAAACAGATCTGACATAATCATCACATAGCCCTCTTCCAATAGCATTTCGGGCATCAAGATGAGCTCAAATGAAAATGATGCAATGAGATGAAATGATGTACTCGTCGAGACAAACATTTCGATATGCTACACACATGAATTGGAGCTACGATGAGGAAGTTATGGCATGTCAAAGATTGCAAAAAGCTAGGGTTTAGGGACGAAAAAGTCAACCCTCGAAGTTCCAGGTCCAGATCCAGCCAGGCCGGTACTGTAGCAGCTGCACAGAGATCAAGGATGGCCGGCCGGAGTTCTTGTCGAAGGTGCGCCAGAGTGGACGAGGGAGCTCGGGGGAGGTGCGCCAGCGAGGGAGGAAGAGGCGGCGACCTCGGGCGGCGCCTGCCGGCGAAGAAACGAGGCGGCGGGGTGGCGGACGTCGATGCCGAATGGCGAGGGAGCTCGCCGGAGTTTGGCTCCCTTTGGCAAGAGGTGCACCGGCCGATGCGGAAGAAGGCGGCGACGGGGACGAAGGACGGCGTCGGGGCGAGGAGGCGGATCGGGCGAGGCGGCGGGAGGCGATGGGCTCGCGGGGGCCTGGAGTGGGCTTCCCGGCCGGCGGCAGGAGGAGTGCAGCGGCGACACATGGTGGCAGGCGGTTGGCCGGGGCGATGTGTCCGGCCGGGATCGGACATGTCCGGCGCGGCGCGGGTGGATTTTCAGGGTTTGGGGGAGAAGACCCGGGATTTTGTGGAGGGGCCTATTTATAGAGGTAGAGGGAGCTAGGAAGCTCCAAATGAGGTGCAGTTTGCGGCAACACGATCGTGATCGAACGATCTAGACGATGGGAGAGGTTTTGGTGGGTTTTGGGCCAGTTTGGAAAGGTGTTGGGCTGCAGCACACACGGGGCCTTTTCGGTCCCTCGGTTAACCGTTGGAGTATCAAACGAAGACCAAATGGCACGAAACTTGACAGGCGGTCTACCGGTAGTAAACCAAGGACACATGACAAGTCTCGGTCCAATTCGAAAACGTTTAACCCCCACACACGAAAAGAGGTAGAAAGGACCACCAGAGGACATAGGAGCGCCGGAATGCGAAATGGACAACGGGGAAAATGCTCGGATGCATGAGTCAGACACGTATGCAAATGCAATGCACATGATGACATGATATGAGATGCATGACAAAGACAATAACACATGGAGACAAAAATCTGACAACGATGAAATAAAATAACTTAGTGCGGGAAATGGCAAGAGTTCGAATACAAATAAGGTAAATTACATCCAGGGTGTTACAACACTCCACCACTACGAAAGGATCTTGTCCCGAGATCTAGGACTGGAAAAACTCCGGGTACTCAGAACGGAGGTGATCCTCACGTTCCCAGGTGGCTTCACGGTCGGAATGATGTGACCACTTGACTTTGAGGAATTTGATAGACTTGTTGCGAGTCTTGCGCTCAGTTTCTTCAATAATAGCAACGGGGTGCTCACGATAAGACATGTCTTCTTGGAGATCAATGTCTTCGAAGTTGACGGTGCGGTCAGGAGTTTTGAAGCACTTGCGGAGTTGAGACCTATGAAACACGTCGTGCACGTTTGCAAAGTTGGAGGGAAGCTCAAGTTGATATGCGAAATCGCCTCTCTTGCTGACGATCTTGAAAGGACCCACGTATCTAGCGGCAAGCTTCCCTTTGATACCGAAGCGACGAGTACCTTTCATTGGAGAGACGCGGAGGTAAACATGGTCTCCGATCTCGATAGCCAAGTCACGATGCTTACTATCATAGTAACTCTTCTGGCGCGATTGCGCGGCTTTGAGGTTATCACGAATGACTTTGCACATTTCCTCTGCCTCTGTGATTAAGTCATTCCCTAGAAGTTGACGTTCACCAGTCTCTGACCAGTTAAGAGGAGTACGGCACTTCCTGCCATAGAGAATTTCGAATGGGGCCTTGCCCGAACTCACTTGGAAGCTGTTGTTGTAGGAGAACTCAGCATATGGAAGACAATCTTCCCACTTCATACCGAAATATATGACGCAAGCCCTGAGCATATCTTCAAGAATCTGATTTACCCGCTCGACTTGGCCACTAGTTTGAGGATGAAAAGCTGTGCTAAAACGGATGTTGGTGCCCATGGCCTTCTGAAAAGAATCCCAAAACATGGAGGTGAAGATGCTGCCATGATCTGAAGAGATCAACTGCGGAATGCCGTGAAGAGAGACAATCCGGGAGGTATATAGCTCTGCCAATTGAGCTGTTGTGATAGATTCTTTGATAGGAAGAAACTGAGCCACTTTAGTGAGTTTGTCGATGACAACGAAGATATCGTCATTGGCACACTTGGACTTTGGAAATCCAGTCACGAAGTCCATCTCAATATGGTCAAACTTCCATTCTGGAATGGCAAGAGGTTGGAGGAGACCAGCTGGTCATTGGTGTTCTGCTTTCACTCTTCTGCAGACATCACATTCATTCACGAACTGAGCAATCTTGCGCTTCATTCGAGTCCACCAATACGACTGCTTGAGGTCCTGGTACATCTTTGTACTTCCAGGGTGAATAGAGAGTAGTGAATTGTGAGCCTCATTCATAATGACTTTACGAAGATCACCTTGAGGCACAACAATGCGATCCTCGAAGAATAGAGTATCCTTGTCATCAAGATGATAGCACTTGTACTTAGGTTGACTCTTGGCAATCCCAATCTTCACCTTCTTCACCATAGCATCAAGAAGTTCAGCCTCGCGAATCTGATCTTCCAAAGTAGGAGAAACTTGGAGGTTGGCCAGAAATCCTTGAGGAACAACTTGCAGATTGAGTTTGCGGAAAGCTTCACAAAGCTCAGGTTGGTAAGGCTTGAGAATCAAACTGTTGCAGTAACCCTTCCTTCTCAAAGCGTCAGCAATTACATTGGCCTTGCCTGGAGTATATTCGATACTCGGATTATACTCTTGAATCATTTCGACCCAACGAGTCTGCCTGAGGTTGAGATTAGGCTGAGTGAAGATGTACTTGAGACTCTTGTGGTCAGTAAAGATGTCCACTTTTCTTCCCAATAAGAGATGTCTCCAAGTTAAAAGAGCATGAACAACTACCACCAACTCGAGGTCATGAGTGGGGTAGTTCTTTTCATTGGGCTTCAACTGGCGAGATGTATAAGCCACAACTTTCTTCTCTTGCATCAACACTGCACCAAGACCTTGAAGGGAAGCATCACAGAAGACCTCGAACGGTTTGGATTCATCAGGAGGAGTCAGAACTGGAGCAGTGACTAATTTCTCTTTCAGGGTGTTGAAAAAGTGATGTCACATTCAGGAGACTAGACATACTGTAACGCCCCAAGACCGGAGCTTCAGATGCCTTCCAGGGTTTCCGGGTTTCATCATGTGATTTGTTTGGCCCGTTGCATTTCATCTTTGCATCATGTGCATTGCATCATGTCATCATGCCATCATGTCATTTCTTTTCTTAACTCAACTAAATAAATGGCATGGATCTTTGATCCATTTAAACCGAGGGAATTCACGTGGTGATTTCTCTTTATAACATATCCTCCCAATATTATAGGGAGCTATAACAAAATATTACATTAGTTTGGGATCACCTATAACACACTTGCAATAATCACATGTCTTTTCCGCTTCGAGTTTGCTCCTCAAACTTTGTCCATAAATTCTTTATCTTTTTCCGGAGGTCTTCCAAAAATCTCAACATTTTGGGACCTTTCTAATGCCCACTTCTTATTCAAACTCATTTGAATTTAATTCAAACGAGTTCCAATCCAAACTTGGTACATGCCCATTTATACTTTTCTTGGATCAAGATCATTTTTGCGAGTCCAGTAAAATTATCCCCATGCCCAGTTTCCATCCCAACCTTCTCTTTCTTTTCCTTCTATTTTCTGTTTTCTTTTTAAATGGGAAAAGAGAGATATTTAGGGAGAGAGGCGGCCTGCACCCCTAGCCAAGCCTGCACCATTGCCCTCCTGGGCCTCCCTCCCTCTCGCGCCGGCCCAAGGCCAGGCCCAATCAGCCCCGCTGCTTACCCTAGCTGATCCCCACTCGCTACCCTCTCACGATAGCACTCCTCGTTTTCCTCACGCCGCCAGGAACCGCTGCCCGATCCCATCCTCCTCCCACGATCCCATCTCTTCCCCTCCAGTGTCGCGCTCGACCCCGCTCTCCTTCTCGATCTCCATCTTCCTCCTCCCGATGGCGCTGGACCGGCCTCCTGCGCACGCGTAGAGGGATGGCACTCTTGCCTCGTCCCCAGCCGCCTCTCCCCTGCTCCTTTCGTGTGCCTGCCGCCGCTGCCTTCTTCCGGCATCGCTGGAGCCGACCATGGAGCCATGACCCATCACAGTCGACGACTAGCGCCGCTGCGCCCGATCCCCATCATCGCCAGCGCGCCCCCGTCGCCCGGTCGCCGGACCCCGTCTCGACCCGTCAAGCCCCGCCTCGGGCATGGCCATATGCTTCTCCACCGGCGTCGTCCTTCCCTGCCGCCTGGGTATGCCCCCGCCCCGTCCTCCAGGCGGGGTGCTCCAAGATCGCGGCCGCTGCTGCAGTTCGCAGTGTCTCTGCCTCCTCGACATGGCCCCATCGCAAACCTCCCTATGGCATCACGCGCCTGACGCCCATGGCCTTTCCAGCCTCCAGAAGCTTCGCCTCCTTTGCTCCGGGCCAAGGCCTATGCCGTCCACTTTGTCCTACTGCTGCTCTTCTCGTGTTGCGCCGCCGACGACCCCCTGTTGTTGTAGGACCCTCCTCATCGTGCACCATCGCCATTTTGTCTCATCTCGGTCAAAACCGAGACCGCCAAGTACCTCGCCGACAAGTGTTCCACTACCGTCGCCGAGATCGCGAGAACCTCTACCGTCGACCCTAGAGCGTGCAAGAACGTCTACTTCCACTACCGCCGTCGCGAGAACATCTACTTCCCTCTACGAACGAGAACCGTCCCCTTCGCATGCTTCAAAGGTATAACCCCGAGACGATCGTCCGAGAACGAATGCTTGTGTTGTATGAGATGCACCCTTTGTCTGCAACGTGTCCGGAGTGTCTCTCGCGTCCATGCCATCGACTCGTGGGACACCCGGTTACCGGGATCACCCCACCATCTTTTGCACGCTCCCATCACTTCCTTTTGCACCGGTATCCCCGTGGGCTACCGGATAACCGATATGTTGTCGTGGCATCATTTTCGTATTCGTCGCTGTGGCACCCCTTTCGTTCCCGCCATGATGACAAATGCTTCTTAATGCTCTTGTCAACTTTTAATAATAATTGCATAAAACTTGTTCACGTCATCCGCATCATGATAACAACAATTAAAATGTTTAAATTGTTGTTGGAATAAATTACTAAGGCATATGGGGATTTACCAGATTTGTGTTTGTTATATCCGGCCCCATTTAAAATTGTTTAGATAGATAATTCCTTTATGTTTCACCTCTTGACATGCTTAACAACATTTAATATTGTTGGGTACATAAACGAGATCGAACTAAATAACTTGTCGTGGTGTTCCGTCAATATGCAACTCGTTGCATATTGAGCTCCACTTAATTTGTATTATTGTTTATTGCACTTTGCCATGCCATGTATCATTAAACCGGACATGCATCATACTTGATTGTGCATCATGCCATGATTATGTGGTGGTTGTTTACTATATTGTTTGCTTTCTTTCCGGTGTTGCTTCTTCGGGTTAGTTTCGAAAACGTCCGTTTGTGAGGACCTGTTCGTCTACGTCTGTTTGTCTTCTTCATGGACTCTTCTTCCTTGCGGGATTTCAGGCAAGATGATCATACCCTCGAAATCACTACTATCTTTGCTTGCTTAGTTGCTTGCTCTTTTGCTATGCCTATGCTGCGATACCTACCACTTGCTTATCGTGCCTCCTATATTGTTGAACCAAGCCTCTAACCCACTTTGTCCCAGCAAACCGTTGTTTGGCTATGTTACCGCTTTGCTCAGCCCCTCTTATAGCATTGTTAGTTGCAGGTGAAGATTGAAGTTTGTTCCTTGTTGGAACATGGAGATGTTGTTCCTTGTTGGAACATGTTTACTTGTTGGGATATCACTATATATCTTATTTAATTAATGCATCTATATACTTGGTAAAGGGTGGAAGGCTCGGCCTTATGCCTGGTGTTTTGTTCCACTCTTGCCGCCCTAGTTTCCGTCATATCGGTGTTATGTTCCCGGATTTTGCGTTCCTTACGCGGTTGGGCTATAATGGGAACCCCTTGACAGTTCGCCTTAAGTAAAGCTCTTCCAGCAATGCCCAACATTGGTTTTACCATTTGCACTAACAACCTACCACCTTCCCTTGGGTTCTGCAGACTCAAGGGTCATCTTTATTCTAACCGGCCCCCCCCCCCGGGCCAGTGCTCCTCTGAGTGTTGGTCCGAACTGAGCTGCCTGTGGGGCCACCTCGGGGAAACTTGAGGGTTGGTTTTACCCGTAGCTAGTCTCATCTAAGTGTGCCCTGAGAAAGAGATTTGTGCAGCTCCTATCAGGATTTGTCGGCACATTTGGGCGGTGTTGCTGGTTTAGTTTTACCCTGTCTAAATGTCTTGTTGTACCAGGATACCGAGTCTGATCGGAATGTCTCGGGAGGAGGTCTATTCCTTCGTTGACCGTGAGAGCTTGTGATGGGCTAAGTTGGGACACCCCTGCAGGGATTTGAACTTTCGAAAGCCGTGCCCGCGGTTATGGGCAGATGGGAATTTGTTAATGTCCGGTTGTAGAAAACCTGAAGTTAACCTTAATTAAAATGAATCAACCGCGTGTGTAACCGTGATGGTCTCTTTTCGGCGGGGTCCGGGAAGTGAACACGGTTGTTGGAGTTATGCTTGACGTAGGTTGCTATAGGATCACTTCTTGATCATAGCTTCTCGACCGCGCTTTTCCTTCTCTTCTCGCTCTCTTTTGCGAATATGTTTAGCCACCATATATGCTAGTCGCTTGCTGCAGTTCCACCTCATACCTTTACCTTACCCATAAGCTTAAATAGTCTTGATCGCGACGGTGCGAGATTGCTGAGTCCCCGTGGCTCACAGTTACTTCCAAAACCAGCTTGCAGGTGCCGTTGAACCATGTAGATGACGCAACCAAGCTCAGGAGGAGCTCGACGAAGATCGTGTCCTTTATGTAATTGTGTGAAGTGGCGATTGTAAGCCAACTATGTATCTTTTTCCCCTATTGTATTACATGGGTTGTGTGAAGATTACCTCACTTGCGACATTGCTTTCAATGTGGTTATGCCTCTAAGTCGTGCTTCGACACGTGGGAGATATAGCCGCACCGAGGGCGTTACAAGTTGGTAGTCAGAGCCTTCCCTGACCTTAGGAGCCCCATTGCTTGATCGTTTTTAGCGGCCGAGTTGTGTCTAGAAAAATGTTTTGAGTCATTCAGGAATTATATATCGGAGAGTTTAGGAATTCTTTTTACTTCCCAGTCTCCTCATCGCTCTGGTAAGGCATCCTGACGTAGAGTTTTGACTCTTCTCTTCTCAAATTTCCCAAAAAAAATTTTAGGATCACGCGGGTATCTTGGAATTGTTCCGATGGTTTTATGATGAGAACATTGTCTTGGTGCCTCCTGTTAGGGGTTTTGTGGAAGTGTCCCGGGGAGTTGAGCTCTGAGGTGTTGTCATCATAATTTTATCATTGCAGTTCTGGAATACCTGAGTTTAGTACGCCGACATCGAAAATCTCTTTTATGCAGTTCGTTGGTGAGATAACCTCGACGCCACCCAGTACTGGGGCGGGAGTTCGGGAGTATTGCCATAACTCATATAACGGATGCTTTTTGAAGGTTGAGGTAGACGATTTCCGAAGTTTTTCTCGGTTATGTGTTGAAGGATGGATACAGCTGGATGTAGGATTTGCTAGTTTTGGGTGAGTTATTATGCTTCCCCTATATCCCCAACACCTGATTGCATAACCGGAAAGTTTCGGGAGTTTATAAGTGGGAATTCAAGTAGCTCTTAGGATTTCTTTCCGATAGATGTATGATATGAAATTGGGGTTCGACGTCTAGTGGTCCGCCTATTCACGGTCGGTTTTACAGTGGTCTCGTTGTGTCTTAAAGAGTCCTTGGCTATGCTGACTCGGGGACGCTTTGTATGTCATGTGCACTGCCTTGTACATGATGGTGCTGTACGATCGAGCCCGTGTAGGCCCCACCACGAAAACCTTGGACGAAATCTCTATCATATGTTTGTTCTGGCTTATTCTGCAAGCCAATCCTTTGTTTTGTTTTGAGTTGTGGTATCCGAGTTGCTTCGAAGTCAAATGTTGATTCCATACCTATTCCTAAGCAGTGTTCTCATACTCCGATGTGAATACCAATCCTTCTTGATCATCAAGATTGTTTTTGTCAATCCTTTTAACCGATGTGCTTCTCTTCAAGTGGATCCGATCATTTCAACATCCGCAAGTTCAATTCTAAGCTTTCTCTCAACGGTGTTCATTTCATCCGTCCCCAAGTTGCCTTTGTTTTCCCACCCACCCACCCCTTTTCTTTGAGGACCCAGATTTCTTTTCCAACTATCCATTTTATCGATGGAAGTCTCTCCATTCTTCCCCTTCACGTTCCTACACGATGGTTCGCTTGAAGATGATCTACTCGTTTGTCATTCTTCACTCTTTTCTTTTCCGGTGGATCCAATTCAAGCTTTCGGTGCCGATCATATTCTTTTCTGTATTTCAAATGCTTTTCTCATGCCGGTGCAATTCTTAATCGTTCACCTCTCGCTATTCTATTGTTTCGGAGTGCTCAAGATATCTCGATGATTCGTGTTTTCCACTCTGCTTTCGTTCAACCTATTTTGCGGTTGTTATCCCATTCAAGCCTTTTAATTCAACCGGTGCAACCTCTCTTTTAAATCATTTCAACGGTGTTTTCTTTTCAGTGGGCCCTAACCCACAGGTCTGTTCCCAGGATCTTACCTGACTCTTCTTATTTTCTCGGAGCTATCCTAAATTCCTTTTAAAGTTTGACGTAAGAATGAGTTATCATCAGTCAAATACCATCTCCTAGATCTTTCACAATTCTTTTCATCATTGGATCAACCTCTTTGTTTTGATTCTTCCGGAGTTTCTAAATAATTCATGGTGGTGTTTCTCGTCGTCATTCTCGGAGATTTAAAGACCGAAGAAGAGTTTTACCTCCATATTTTGCTCCACTCTCCTCAAGATTCGTGAATCTAGCTTGTTGCCATCCTCTCATAATTGTTCGATTGTGAGAATTCTTTTTATCCATCCGGAGCAATTCAGGAGCCTTTTCAGTTTGTTCATCCGGAGTCCATCATTTCAGGTTATTCATTCTCAGCTTCCAGTTATCATTCTCAAATCTTACTGGTGCATCGTTCAAGTGTTCTCTAATCAGCTCGCCATCTCTTCGTTCTCATGTATCTAAATCCTCTCAAGCATCCTCGTTCATTTTATAATTCGTCCCGATGTCTTCTTTATCTTTTCTTCGTTTATTTTCAATTCTTACGGTGGTCCGTTCAAGAGTTCTCTTCCTTGGTCACCATATCAATTTATTCGTTGTTTCAACCCTTCCGATGGTTCGTTCAATACCTTCTCAAATTTATGTTATATCTCTCTTAATCCTTGATACAAGAATAAGTAGTGTGCCAAATCCATTGATTGTCATCAATTTAATTGGTGAAGGATAAGCATAATGTAATTCTTATTCTTGTTGCATCGACTGAACTCAATTCCCTATTCCGAAGGCTCATCAAATTCTTGATTTCTTTTGTTCATCTTTCTTTTCCCGGAGTTCCAAGTTCTCTCAATTATTTCACCACGGAGATTCATCTAAATCATTACAAGGTTTTACCTTGTGTTTTCAACTTCTCTTTCTTTTCGTTACCTTTTGTGTACCGGAGTTCTTCATGGAGGTTCTACATGATGGTTCATCAAGGATTTAATTCCTTCTCGAAGTTTTTCATCGAGATTCGTTTCTAATGAGCTGAAACATTCTTCATCTTGCAATCTGGGGTGCAATTCTTTCAACCGTATCATTCGAGGTGGTATTATGTCATTCTTGATAATTTGAGTTCATGTCTCATGATTCACATGTGGTCAAGGATGAGGTATTTTAAATCCATCAATCTCTTCTTTGGAGTTATCTTGGGGTTATACTTAACCTAAAACCTTCCCTAAGGTTTGTTGATATCTATGGTGCTCATAAATAACCCAAGTTCTTCATCTACACTCAAGGTGAAATAAGTTTCTCGTCTCCTCGTTCATATCAATCTAATTCTTTTCCCATACGTGGCTGGATCTCACCTCATAATTTGAGATGTATTCCATAGGACCATCTCAAGGTTATTCTTTTCATTGTTGGTGTTTCAACAACTCCGTTCGACCCGTCTCCTAAGGATGCCTTCTCAAGCTCTTTTGTGTCATAAGTTGGCATTTTCTTCTCAATTCTCCTATTCAATTATCTATCTTCTATTTTTTTCGTTCCGGAGGCATTGCGATGTTGTTCTTTTCACCTGTCATCTCGTTTTATCTAATACCTTGTTTTTACCTAAGTTCATGCCATTCCATTCTTTCTTTTGTTCCGGAGGCATTGTGATGTTGCTCTCTTCAACCCATCTTCTTGTTTTGTCAAGATCGTGTTCTTTTCGTCCTTATCCTTTTAACCGGAGTGTCGTGCCTACTTTTCGATTTTTTCCCATTCTGCCAAGTTTTGCCTCCCTTCTCAGACGGAGTGCTGCTCAAATTATATCATTATTAATCCTTCTCTATCTTGTTTTAACTGGAGTGGTTTCAATATACATCTTGCCCTTCAACCTCAAGGTTTTTTTTCGCAATGTTCTTTGTCCCTCTTTTCTAACGGAGTGTTAAATTTGTCATCTCCGTTATTCTTTTTCTCGAAATGGCTTAACCTTTTCAAGGTTCCTTGGTCTCACTCGTTTGTCAAAGAAGCAACTTAGTTTTACCTCTTCAATTTCTCTTCCGTTGTCCCTCCGGTGCCATTCTAGATCTCGGGACGAGATCCTCTCATAGTGCTGGAGTGTTGTAACGCCCCAAGACCGGAGCTTCAGATGCCTTCCAGGGTTTCCGGGTTTCGTCGTGTGATTTGTTTGGCCCGTTGCATTTCATCTTTGCATCATGTGCATTGCATCATGTCATCATGCCATCATGTCATTTATTTTCTTAACTCAACTAAATAAATGGCATGGATCTTTCATCCATTTAGACCGAGGGAATTCACGTGGTGATATCTCTTTATAACATATCCTCCCAATATTATAGGGAGCTATAACGAAATATTCCATTAGTTTGGGATCACCTATAACACACTTGCAATAATCACATGTCTTTTCCACTTCGAGTTTGCTCCTCAAACTTTGTCCATAAATTCTTTATCTTTTTCCAGAGGTCTTCCAAAAATCTCAACATTTTGGGGCCTTTCTAACGCCCACTTCTTATTCAAACTCATTTGAATTTAATTCAAACGAGTTCCAATCCAAACTTGGTACATGCCCATTTATACTTTTCTTGGATCAAGATCATTTTTGCGAGTCCAGTAAAATTATCCCCATGCCCAGTTTCCATCCCAACCTTCTCTTTCTTTTCCTTCTCTTTTTTGTTTTCTTTTTAAATGGGAAAAGAGAGATATTTAGGGAGAGAGGCGGCCTGCACCCCTGGCCAGGCCTGCACCACTGCCCTCCTGGGCCTCCCTCCCTCTCGCACCGGCCCAAGGCCAGGCCCAATCAGCCCCGATGCTTACCCTAGCCGATCCCCACTCGCTACCCTCTCCCGATCCCACTCCTCGTTTTCCTCGCGTCGCTAGGAACCGCTGCCCGATCCCATCCTCCTCCCACGATCCCATCTCTTTCCCTCCAGTGTCGCGCTCGACCCCGCTCTCCTTCTCGATCTCCATCTTCCTCCTCCTGATGGTGCAGGACCGGCCTCCCGCGCACGTGTAGAGGGACGGCACTCTTGCCTAGTCCCCAGCCGCCTCTCCCCCGCTCCTTTCGCGTGCCTGCCGCCGCTGCCTTCTTCCGGCATCGCTGGAGCCGACCATGGAGCCATGACCCATCACAGTCGACGACTAGCGCCGCCGCGCCTGATCCCCATCATCGCCAGCGCGCCCCCATCGCCCGGTCGCCGGAGCCCGTCTCGACCCGTCAAGCCCCGCCTCGGGCATGGCCATATGCTTCTCCACTGGCGCCGTCCTTCCCCGCCGCCTGGGTATGCCCCCGCCTCGTCCTCCGGTGGGGGTGCTCCAAGATCGCGGCCGCTGCTGCAGTTTGCAGTGTCTCTGGCTCCTCAACATGGCCCCCTCTCAAACCTCCCTATGGCATCGCGCGCCTGACGCCCATGGCCTTTGCAGCCTCCAGAAGCTCCGCCTCCTTTGCTCCGGGCCAAGGCCTATGCCGTCCACTTTGTCCTGCTGCTGCTCTTCTCGTGTTGCGCCGCCATCGACCCCCCGTTGTTGTAGGACCCTCCTCATCGTGCACCGTCGCCATTTTGTCTCATCTCGGTCAAAACCGAGACCGCCAAGTACCTCGCCAACAAGTGTTCCAGTATCGTCGCCGAGATCGCGACAACCTCTACCGTCGACCCTAGAGCGTGCGAGAACGTCTACTTCCACTACCGCCGTCGCGAGAACGTCTACTTCCCTCTACGAACGAGAACCGTCCCCTTTGCACGCTTCAAAGGTATAACCCCGAGACGATCGTCCGAGAACGAATGCTTGTGTCGTATGAGATGCACCCTTTGTCTGCACCGTGTCTGGAGTGTCTCTCGCTTCCATGCCATCGACTCGTGCGACACCCAGTTACCGGGATCACCCCACCATCTTTTGCACGCTCCCGTCACTTCCTTTTGCACCGGTATCCCCGTGGGCTACCGGATAACTGATATGTTGCCGTGGCATCATTTTCGTATTCGTCGCCGTGGCACCCCTTTCGTTTCCGCCACGATGACAAATGCTTCTTAAGGCTCTTGTCAACTTTTAATAATAATTGCTTAAAACTTGTTCACGTCATCCACATCATGATAACAACAATTAAAATGTTTAAATTGTTGTCGCAATAAATTACTAAGGCATATGGGGATTTACCGGATTTGTGTTTGTTATATCCGGCCCCATTTAAAATTGTTTAGATAGATAATTCCTTTATGTTTCACCTCTTGACATGCTTAACAACATTTAATATTGTTGGGTACATAAATGAGATCGAACTAAATAAGTTGTGGTGGTGTTCCGTCAATATGCAACCCGTTGCATATTGAGCTCCACTTAATTTGTATTATTGTTTGTTGCACTTTGCCATGCCATGTATCATTAAATCGGACATGCATCATACTTGATTGTGCATCATGCCATGATTATGTGGTGGTTGTTTACTATATTGTTTGCTTTCTTTCCGGTGTTGCTTCTTCGGGTTAGTTTCGATAATGTCCGTTTGTGAGGACCCGTTCGTCTACGTCCGTTTGTCTTCTTCATGGACTCGTTCTTCTTCCTTGCGGGATTTCAGGCAAGATGATCATACCCTTGAAATCACTACTATCTTTGCTTGCTTAGTTGCTCGCTCTTTTGCTATGCCTATGCTGCGATACCTACCACTTGCTTATCGTGCCTCCTATATTGTTGAACCAAGCCTCTAACCCACTTTGTCCCAGCAAACCGTTGTTTGGCTATGTTACCGCTTTGCTCAGCCCCTCTTATAGCGTTGTTAGTTGCAGGTGAAGATTGAAGTTTGTTCCTTGTTGGAACATGGAGATGTTGTTCCTTGTTGGAACATGTTTACTTGTTGGGATATCACTATATATCTTATTTAATTAATGCATCTATATACTTGGTAAAGGGTGTAAGGCTCGGCCTTATGCCTGGTGTTTTGTTCCACTCTTGCCGCCCTAGTTTCCGTCATATCGGTGTTATGTTCCCGGATTTTGTGTTCCTTACGTGGTTGGGCTATAATGGGAACCCCTTGATAGTTCGCCTTAAGTAAAGCTCTTCTAGCAATGCCCAACATTGGTTTTACCATTTGCACTAACAACCTACCACCTTCCCTTGGGTTCTGCAGACTCAAGGGTCATCTTTATTCTAACCCCCCCGGGCCAGTGCTCCTCTGAGTGTTGCTCCGAACTGAGCTGCCTGCGGGGCCACCTCGGGGAAACTTGAGGGTTGGTTTTACCCATAGCTAGTCTCATCTGAGTGTTCCCTGAGAAAGAGATATGTGCAGCTCCTATCGGGATTTGTTGGCACATTCGGGTGGTGTTGCTGGTTTAGTTTTACCCTGTCGAAATGTCTTGTTGTACCAGGATACCGAGTCTGATCGGAATGTCTCGGGAGGAGGTCTATTCCTTCGTTGACCGCGAGAGCTTGTGATGGGCTAAGTTGGGACACCCCTGCAGGGATTTGAACTTTCGAAAGTCGTGCCCGCGGTTATGGGCAGATGGGAATTTGTTAATGTCCGGTTGTAGAAAACCTGAAGTTGACCTTAATTAATATGAATCAACCGCGTGTGTAACCGTGATGGTCTCTTTCCGGCGGGGTCGGGAAGTGAACACGGTTGTTGGAGTTATGCTTGACGTAGGTTGCTATAGGATCACTTCTTGATCATAGCTTCTCGACCGCGCTTTGCCTTCTCTCCTCGCTCTCTTTTGCGAATATGTTTAGCCACCATATATGCTAGTCGCTTGCTGCAGTTCCACCTCATACCTTTACCTTACCCATAAGCTTAAATAGTCTTGATCGCGAGGGTGCGAGATTGCTGAGTCCCCGTGGCTCATAGTTACTTCCAAAACCAGCTTGCAGGTGCCGTTGAACCGTGCAGATGACGCAACCAAGCTCATGAGGAGCTCGACGAAGATCATGTCCTTTATGTTGTTTCGTTCTAGTTGATCAGTAGTGGAGCCCAGTTGGGGGTCGATCGGGGACCGTGTTGCGTTTGGGGTTCTTATTTTATTTTGGTTCCGTAGTCGGACCTTGAGTGTATTTGGATGATGTAATGCTTTATTCATGTAATTGTGTGAAGTGGCAATTGTAAGCCAACTATGTATCTTTTTCCCCTATTGTATTACATGGGTTGTGTGAAGATTACCTCACTTGCGACATTGCTCTCAATGCGGTTATACCTCTAACTCGTGCTTCGACACGTGGGAGATATAGCCGCACCGAGGGCGTTACACGTACTTCACGTGCTTCTGGAGAAGGTTGGAAACAGGCTTCGCGATCTTTGAAAAGTTCTCAACGAACCTTCGACAATAGCTTACGAGACCAAGGAAGCTGCGGAGTTGCTTTACATTCTGAGGTGGTTCCCAATTCACAATTGCAGACACCTCCTTAGGATTAACCGCTATGCCCTTGGCAAAAATGATATGTCCAAGGTAGAGAACCTCATCGAGCCAAAACTCGCACTTTGAAAACTTGGCATAGAACTGATGTTCTCTGAGATTATCCAGCACCAAACGCAAGTGCTTGGCATGATCCTCCTTGTTCTTGGAAAAGACCAAAATGTCATCGAGGTAGGCCAAGACGAAGTCATTTGTGTAGGCGTTGAAGATGAAGTTCATCATGCGAGAGAATGTTGGAGGAGCGTTGACGAGGCCGAAAGACATGACAATGTATTCATATGAACCATAGCTTGTTCTGAATGTTGTCTTGGGGATATCTTCTTCACGAATGCGAATCTGGTGATAGCCCATACGGAGATCAAGTTTGGAGAATACTTGAGCACCTTTGAGTTGTTCAAACAGCTCATTGATGTTGGGAAGTGGGTACTTGTTCTTTATGGTCTTCTTGTTCAATGGACGGTAGTTGACACAAAGTCGGTCCGTTCCATCCTTCTTCTTCACAAAAAGAACTCCACAACCCCACGGAGAACAACTAGGTCGGATGAGACCCATTCGCTCTTGAATATCGAGTTGCTTCTTCAGCTCCTTCAACTCTTCAGGTCCAAGCTTGTAAGGACGTTTGAAAACAGGTTCCGTGCCAGGCTCAAGATCGATGACAAATTCAACTGGCCGATGCGGAGGCTTTCCTGGAAGCTCTTCTGGAAAGACGTCTTGATGTTCGCAAACGACCGGAATTTGAGACATGGCATCCATCTCACCCTTCTCATTGAGAGAAAACTGTCGAATGGTATCGTCATTAGTGGCAAAGACAATTACATCCTCAGACGAATGAGTCAATTGAATCTGCATGGCAGCACAATCAAGCTGAGCCTTGTGCTTAGAAAGCCAGTCCATTCCAAGAATAAGATCAATATCCGAGTTACCAAGGACCATTGGAGAAGCCAGAAAGTTGAAGTCGCCCATCATGATAGAAACATCCAGGACTATTGAGGTAGCCCTCATACACTTAGCCGGAGAAACCACTCCCATAGGTTTACCCAACATTTGCGAAACGAAGTCATGCTTGGAAACAAATGATCTTGACATGAAACAATGAGATGCACCAGTATAAAAATGACTTTTGCAGGAGTAGAGTTAACTGGAAAGTTACCCATGATGACATCTAACGAGTCCTCTGCCTGAGCTGCATTCATCAAGTTAACCTTAGCAGACTTGGGGTTATGCTTGACCACTGCGGTGCTGGCAGATCTCACAGGAGGAGGAAGACGCCTCTAATTGAAGCATTTGTTGGCATAGTGACCCTTCTATTGGCACTTGTTGCACGTGACCTCTGAAAGTGGACGGTGATACGGAGCACTTGATCTTGGAGCTGGAGAAAAGTCTTGTTCTGAAAGCCTGGGTTGGGTGGGTGGAAAGATCCATTGCCACGTTTGCTCTTCTGTTGATAAGGCTGACGGAACGGAGGAGGAGGCAGCCAATATTTTTGCTCCTTAGAAACCACTTGAGTTGAGGAAGAAGAAGTCACGTCTCTGACTCGCTTCTTGGAAGCATCACACTTCAGTTGGGCAACCTCTTACTTCATTGCCATGTTATACAACTCATCATACTTCTTGGGCTCAAAGAGGACGAGAGCTAGTTGGAGTTCTTCTCTGAGACCACCCCTGAACTTGTATATCATGCTCTTCTCATCGGGGACATCTTTCTTAGTGAAACGGGCGATCTTCTGAAACATGATGTTGTACTGGTAGACAAACAAAGAGCCTTGCTTCAGGTTGCGGAATTCCTCACGCTTGCTCTCAACCACACTCTGAGGAATATGATGAGCTTTGAAGTCTTGACGGAATTCATCCCAGGTAATCACATGGCCTCCTATGGAATCTTTGTACTGCTGAAACCATTCTGCAGCTTGGTCTTTGAGTTGGAAGGAAGCAAACTTGACAAAGTCCTTAGGCCTGACGTTGCTGCACTCGAAATGCTTGCAAATATCCCCAAGCCAATCATCAGCGTCTGAGGCCTCGACACAGTTGTTGAAGGTCTTTGGCTGGTTAGCGAGGAACTGGTTGAGTGTAGCAAACTAATTCTGATTGTTGCCATGGCCATGATTCCCGTGGTTGCGCTCTTGCAGAATTTGCATGATTAGCTGCGTGTTTGCATTGGTAGCGGCCATCACAGCTTGCCATGCCTCCGGAGGTGGAGGTGGTGGTGGCGGATCAGGATTCGGAGTCGTACGCGTTGGAGGAGCCATCCTGGAGAGGGCGACATCCGTTAGCATATTGACAGGCATATATTGAAGTTGAATCCAACAGATAGAAATCGCAACATATAGTCTTCAGATCCGAACAAAATGAACGAATGCATTCCAATTTGAAATGGTCACATATCCATAAATTGAGAAGCCACTTAGATAGAGGTAGAAGAATAAAACAACAAGGTACGGACAAGAACAAATACTTGGTGAGGATTACCCAATCACAAACCAAATATCCGCAGAAGAAGTACTAGAGCTACAAGAATTCCCACCAATGAAACTCCCGAACCTTTCCGGTTATGCAATCAGGTGTTGGGGATACAGGGGAAGCATAATATCTCACCCAAAGCTAGCAAATCCTACATCCAGCTATATCCATCCTTCAACACATAACCAAGAAACCTTCGGAAATCATTTACCTCAATCTTCGAAAAGCATCCGTTATATGAGTTATGGCAATACTCCCGAACTCCCTCCCTAGTACTGGGAGGCATCGAGGTTATCTCACCAACAACTGCATAAAAGAGATTTTCGATGTCGGTGAAACTCAGGTATTCCAGAATCTCAACGATAAAATTGTGATGACAACACCTCGGAGCTCAACTCCCCGGGACACTGCCACAACCCCTTAATGTCAGGAGGCACCATGAACAATGTTCTCGTCACAAAACCATCGGAACGATTCCAAGATACCCGCGTGATCCTAAATTTTTTTTAGTGAAATTTGAGAAGAGAAGAGTCAAAACTCTACGTCAGGATGCCTCACCAGAGCGACGAAGGGACTGAGGAGTAAAAAGAATTCCTAACTCTCCGATATATAATTCCTAAATGACTCAAAACATTTTTCTAGACTCAACACCAGCAACGATTCGATCAAGCAGGGGGCTCCTAAGGTCGGGGAAGGCTCTGATTACCAACTTGTAACACCCTCGATGCGGCTATATCTCCTACGTGTCGAAGCACGACTTAGAGGCATAACCGCATTGAAAGCAATGTCGCAAGTGAGGTAATCTTCGCAAACAACCCATGTAATACAATGAGGGAATAAGAGTAACATAGTTGTCTTACACTCGCCATGTCACACAAATATATAAATAACTCATTACATTCATCCAATACACTCAGGGTCCGACTACGGAACCAAAATAAAGATAAATCCCCAAATGCGACAAAAGTCCCCGATCGCCCCAACTAGGCACCACTACTGATCATCTGGGAAAGACACATAGTAACGACGAGAGTCTTCATCGAACTCCCACTTGAGCTCAGTCATATCATCTGGAACAGTATCATCGGTCCCTGCATCTGGTTTTGGAAGTAATTTGTGAGTCACGGGGACTCAGCAATCTCACACCCTCGCGATCAAGACTATTTAAGCTTACAGGTAAGGTAAAGGTATGATGTGGAGCTGCAGCAAGCGACTAGCATATATGGTGGCTAACATATTCACAAAAGAGAGTGAGAAGAGAAGGCAAATGCACGGTCGAACAACTATGATCAAGAAGTGATCCTAGAACAACCTACGTCAAGCACTACTCCAACAACGTGTTCACTTTCCGGACTCCACCGAGAAGAGACCATCACGGTTACACACGTGGTTGGTGCATTTTAATTAAGTTAAGTTTCATGTTATCTACAATCGGACATTAACAAATTCCCATCTGCCGATAACCGCGGGCACGACTTTCGAAAGGTCAAATCCCTGCAGGGGAGTCCCAACTTAGCCCATCACAAGCTCTCACGGTCAATGAAGGATATTCCTTATCCCAAGACAATCCGATCAGACTCGGCATCCCTGTTACAAGACATCCTCAACAATGGTAAAACAAGTCCAGCAAGACCACCCGTTGTGCCGACAAATCCCGATAGGAGCTGCACAAATCTCGTTCTTTGGCACACCTGATAAACTAAGCGTATGGGAGCCAACGTAACCCAAGTTGCCAAGGGACGGCCCCGCACAGCGCTCTGGGTTGGACCAACACTTAGAGAAGCACTGGCCTGGGGGGTTAAAACAAAGATGACCCTTGAGTCCGCGAAACCCAAGGGAAAAAGGCTAGGAGGTAAATTGTAAAACCAAGGTTGGGCCTTGCTGGAGGAGTTTTATTCAAGGGGAACTGTCAAGGGGTTCCCATTATAACCCAACCGTGTAAGGAACGCAAAATCCGGGAACATAACACCGATATGACGGAAACTAGGGCGGCAAGAGTGGAACAAAACACCAGGCATAAGGCCGAGCCTTCCACCCTTTACCAAGTATATAGGTGCATTAAGATAAACAAGACAATACTGTGATATGCCAACAATAAACATGTTCCAACAAGGAACAATCTCCAATCTTCACCTGCAACTAGCAACACTATAAGAGGGGCTAAGCAAAGCGGTAACATAGCCAACAACGGTTTGCTAGGACATGGTGGGTTAGAGACTTGACATGGCAATATGGGAGGCATGATAAGCAAGTGGTAAGTATCATAGCATAGGCATAGAAAAAGAGCAAGCATCTAGCAAGCAAAGATAGAAGTGATTTCGAGGGTATGGTCATCTTGCCTGCAAAGTTCTCAGAGTTGCCTTCATCCTCGTAAACATACTCAATGGTCTCCTCGTTCACGTACTCGTCTCCCGGCTCTACCCAAACAAGAACAACAATCACAAAGGAACACAATCAACCACGTGCAATGCTCAAGCAACATGATGCAAACATGGTATGGTATGCGGGATGCGGTATGTGATGCATATGCAAGATTTGCAAAGGAATGATTGAACCTGGCCTCAACTTGGAAAACCAAGAGTGCCACTGGAAAGGTGAGTTGATTTTGGTTGAAATCGATATAAAGATCATCGGAATCGGATGCACGGTTTGGAAATGGCAAGCAAAACAAATATGACACCGTTCTATGATAAACAACAAGTAGCCATCTAAATGCATCAAGATAAATATGCTACATAACCGAAACATAACAACAAAATAGATGGCAGGGATCCACTCATTATGGTTGACAAAAGATGAACACTGAGCTACGGCAAATTCAATAATTAACAGGTTCAAACAGGCATGGCAAAAATGCAAATGATAACAGGTTTCAGACTTTGTGAAAATAACACAAGTCAGGAACATATCATCAGGAAGCAATCTTTAGAGCATGAAAACTACATGCTACAGGAACATATCATGGCAAAGCAAGGCATGGCATGAAGATACTCAAAGAATATAACAAAAGTCCCTTAGTGACCATGAGTCAAAAAGGATCAGAAAATACAATTGCAAGCATGTAAACATAGCAAAAACATAAACATATTCAGACTTTGTGAAAAACTGGAGCATGCAAAACAGATTAACAAGTAGGCATGTTTACGAGCTTGATGCACTCACTACGAGGCATTGCATGACAAACTAAGCATATACCCGTCAAGAAGACATGGCGTAGAAACTATATATGGCAAGAACAACAACATAGCATGCACGAATCAATAGCAACATCCTCGGAAAAATTGCTAAAGATGTCAACAATCTGCCAGGAACATTTTATAGCATAAGTAGAGCTCGATTGAGTCAAGCTAAGATCCTCCACAATTGCAAACAAAGGAATGGATGGATAGAGCAGCACAATATTAACAAAACATCCTTACTGGTCATCCTCAAAAGAGGCACGGATCACTAGGCAACAACATGAACATATGGCATAAAAATAACAGCAGGACAAGGACTTGGTGAAATTCTAAGTCCCTGAAATCAGCATCATTGAGTAAGCTACTTTGCATGCTTGTGCTAATCACCACAAAGATCACAAAAATATATGGCATACACCCCTGTAAAGATGGCATGGCATATAACAAAACACATGTAGAGCTCAGGATCATAGCATGCACACATTAAACATGACAAAAATGACAAAAGGCCATTTGCTGAAACAGATCTGACATAATAATCACATAGCCCTCTTCCAACAGCATTTCGGGCATTAAGATGAGCTCAAATGAAAATGATGCAATGAGATGAAATGATGTACTCGTCGAGACGAACATTTCGATATGCTACACGCACGAATCGGAGTTACGATGAGGAAGTTATGGCATGTCAAAGATTGCAAAAAGCTAGGGTTTAGGGACGAAAAAGTCAACCCTCGAAGTTCCAGATCCAGATCCAACCGGGCCGGTACTGTAGTAGCTGCACAGAGATCGAGGATGGTCGGCCGGAGTTCTCGTCGAAGGTGCGCCAGAGTGGACGAGGGAGCTCCGGGGAGGTGCGCCGGCGAGGGAGGAAGAGGCGGCGACCTCGGGCGGCGCCTGCCGGCGAAGAAACGAGGTGGCGGGGCGGCGGACGTTGGCACCGGACGGCGAGGGAGACCGCCGGAGTTAGGCTCCCTCCGGCGGGAGGTGCGCCAGCGGACGCGGAAGAAGGCGGCGGCGGGGACGAAGGACGGCGTCGGGGCGAGGAGGCAGATCGGGCGAGGCTGCGGGAGGCGATGGGCTCGCGGGGCCCGGAGTGGGCTTCCCGGGCCGGCGGCGGGAGGAGTGCGGCGGCGACACATGGCGGCAGGCGGTTGGCCGCGGCGATGCGTCCGGCCGGGATTGGACGTGTCCGGCGCGGCGCGGGTGGATTTTTAGGGTTAGGGGGGAGAAGACATGGGATTTCGTGGAGGGACCTATTTATAGAGGTAGAGGGAGCTAGGAAGATCCAAATGAGGTGCAGTTTGCGGCCATGCGATCGTGATCGAACGCTCTAGATGATCGGAGAGGTTTTGGGACAATTTGGAAGGGTGTTGGGCTGCAAAACACACAAGGCCTTTTCGGTCCCTCGGTTAACCGTTGGACTATCAAACGAAGACCAAATGGCACGAAACTTGACAGGCGGTCTACCGGTAGTAAACCAAGGCCGAATGACAAGTCTCGGTCCAATCCGAAAAAGTTTAACCCCCACACACGAAAAGAGGTAGAAAGGACCAACAGAGGACATAGGAGCGCCCGAATGCAAAATGGACAACAGGGAAAATGCTTGGATGCATGAGTCGGACAAGTATGCAAATGCAATGCACATGATGACATGATATGAGATGCATGACAAAGACAACAACACAGAGACAAAAACCCGACAATGATGAAATCAAATAAGTTAGTGCTGGAAACGGCAAGAGTTGGAATACAAATAAGGTAAATTACATCCAGGGTGTTACATTGTCGTTCTCGTCGTGCGCTCGCACCAGGAGGCAGGGCGACGGCGCCCGAGGGTCAACGACGAGCTTGGGGCGCGGGGAAGGCCGGCGAAGGGTGCAGGTGGCCGGATCTGGTTGGATCCGCATGGATCTGGGGTGGGGGACCCATTCCCATGTGTAGGCGGCATCCAGCAGGCGAGGACGGCGAGATCTGGCGAACTTCCGCACCGTCGTCCATGACAGAGAGAGAAAGAGAGAGAGAGCAGTTAGAGATGGGGAAAACGGCAAGCGGGGTGAGGGAGGAGAAGCCGAGACGGATCAGAGGAGACCTGGTTGCCGATGATAGAGTCCGGTGAGGTGGGAGGCAGTGGAGCAGTGTAGCAGCACGGCGGCACAGCGAGGCGAGCGCTCGGGGCAGCGGCGCAGGTGGTCGGGCCCGGGCGGGCCTGCCGTGGGCTCGTGGGCCCGCGCGGCTAAGGGGAAGCCGGCGAGGATAGGTGGCAGTGCGCGAGTGGAGGAAAGAGGCGGCAGTGCTGATGTGGCGGCCTCTCATTGGCCGAAGCGACGTGGCGGCGGCCGTGGACGCGTCCGACAGCGGACGGACATGTCCGTTGGCACGGGGAGGAGTGGATCTAGGGTTTCGTCGGCGAAAAATTCAAAGGGGATCACATATTTATAGGTAGAAGGAGTTAGGAGTGTCCAAATGGAGTGTAGTTTTCGCCCACACGATCGTGATCCGACGATGGAGGACATGGGAGTGGTTTAGATGGGTTGTTGTGCTGCAACACACATGAGGCCTTTGCGGGAACCCGGTTAACCGTTGGAGCATCAAACGGACTCCAAATGGCACGAAATTTGACAGGCGATCTACCGGTGGTGTACCAAGGCCACTTGGCAAAGCTTGGTCCATTCCGAGAACGTTTAACACCCGCTCACGAAAAGATACAAGAGGGGTGCGCCGGGTGCATGAGGGAGTGTCGGATTGCGAAACGGACAACGGGGAAAAAGCTCGAATGCATGAGACGAACACGAATGCAACTGCGATGCAACATGATATGAAATGCATGGTATGAACAAAATGCAAAACGAAAGACAAAAACCTAACTGATATGTCTCCAACGTATCTATATTTTTTGATTGTTCCATGCTATATTATATTCTGTTTTGGACATTATTGGGCTTTATTATACACTTTTATATTATTTTTGGGACTAACCTATCAACCGGAGGCCCAACCCAGAATTGCTGTTTTTTGCCTATTTTAGGGTTTCACAGAAAAATAATATCAAACGGAGTCCAAACGGAATGAAACCTTCGGGAACGTGATTTTCGGAACGACCGTGATCCAGAGGACTTGGACCCTACGTCAAGACATCAACCAAGAGGCCACGAGGTAGGGGGGCGTTCCTACCCCCCTGGGCGCGCCCTCCACCCTCGTGGGCCCCCTGTTGCTCCACCGACGTACTCCTTCCTCCTATATATACCTATGTATCCCCAAACTACCAGATACGGAGCCAAAACCATAATTCCACCGCCGTAACTTTCTGTATCCATGAGATCCCATCTTGGGGCCTTTTCCGGAGCTCCATCGGAGGGGGCATCGATCACGGAGGGCTTCTACATCAACACCATAGCCTTTCCGATGAAGTGTGAGTAGTTTACTTCAGACCTTTGGGTCCATAGTTATTAGCTAGATGGCTTCTTCTCTCTTTTTGGATCTCAATACAAAGTTCTCCCCCTCTCTTGTGGAGATCTATTCGATGTAATCTTCTTTTGCGGTGTGTTTGTTGAGACCGATGAATTGTGGGTTTATGATCAAGTTTATCTATGAACAATATTTGAATCTTCTCTGAATCCTTTTATGTATGATTGGTTATCTTCGCAAGTATCTTTGAATTATCAGTTTGGTTTGGCCTACTAGATTGATCTTTCTTGCAATGGGAGAAGTGCTTAGCTTTGGGTTCAATCTTGCGGTGTCCTTTCCTAGTGATAGTAGGGGCAGCATGGCATGTATTGCATTGTTGCCATCGAGGATAACAAGATAGGGTTTCTTTGTAATTATTAGGTATAGTGCACCCCACCCCTTCTCTGTATAGCCTTCTTTAGAGCCTTTCCTCTTCTCTTTTTTCTTGCTTTCCTCACCTTGAGGAAACCCTATATGCCTTTTGCTTTTATTAATAAAATGTTGTGGGGTGCAAGCCCTGCAGTCTTCATGGTCAAAAAAAAGATGGGGTTTATATCATATTGCATGAGTTTATCCCTCTACATCATGTCATCTTGCTTAAAGCGTTAGTCTGTTCTCTTGAACTTAATACTCTAGATGCAGGCAGGAGTCGGTCTATTTGTCTCGGACATGATGCCTATATACATGATCATACCTAGATATTCTCATAACTATGCTCAATTCTGTCAATTGCTCAATAGTAATTTGTATACCCACCGTGAATACTTATGCTCTTGAGAGAAGCCACTAGTGAAACCTATGGCCCCTGGGTCTATCTTCCATCATATTAATCTTCCAATACTTAGTTATTTCCTCTGCCATTTATTTTACATTGCATCTCTTATTTCTCTTTATCATAAAAATACCAAAAATATTATCTTATCATATCTATCAGATCTCACTCTCGTAAGTGACCGTGTAGGCACTGACAACCCCTTATTGCGTTGGTTGCGAGGATTTATTTGTTTGTGTAGGAGCGAGGGACTCATGCGTGGCCTCCTACTGGATTGATACCTTGGTTCTCAAAATTGAGAGAAATACTTACGCTACTTTGCTGCATCACCCTTTCCTCTTCAAGGGAAAACCAACGCAAGTGCTCAAGAGGTAGCAAGAAGGATTTCTAGCGCCGTTGCCAGGGAGGTTCATGCAAAAGTCGGCACACCAAGTACCCATCACAAACCCTTATCTCCCGCATTACATTATTTGCCATTTGCCTCTCGTTTTCCTCTCCCCCACTTCACCCTTGCCGTTTTATTCACCCTCTATCTCTCTCTCTCCCTCCTCCCTCTCTTTCTCTATTTGCCTCTTTTTGCCCGTTTCTTGTTTGCTTGTGTGTTGGATTGCTTGCTTGTCAGGATGGCTTTACCTAGATTTGGTGATCTTCACCTTAAAAGGTTAGAAGAGATCGAAAGCAATGTCAGGAGTTTTATGGTTTTACAATTTGAGCATAATAATTTCTTTAGAAATGAGCTTAGAGAACAAAAAAGTTTTATGGCTTATATGAATAAAGAGCTCAATGATATGTCTAAAGAATTTGATGGTTTGAAATCTTAGATTGCTCGTCTTGAGAAGTTAATAGCCGAAGTTTCGGATAAGCAAGCCACCTTAGTTAATAAGATGGCCGCTAAGCCAGATTTTTTTGGAAGATATAGATGAAGATCTAAAAGTTATTGACATGTCCCCTATTAAATGTTTGTTTTGAAATATGAATCTTGATAATAATGGGATCGAATATGATCCACCTTTACCTAGACGGTGTTTCAAAAATTCGGAGTCTTTAGATCTTGATGCTAAAATTGTTAAAAGTGGGA
Organism: Triticum aestivum; assembly: GCF_018294505.1. Classification (NCBI taxonomy): domain Eukaryota; kingdom Viridiplantae; phylum Streptophyta; class Magnoliopsida; order Poales; family Poaceae; genus Triticum; species Triticum aestivum. Next base: position 295,268,840 of record NC_057800.1, read on the forward strand.
TTGAAGAAGTCGAAACTTTAAATATTAATGAACCCACTATTTTGGATTTCAAGGAATTTAATTATGATAATTGCTCTTTGATAGATTGTATTTCCTTGTTGCAATCCGTGCTAAATTCTCCTCATGCTTATAGTCAAAATAAAGCTTTTACTACACATATCGTTGATGCTTTGATGCAATCTTGTGAAGAAAATCTTGAGTTGGAAGTTTCTATCCCTAGAAAACTTTATGATGACTGGGAACCTACTATTAAAATTAAAATTAAAGATCATGAATGCTATGCTTTGTGTGATTTGGGTGCTAGTGTTTCCATGATTCCAAAGACTTTGTGTGATTTGCTAGGTTTCCGTGATTTTGATGATTGCTCTTTAAACTTGCACCTTGTGGATTCCACCACTAAGAAACCTATGGGAAGAATTAATGATGTTCTTATTGTTGCAAGTAGGAACTATGTGCCCGTATATTTTATTGTTCTTGATATCGATTGCAATCCTTCATGTCCTATTATTCTTGGTAGACCTTTCCTTAGAACAATCGGTGCAATTATTGATATGAAGGAAGGAAATATTAGATTCCAATTTCCATTAAGGAAAGGCATGGAACACTTTCCTAGAAAGAAAATAAAATTACCATATGAATCTATCATGAGAGCCACTTATGGATTGCCTACCAAAGATGGCAATACCTAGATCTATCCTTGCTATTTATGCCTAACTAGGGGCGTTAAACGATAGCGCTTGTTGTGAGGAAACCCATTTTTATTTTTATCCCTTGATTTTTGCTGCTTTTTAGTAATAAATAATTTATCTAGCCTCTGTTTTGGTTGTGTTTTTTGTGTGTAATTAGTGTTTGTGCCAAGTAGAACCGTTGGGAAGACTTGGGGAAAGTCTTTTTAATCTTGCTGTAAAAAAACAAAAACTTTAGCGCTCATGAGAATTGCTGCCATTTTTATTTGGAAAGTGATATTTAGTTAATTATTTTTGAATATGATTAATAGATAAATTCCTCACGTCCAGAAATTTATTTTATAATTTTTGGGGTTCCAGATCTTGCGTTAGCTACAGATTACTACATATTGTTCTGTTTTTGACAGATTCTATTTTTCGTGTGTTTTTTGCTTATTTTGATGAATCTATGGCTAGTAAAATAGTTTATAAACCATAGGGAAGTTGTAATACAGTAGGTTTAACACCAATGTAAATAAATAATGAGTTCATTATAGTACCTGGAAGTGGTGTTTTGTTTTCTTTCGCTAACGGAGCTCACGAGATTTTCTACTTTAAGTTTTGTGTTGTGAAGTTTTCATGTTTTGGGTGAAAGATTTGATGGATTATAGAACAAGGAGTGGAAAGATTCTAAGCTTGGGGATTCCCATGGCACCCCAAGATAATCTAAGGACACCTAAAAGACAAAGCTTGGGGATGCCCAGGAAGACATCCCCTCTTTCATCTACTTCCATCGGTAATTTTACTTGAAGCTATATTTTTATTCACCACATGATATGTGTTTTGCTTGGAGCGTCTTGTATTATTTGAGTCTTTATTTTTTAGTTTTCCACAATCATCCTTGATGTACACACCTTTTGAGAGAGACGCACATGATTCGGAAATTGTTAGAATACTCTATGTGCTTCACTTATATCTTTTGGGTTATATAGTTTTTGCTCTAGTGCTTCACTTATATCTTTTAGAGCACCTCACTGGATTTGTTTTATATAAACTATTTTTCTCTCATGCTTCACTTAGATTATTTTGAGGGTCCTAAAAAACAGCATGGTAATATGTTTTAATTATGTTAGGCATTCAAGATTAATATTTTTTTTCTTATGAGTGTGTTGAATACTATGAGAAGTTTGATACTTGATAATTGTTTTGAGGTATGGAGATGGTAATATTAGAGTCATGCTAGTTGAGTAGTTGTGAATTTGAGAAATACTTGTGTTAAAGTTTGTGATTCCCGTAGCATGCATGTATGGTGAACCATTATGTGATGAAATCGGTGGATGATTTATTTATTGATTATCTTCCTTATGAGTGGTGGTCAGGGACGAGTGAAGGTCTTTTCCTACCAATCTATCCCCCTAGGAGCATGCGCGTAATACTTTGTTTTGATAACTTATAGATTTTTGCAATAAGTATATGAGTTATTTATGACTAAGGTTGAGTCCATGGATCATACGCACTTTTCTTCCTTCCACCATTGCTAGCCTCTCTAATACTACGCAGCTTTCGCTGGTATCATACACCCACCATATACCTTCCTCAAAACAGTCACCATACCTACCTATCATGGCATTTCCGTAGCCATTCCGAGATATATTGCCATGCAAATTTCCACCGTTCCGTTTACTATGACACGCTCCATCATTGTCATATTTCTTTGCATGATCATGTAGTTGACATTGTATTTGTGGCAAAGCCACCGTTCATAATTTTTCATACATGTCACTCTTGATTCATTGCATATCCTGGTACACCGCCTGAGGCATTCACATAGAGTCATATTTTGTTCTAAGTATTGAGTTGTAAGTGAATAAAAGTGTGATGATCATCATTTTTAGAGCATTGTCCCAAGTGAGGAAAGGATGATGGAGACTATGATTCCCCCACAAGTCAGGATGAGACTCCGATGAAAAAAAAGAGGCCATAAAAAAGGCCCAAATAAAAAAATATGAGAGAAAAAGATAGAAGGGACAATGCTACTATCCTTTTACCACACTTGTGCTTAAAAGTAGCACCATGATCTCCATAATAGAGAGTCTCCTATGTTATCACTTTCATATACTAATGGGAACTTTTCATTATAGAACTTGGCTTATATATTCCAATGATGGGCTTCCTCAAAATGCCCTAGGTCGTCGTGAGCAAGCGAGTTGGATGTGCACCCATTTAGTTCCTTTTGTTGAGCTTTCATATATTTATAGCTCTAGTGCATCCGTTGCATGGAAATCCCTACTCACTCACAATAGTATCTATTGATGGGCATCTCCATAGCCCGTTGATACGCCTAGTTGATGTGAGACTATCTTCCCTCCTTTTTGTCTCCTCCACAACCACCATTCTATTCCACATAAAGTGATATGTCCATGGCTCACGCTCATGTATTGCGTGAAGATTGAAAAAGTTTGAGAACACCACAAGTATGAAAAAATTGCTTGGCTTGTCATCAGGGTTGTGCATGATTTAAATACTTTGTGTGGTGAAGATAGAGCATAGCCAGACTATATGATTTTGTAGGGATAACTTTATTTGGCCATGTCATTTTAAAGAGACATAATTGCTTAGTTAGTATGCTTGAAGTATTATTATTTCTATGTCAATATTGATCTTTTGTCTTGAATCTTTCAGGTCTGAATATTCATACCACCATTAAGAAGAATTACATTCAAATTATGCCAAGTAGCATTCCACATCAAAGATTCTGTTTTTATCATTTACCTACTCGAGGACGAGCAGGAATTAAGCTTGGAGATGCTTGATACGTCTCCAACGTATCTATAATTTTTGATTGTTCCATGCTATATTATATTCTGTTTTGGACATTATTAGGCTTTATTATACACTTTTATATTATTTTTGGGACTAACCTATTAACCGCAGGCCCAACCCCGAATTATTGTTTTTTTTGCCTATTTTAGGGTTTCGCAGAAAAAGAATATCAAACGGAGTCCAAACGGAATGAAACCTTCGGGAACGTGATTTTCGGAACGAACGTGATCCAGAGGACTTGGACCCTATGTCAAGACATCAACCAGGAGGCCATGATATGTCTCCGTGGTATCTATAATTTTTGATTGTTCCATGCCAATATTCTACAACTTTCATATACTTTTGGCAAAATTTTATACTATTTTGGGACTAACATATTGATCCAGTGCCCAGTGCCAGTTCCTGTTTGTTGCATGTTTTTTGTTTCGCAGAATATCCATATCAAACGGAGTCCAAACGGGATAAAAACTGATGGAGATTTTTTTTGGAATATATATGATTTTTGGGAAGAAAAATCCACACGAGACAGTGCCCGAGGTGGCCACGAGGCAGGGGGGCGCGCCTGCCCCCTGGGTGCGCCCATGACCCTCATGGGCCACCCGTAAGGCTATTGAGGCCATTGTTTCTCCGCAAGAAAACTAATATCCGGATAGAGATCGTGTTAAAATTTCAGCCCAATCGGAGTTACGGATCTCCGGGAATATAAGAAACGGTGAAAGGAAAGAATCTGAGAACGTAGAAACAGAGAGAGACAGATCCAATCTCGGAGGGGCTCTTGCCCCTCCCATGCCATGGAGGCCATGGACCAGAGGGGAAACCCTTCTCCCATCTAGGGAGGAGGTCAAGGAAGAAGAATAAGGAGGGGGGCTCTCTCCCACTCGCTTCCGGTGGCACCGGGTGCCACCGGGGGCCATCATCATCACCGCGATCTACACTAACACCTCTTCCATCTTCACCAACATCTCCATCACCTTCCCCCCTCTATCTATAGCAGTCCACTCTCCCGCAACCCGGTGTACCCTCTACTTGAACAAGGTGCTTTATGCTTCATATTATTATCCAAGGATGTGTTGCCATCCTATGATGTCTGAGTAGATTTTCGTTGTCCTATCGGTGGTTGATGAATTGCTATGATTGATTTAATTTGCTTGTGGTTATGTTGTTCTCCTTTGGTACCCATCATATGATTGCGCGCGTGGATCACACCCTAGGGTTAGTTGTATGTTGATAGGACTATGTATTGGAGGCCAAGGGTGACAGAAGCTTCAGCCTAGCATAGAAATTGATGCATACGGGATTGAAGGGGGACCAATATATCTTAATGCTATGGTTGGGTTTTACCTTAATAAATGTTAGTAGTTGCGGATGCTTGCTAATAGTTCCAATCATAAGTGCATAGAATTCCAAGTAAGGGATGACATGCTAGCAGTGGCCTCTCCCACATAATACTTGCTATCGGTCTAGTAAAGTAGTCAATTGCTTAGGGGCAATTTCGCAACTCCTACCACCACTTTTCCACAGTCGCTATACTTACTTTATTGTTTCTTAACCTAAAAAGCCCCTACCTTTTATTTACTTGCTCTTTATTATCTTGCAAACCTATCCAACAACACCTACAAAGTACTTCTAGTTCCATTCATGTTCTAGGTAAAGCGAACGTCAAGCATGCGTAGAGTTGTATCGGTGGTCGATAGAACTTCAGGGAATATTTGTTCTACCCTTAGCTCCTCGTTGGGTTCGACACTCTTACTTATCGAAAACTGTTGCGATCCCCTATACTTGTGGGTTATCAAGACCTTTTTCTGGCGTCGTTGCCGGGGAGCAATAGCGTGGGGTGAATATTCTCGTGTGTGCTTGTTTGCTTTATCACTAAGTAATTTTTATTTGTTGTTCTTAGTTGTTCTTTATCTTTAGTTATGGATATGGAACACGAAATACCAAAAAAATTAGGTGTACTTACTACTCATGGAGATGGGGAACCTCGTAAAACCCTCGATGTTGGTTATGTGAAAAATATTATGTACTACTTTAATAATCCTGAGAAAACCCCATTCAATTATGTAATGGGAGTAACGTTGGATCAACGTGAATACTTTAGGGATTACCACTTGACACAAAAGGGAAACTATTATGGGATCAAATTCATATATTGAATTGGTATGCTAGGCAACTATGCTTGAGATATGATTATACTTGTTGCTCTAAGGTGAAGGCTCCACACCTTCCCTTTTCATGTGAATTTAATGATAATGAAACCTTAGCTTCTTCTGCTAATGGTATATATGATTACTATGATGTGGAACAAATAGAAGAATTTGTTGCTTTTAAGGGTGCTTATGAAATTGAATCTTTGTTTGAAAAGCATGAAGCTTATGATGATGATGTTTATAGGCCTGAAAATTTAGCTATCTTAAAATATTGCTTTGATAATTATGAATATAATTCCTATATTAATGCGCTTATTGAGAAAGTCTCCGCTGTGCATGAAGAGACTAATATTTTGCAAGAGTCTATGGAAGAAGAAATTGATGAAACTGTGAGCTCATTGGATGAAAAAGATGATGAAGAGAGCGAAGAACAAAAGCAGGAAGAGCGGATTAGCTACCCGTGCCCACCTTCTAATGAGAGTAACTCTTCAACTCATACATTGTTTAATTTCCCTTCGTGCTTACCGAAGGATGATTTTGATGATGATGATTGTTATGATCCCGTTGATTCTTTTGAAATATTCCTTTTTGATGATGCTTGCTATGCTTGTGGCCAAGATGCCAATATGAATTTTGGTTATGGAGATGAACTTGCTATAGTTCCTTATGTTAAACATGAAATTGTTGCTATTGCACCCACACATGATAGTCCTATTATCTTTTTGAAATCTCCAAACTAAACTATATCAGAGAAGTTTTCTCTTATTAAGGAATATATTGATGGGTTACCTTTTACCGTTGCACGTGATGATTTTTATGAATATAATATGCATGTGCTTGCTGGTCCTACTTGCAATTATTATGAGATAGGAACTATATCTCCACCTCTCTATGTTTCCAATATGATAAAATTGCAAGAAACTGTTTATACTATGCATTGGCCTTTACTTTGTGTGCATGAATTGTTCTTTTATGACATGCCGATGCATAGGAAGAGAGTTAGACTTCGTCATTACATGATGTATGTTACCTTGTGCTCACCACTAAATTACAAATCATTGTTAATGAAAATTGGCTTTGATATACCTTGGGATCCGGGTGGATCCATTACTTGAGCACTATATGCCTAGCTTAATGGCTTTAAAGAAAGCACTCCCAGGGAGACAACCCGGAAGTTTTAGAGAGTCATTTATTTCTGTTGAGTGATTTTATATAGTTTAAAAACAACAAAAATAAAGAGGGGAACCCAAAACTTTTTCAAAAAGGAAAGCGAAAGTGAGAAAGACAAGCATTGTTGAAGTGGGAGCTAGCCTTGAACTTTGTTCATGCTCATGGAAACTTTGTGAATCTTGATTACAGAAACTTTTCAATAAAAATAATTATCCCTTTGTATGATTCCATTGTATTATGAAAATAATGTGCCAAGGTTCGCCTTTAGGATGTTTACATTTGCTTGATGGTTTGTACGGTGCAGGACAGAAACTTTGGCTGTAGTGCGCGATTTTACATTTTTTGCTGGAACGTCAAATGGTTCTGATTATTTTTGAACTGTCTTCCTATACAAATTTTTTATTTTTCCTAATTTTGGTAGAATTTTACAAGTATCATAAGTATGGTGAATGTTCAGATTATTACAGACTGTTCTGTTTGACAGATTCTGTTTTTGATGCATAGTTCACTTGTTTTGATGAAACTATCGATTCATATCAGTGGATTAAGCCATGAAAAAGTTATATTACAGTAGACACAATGCAAAAACAAAATATGAATTGGTTTGCAACAGTACTTAGAGTAGTGATTTGCTTCATTATACTAACGGATCTTACAAAGTTTTCTTTTGAAGTTTTGTGTGGATGAAGTGTTCGATGATCGAGCAGGTCTTGATGTGAGAAGAAGGAAGAGAGGCAAGAGCTCAAGCTTGGGGATGCCCGAGGCACTCCAAGTAAATATTCAAGGAGACTCAAGCGTCTAAACTTGGGGATGGCCCGGAAGGCATCCCCTCTTTCTTCAACAAGTATCGGTATGTTTTCGGATTCGTTTCGTTCATGTGATATGTGCAATCTTGGAGCGTCTTTTGCATTTAGTTTTCATCTTTCTTTTATGCACCATGCTGGTATGAGATAGTCCTTGGTTGATTTATAGAATTCTGATTGCACTTCACTTATATCTTTTGAGTATGGCTTTATAGAATGCTTCATGTGCTTCGCTTATATCATTTGAAGTTTGGATTGCCTGTTTCTCTTTACATAGAAAACCGCCATTTGTAGAATGCTCTTTTGCTTCACTTAGATTTATTAGGGCACGGGCATATCTTTTGTAGAAAGAATTAAACTCTCCTGCTTCACTTATATCTATTTAGAGAGATGACAGGAAGTGGTCATTCACAAGGTTAGTCATAAAATCCTACATAAAACTTGTAGATCACTGAATATGATATGTTTCATTCCTTGCAATAGTTTTGCGATATAAAGATGGTGATATTAGAGCCATGCTAGTGGGTAGTTGTGGATTGTAGAAATACTTGTGTTGAGGTTTATGATTCTCGTAGCATGCACGTATGGTGAACCGTTATGTAACAAAGTCGGAGCATGATTTATTTATTGATTGTCTTCCTTATGAGTGGCGGTCGGGGACGAGCGATGGTCTTTTCCTACCAATCTATCCCCCTAGGAGCATGCACGTAGTACTTTTTTTCGATGACTAAAAGATTTTTGCAATATGTAAGTGAGTTCTTTACTAATGTTGTGTCACAGCCCCAGTTCAGCGCTTGCTTGACTTTGCTTGTTCATCATGCCATCATGTTTAAATTCCAAAGAAACTTGAAATGGGGATTGCCTAAACCCGTAGCATCAAAGGAAGTCGCTAGGTTCAACTAAAATATTTTCAGTAAATCCAAATGGCTTTAAAAAATGTTCATCATTTATGGAAAATGATGTAAACAGTAACCAGAGGTGATGCATATTTTTCCATGACATATTTCGGCTCTGAATTAAATCATACTCTATTTGCATTTGGACATTTAAAAGCTATAAAATATTTTAAATGCTCAAATAATCATAAACTAAAATGTTTACTGTTGGATATATTATAAACAGTAGCCATGATTAGTTTCATGATTTTTGGAAATGTCTTAGCATTTTAATTAAGTCAAAACAAATTACAGAAAATGCAAAACAGAAGAAAAAGAGAGAGAGAATTACCTGGCCATACCTGTGTAGCCACTTGGCCCAGCCGAAGCAGCCCAGCCCACCAGGCCCTCTTGCCAGTCATCTCCCTCCTCTCGCCAGAAGGACGAGAGGCGTGTGCCTGCAGCGCGCGAGCACGCGCTCGGCCACCTCCTGCCTCTCTGCTAGCTCCCCGACGCCCTATGCACGCCACGCAACCTGTGGAACCCTCTCGGCCTCCCCCTCATGCTCCTCCCCCCCCCCTCTGCTCTCTCCCTTCCACGCACCCGAGCGTGCTCATCATCGCCATCGCCACCAACGCGCCCACCGGCCATACCTCGCCTTGCCGACGCGCCAAGATGCTCCGCCGCTTCATCCTCGACCTCCTCACCGAGCCACGCCCCACGGGAAGCCCCGCCTCGCCGACTACGTCGCCTTCTTCAACCTCCGGCGACCTTGTGCTCACCTCGCTGCGCCCCCGAGCCCGTTGAGCCTCTCTTCCGAACCACCGTGAGCTCATAATCCTTTTCCCCCATCTCCCCTCGTCGTTATCCTCGCCTAGGCCATAGTTTCACCGGAGCCGTGAGCTCCTTGCCGCCGGTGATGATGCAGCCACGGCCACTATTGCTGCAGCCCGTGTCCGAGCACATCAGTGTGCTCAGGACGTCTCCGCCAACCTGTAGCCGTAGTAGCTCCCCCTCCCACGCTCTCTAGCGCCGAGCCCGACTGCTCCCGACCTCCGACCGCCGCCCAAGTGTTTGCCGCCGGCGAACCAGACCACCCCGCGACCCCCTGACGCGCCCCCTAGATGCGGGCGAGCGCAAGCTTGCCTCCAGTGCCCTCGGCGCGTCCAGACGTGGCCGGAAACGGCCGGCCGACGAGCACTGCGGTGCTCCGGTTAGCGTCGGTGATAGCCGCTGACGTGGCCTTGTCATTAGCTGCTAATGGCCGCACTAATCACCCTAGAGCCACTGCCATGTGGGTCCATGCGCCCATTTAGGTTAGCCTAATTTTTCTGTTTAGATTAGTGCTAAGCATGAGGCCCCACGTGTCAGCTTGACTTTGACTTAGTCATTGTTGACCGGACCCACGTGTCGGCGACTTAACTGGTCCAGGGTCACTGACCAACGGGTCCCGCAGATCAGGTTTGACCTGGACCAGCCTAGTTGACCAGCTGACGTCAGCATGACTTAGTGCTGACGCGGTAAAGCCTTTCTGGATTTTAAATAAATCAGAAATGATTTATTTATTTCAGAAAATATTCTAAACTTCTAAAAATCATAGAAAATCAACCGTAACTCCAAATGAAATAATTTATATATGAAAAACGATCAGAAAAATCCAATCTATCCATCTGTACCATTTTCATGCATGTTGGAAAAACTTAAAGTTGCTGTATATGACAATTTGAATTAATGGCATTTGAAATGCCTTATGTGGAGTTTGAATTTGAATCTTGCGTTCAAACCAACTCCATTTAAATCATTGCTAGCTGCATTAGCTCAAATCACAGCATATTGCCCTGTCACATTCATGCATCATATTGTTGCATTGCATTGATTGTGTTCTTCCTTCTTTACCCGTATTTGTCCCCTCTCAGTAGACGTGGTTTCGACGATGAGTTCGATGACACCGATGAAGAGCTATACTATCTTCAGAAGTGCCAAGCAAGAAAAAACCCCTTGTTCATTCCGATACAAACCCACTCTCTCGCTCCTGCTCTCTTTTACTCCATTAGGACAACAATGGTTCAACTGTTACATGACGCGATAGCTAAACCCCTTTCCTCTGCATGACCTGTCATTGCCACAGTAAATAGATGAAACCCACTAGCATGAGTAGGAGTTGTTTGAGCCCTGATGTGCCTACTCATTCATGCTTGTTTGTCATGCCTGCTATTGCATAATGTTGTGTCAGGTCTGATTCATCGGGGATGAATCGGAGGTGTGTGAACATGTCCTACTGTGTGTGAGCTAAGTGTGTGAACACGATTTGGTAAAGGTAGCGTGAGAGGCCATGTAGGAGTACATGGTGGGTTGTCTGACTGAAACCATCCTCAGGAACTGAGTTCTCTGTTTGTGATCCATGAAACAGCTACTACCACACATTGGGCCCTGAAATATGACCCCGCTCGACTTACTGACCCCTCTCGTCCTCTTTCCAGGAGTTGCAAGTAGTTTCTGGTGTTTATAGGGTATGTGTTGGCGGCCGTGCGTAGCACTGACCCTAGGGGTGGGCTATGATGCAGTAGATACACCATGGCACGGTGTACTGAGTCGCCCGTTTGGTGTCTCGGGAACCCTGCACACATCGTTTGGGGCCGTTGAGGACACCCCGGCCGGATTTCCTTGCGGATGGAACCCGAATAGGCGATAAACCTGGACTAGAGACTTGTGCGGTTAGTCAGGTCGTGGTCTACACCCACGTCGGCTTTTGCTTGAAGTCTACCGAGCACATGTCGTGTGCAGACGCTAAGTGGTGCAAACATGTGTGACGAAGTACACCCCTGCAGGGTTTAAAACTATTCGAATAGCCGCGTCCGCGGTAAAGGACTTCTGGGTTGCCTATAACAGTTCATAGACAAGTGAACGTGGATACTCTAAAATGCGCAAGATAAGCGTGAGTGCTATGGATTGTGTTCTCGTAGGGAGACGGGAGCGGATCCATAGTGGTGTATTGATATGGTGAATATGTGGACTCGTGTGTGCCACCTCAAAAGAGTTACTTGCAGTCGTAGTTTAAAATAGCCACCGAGTCAAAGCTGGCTTGCTGAATTTAAACTCCACCACCCCCCTTTGTTGATACCGATGCATATGTAGCTAGTTCTGATGTAAGTCTTGCTGAGTACTTTTGTACTCACGTTTGCTTAATTTATGTTTTGTAGAGAGACTTCAGTCTCGCTAGTATTTTCGTGTGGACTTCGACATTTAGCTTGATACCTCAACTACGATCTTGTGCCCTCAGCAGGATCTGGTAGGTAGTCAGGCTTCTTAGCCTTTTTCATTTGTAGATGTCTGTACTCAGACATGTTAAGCTTCCGCACGTGCTTTGATTTGTATGCTATGATTGTTGGGTCATGAGACCCATGTCTGTAATATCTCGCTCCTCGGAGCCTAATGAATAAATACTTGAGTCGTAGAGTTATGTTGTGATGCCATATTGTATTTACACATATCGAGCATATTGTGTGTATGATTGAAATGCTTGGTATGTGTGGGATCCAACAATCTAGTTGTTTATCCTTGGCAGCCTCTCTTATGGGGAAATGTAGTCTAGTGCTTCCATGAGCCATAGTAGTCCGCTACAGCCCGGTTCACCGGAGTCCTGCTAGCCCAGCACTACTGCTCTGGACACTTGACTGGCCGGCATGTGTTTCACTTTGTTCCTGTGTCTGTCCCTTCGGGGAAATGTAACGCGGTGACATCTGGAGTCCTTCCTAGCCTGCTACAGCCCAGGTTCCCGGAGTCCTGTTAGCCCGGTGCTACAGCCCGGACTCACATGCTGCTGACCGACATGCTCGATGTGATTCATGTATGCCTGTCCCCATAGGTTGTTGCCGCTTTGGGTTCACGACTAGCCATGTCGGCCCGGGTTCTCTGTCATATGGATGCTAATGACACTATCATATACGTGAGCCAAAAGGCGCATACGGTCCCGGGCCATGGTAAGGCGACACCCGTGGGAATACCGTGCGTGAGGCCGCAAAGTGATATGAGCTGTTACCGGCTAGATCGATGTGACTTGGAATCGGGGTCCTGACATGTTGAGTCCATGGATTATACTCACTCTCACCCTTCCACCATTGCTAGCCTCTCTAGTACGCGCAACTTTCGCCGGTACCTTAACCCACCATACACCTTCCTCAAAACAGCCAGCATACCTACCTATTATGGCATTTCCATAGCCATTCCGAGATATATTGCCATGCAACTTCCATCATCATCATATACATGACTTGAGCATTCATTGTCATATTGCTTTGCATGATCGTAAGATAGCTAGCATGTTGTTTTCATGGCTTGTCCGTTTTTTGATGTCATTGCTACGCTAGATCATTGCACATCCCGGTACACCACCGGAAGCATTCATATAGAGTCATATCTTTGTTCTAGTATCGAGTTGTAATATTAAGTTGTAAGTAAATAAAAGTGTGATGATCATCATTATTAGAGCATTGCCCCAGTGAGGAAAGGATGATGGAGACTATGATTCCCCCATAAGTCGAGATGAGACTCTGGACTTTACAAAAAAGAGGCCAAAGAAGCCCACCAAAAAAATAAAAAAATAAAAAAATAAAAAAATGAGAGAAAAAGAGAGAAGGGGCAGTGCTACTATCTTTTTTCCACACTTGTGCTTCAAAGTAGCACCATGTTCTTCATATAGAGAGTCTCTTGAGTTATCACTTTCATATACTAGTGGAAATTTTCATTATCGAACTTGGCTTGTATATTCCGATGATGGGCTTCCTCAAATGCCCGAGGTCTTCATGAGCAAGGAAGTTGGATGCACACCCACTTTGTTTCAGTTGGAGCTTTCATGCACTTATAGCTCTGGTGCATCCGTTGCATGGAAATCCCTACTCACTCACATTGATAGCTATTGATGGGCATCTCCATAGCCCGTTGATATGCCTAGTTGATGTGAGACTATCTTCTCCTTTTTGTCTTCTCCACAACCACCATTCTATTCCACCTATAGTGCTATGTCCATGGCTCACACTCATGTATTGCGTGAAAGTTGAAAAGGTTTGAGAATGTCAAAAGTATGAAACAATTGCTTGGCTTGTCATCGGGGTTGTGCATGATGTGAATATTTTGTGTGGTGAAGATGGAGCATAGCCAGACCATATGATTTTGTAGTGATAACTTTCTTTGGCCTTGCTATTTTGAAAATACATGATTGCTTTATTAGTATGCTTGAAGTATTATTATCTTAATGTCAAATGATAGACTATTGCTTTGAATCACTTGTATCTTAATATTCATGCCATGATTAGATATGTGATCAAGATTATGCTAGGTAGCATTCCACATCAAAAATTATCTTTTTTATCATTTACCTACTCGTGGACGAGAAGGAATTAAGCTTGGGGATGCTGATACGTCTTCGTCGTATCTATAATTTTTGATTGTTCCATGCCAATATTCTACAACTTTCATATACTTTTGGCAATTTTTTATACTATTTTTGGGACTAACATATTGATCCAATGCCTAGTGCCAGTTCTTGTTTGTTGCATGTTTTTTGTTTCGCAGAATATCCATATCAAACGGAATATATATGATTTTTGGGAAGAAAAATCCACGCGATACGGTGCCCGAGGTGGCCACGAGGAAGGGGGCGCGCCCCTGACCCTCATGGGCCACCCATAAGGCGGTTGATGCCCTTCTTTCTCCGCAAGAAAGCTAATATTCTGATAGAGATCGTGTTAAAATTTCATCCCAATCAGAGTTACGGATCTCCGGGAATATAAGGAACGGTGAAAGGGAAGAATCTGAGGACGCAGAAACAGAGAGATACAGAGAGACAGATCCAATCTCGGAGGGGCTCTTGCCCCTCCCCTGCCATGGAGGCCATGGACCGGAGGGGAAACCCTTCTCCCATCTAGGGGGGAGGGTCAAGGAAGAAGAAGACGGAGGGGGGCTCTCTCCCCCTCGCTTCCGGTGGCACCGGAGTGCCACCGGGGGCTATCATCATCACTGCGATCTACACCAACACCTCCGCCATCTTCACGACCATCTCCATCACCTTCCCCCTCTATCTACAGCGGTCCACTCTCCCGCAACCCGCTGTACCCTCTACTTGAACATGGTGCTTTATGCTTCATGTTATTATCCAATGATGTGTTGCCATCCTATGATGTCTGAGTAGATTTTTGTTGTCCTATCGGTGGTTGATGAATTGATATGATTGAGTTAATTTGGTTGTGGTTATGTTGCTGTCCTTTGGTGCCCATCATAAGATTGCGCGTGTGGATCACACCCTAGGGTTAGTTGTATGTTGATAGGACTATGTATTGGAGGGCAAGGGTGACAGAAGCTTCAGCCTAGCATAGAAATTGATGCATACGGGATTGAAGGGGGACCAATATATCTTAATGCTATGGTTGGGTTTTACCTTAATGAACGTTAGTAGTTGCGGATGCTTGCTAATAGTTCCAATCATAAGTGCATAGAATTCCAAGTAAGGAATGACATGCTAGCAATGGCCTCTCCCACATAATACTTGCTATCGGTCTAGTAAAGTAGTCAATTTCTTAGGGGTAATTTCGCAACTCCTACCACCAATTTTCCACACTCACTATATTTACTTTATTGTTTCTTAACCTAAACAGCCCCTAGCTTTTATTTACTTGCTCTTTATTATCTTGCAAACCTATCCAACAACACCTACAAAGTACTTCTAGATCCATACTGGTTCTAGGTAAAGCGGACGTCAAGCGTGCGTAGAGTTGTATCGGTGGTCGATAGAACTTGAGGGAATATTTGTTCTACTTTAGCTCCTCGTTGGTTTCAACAGTCTTACTTATCGAAAACTGTTGCGATCCCCTATACTTGTGGGTTATCAGGCCACGAGGTAGGGGGAGCGCGCCTACCCCCCTGGGCGCACCCTCCACCCTTGTGGGCCCCCTGTTGCTCCACCGACGTACTCCTTCCTCCTATATATACCTACGTACCCCAAACTACCAGATACGGAGCCAAAACCCTAATTCCACCGCCTTAACTTTCTGTATCCACAAGATCCCATCTTGGGGCCTGTCGGTGTCAAAACCGGCGGATCTCGGGCAGGGGGTCCCGAACTGTGCGTCTAAGGCGGATGGTAACAGGAGGCAGGGGACACAATGTTTTATCCAGGTTCGGGCCCTCTTGATGGAGGTAAAACCCTATGTCCTGCTTGATTAATATTGATGATATGGTTAGTACAAGAGTAGATCTACCACGAGATCAGAGAGGCTAAACCCTAGAAGCTAGCCTATGGTATCATTGTATGTTGTCCTACAGACTAAAACCCTCCGGTTTATATAGACACCGGAGAGGTTAGGGTTACACAAGGTCGGTTACAAAGGAGGAGATACACATAGCCATATTTCCTAGCTTGCCTTCCACGCCAAGTAGAGTCCCATCCGGACACGAGACGAAGTCTTCAATCCTGTATCTTCATAGTCTAACAGTCCGGCCAATGGATATAGTCCGGCTGTCCCGAGACCCCCTAATCCAGGACTCCCACAGTAGCCCCTGAACCAGGCTTTCAATGACGACGAGTCCGGCCCGCAGTATTGTCTTTGGTATTGCAAGGCGGGTTCCTCCTCCGAATACACCATGGAATAATTTGAATATAAGGATAGTGTCCGACCCTGCAAAATAAGTTTAACATATACCACCATAGAGAGAATAATATTTCCACAAATCTATTTTGCTGACTTGTTTTGGCAACACGACATTATGTCACGGCCCGGTGATTATTCGAATCGTTTCCTTTAACTAGCCCCGCACATAACGCGAGGCAGTTTTTTGAAACGTCTTGTCAAAGTAGAGATCGTGTCCCCTTATCACGGGATTCTCATCAATACGGGTGTGGATGACCCAACCGCGCCATCAATTACGGCGCTTGGGGGACAAGCGAGTTTTACCAGGCTAGTGGGGATGCATAGTTTCGTCCGCCCATATAAAGGGATAAGGATGTACCTTTTCATCCACGCCTTCTTCCTCCTTTGCTCGTCCATCTTCGCACACTCGAGCTCCAGCGCCCAAATTCGCATTGCCCACCTCGA
Organism: Triticum aestivum; assembly: GCF_018294505.1. Lineage (NCBI taxonomy): Eukaryota > Viridiplantae > Streptophyta > Magnoliopsida > Poales > Poaceae > Triticum > Triticum aestivum. Next base: position 295,285,410 of record NC_057800.1, read on the forward strand.
CCTTCTCCAACCATGTCCGGAGCGGGAGGCAGATGGATGGTCTCCTTCGTCATGGAGGGACACGTCAAGAAGCTGAGGAGATCCGGATACTTTCCCGACGACATCGCGCACCGGCTCCTAGAGGAGGGGCACCTCATCCCCACCACCAGGCCCCATGAGAGGGTAGTGTTCCTTACCCATTTCCTCCGCGGACTGGGATTTCCTCTCCACCCATTTGTCCCGGGGCTCATGTTCTACTACGGCCTGGATTTCCATGATCTGGCGCCGAACTTCATCCTCAACATCTCGGCGTTTATCGTCGTGTGCGAGGCCTTCCTCCGCATCAAGCCCCACTTCGGCATATGGATGAAGACTTTCAATGTCAAGCCGAAGGTAGTGAGCGGTTGCCAGGTGGAGTGCGGAGGCGCCATGGTGGGCAAGATGCCCAACGTCACATGACTCGAGGGCTCCTTCGTGGAGACCATAAAGGGGTGGAAATCGGGGTGGTTCTACATCACCGAGCCGTGTGACCCTACATGGGTAGCGGCCCCCGAGTTCCGATCTGGCTTCCCCACATGGCTCACCTTCTGGCAAGAGAAGGGCCTGTCCTGGGGTAGTTCAGGAGAGCTGACCGGACTCCAAACATGTATTCAAAACATGGTGAACAAGAAGCTCAAACTCGTCAACGTAGTCTAGGTCATGCTCCTCCGCCGGATCCTCCCGTGCCAACAACGGGCCTTCAACTTGTGGGAGTTCGACTCGGCGCAGCACCGAACTCTGAACAGGCTCTTCGACACAACTCACGAAGATGCCTGGAGGGTGCTGTTCAAGAGCACCGAGGTCCCCCCTCCCACTACTAAGGATTGCGGATTCAGCGCGAAGCGCCAAGCCAGCGCGGTAAGCTACTTTACCTCTTACAGTATACTTGTTTTTCATAGCTTGACTCCATGCGGGATCTAAACTCCCGTACCTTTGACAGGACTGGCAGGACACGCTCTTCTGGCGAAGATGCTGACTCCGGCTCCTTATACGGTGCCGAAGAAGACCAAGAAGGCCAAGGGAACCCGAAAGAATTCCCGACGCCAGGCGTCATTGGACTCACCGTCCGAGGACTCTACGGCGCAATCCTCCCCTGAAGACGAGGAGGTATAAGAAGATGCTCCCCCTCCAGACGGAGGAGACAAAAAAAGGAAGGCCGCCCCAACTGGGGAGGCCGAAGGGTCCAAGAAGGGGAGGACTCTCCTTCCGGACAGCTCTACCACCACCGCCGACGGTGAAGACGAGTGGCTGCCCAGGGCCAAGCCCCTGGGGAAGTCGTAAGTATTCGGATACCAGAGTAACTCATAGCATCCCTTTGTCGCACTACTTCACCTAACGCCGAAATATGATTATGCAGGCTGCCCTGAGCCCGTATCGATGTATCATCGGACGGCTCCCTGGGCTCGTCGGATATGGACAGCGATCCAATTCCGACCGCCACCTCCCCTCATCCTGCGGACGACGCCGAGGTGTTGTCTCAAGAGGCACCGGGTCGAGGGGAGACGGTCCCGGAGGCACCTCAAAGCGGCCTCCCGGACTCCGAGAGCAGAGGGGACAAGGCCCCTGAGGGCTCCGAGTTCGTCCCTCAGCCAGACACCGCGCCGGAACCTCCAGTGGTTCCGGACTCGGGCAGGCGGCCCCCTTCTAAGAGGGGCAAGACGCCTACACCGGTGACTTCTATCCATCCAGAGGCGCCGGACAATCTGCTGGAAGCGCTTCGAGGCGCTTCCATCGACGAGGAGCACCACACTATTATGAGTGTGGTGATCTAGAAGGTTGAGTCCGCCAAGAGCGGATTGACCGAAGCCTGTGCCAACCTTCTAACAGGCTTTGCGGTAAGTGTTTAAAATATAGGGAAAATATTACCGCATAGACTGTAGCTCCTGATGCTCTGTTCGGTGTTCATAAAGAAAAGCCGAACAGAGGATCAAACAATATCGCAGGAGTCTAATATAAGTATGTCAATATGCATATGCAGGCTTCACTGCTGGCATCCGCCGCACTGACTGCGGAGGTCGCCGTACTGAAGCAGGACCTTAAAGGGTCCCAGGACGAGCTCGGCCTTGCCAAGAGGCAGCTCGAGGAGAAGAAAGCTAAGTAATACCTTGTCTATGGATATGTATAAAAATGAATGCGATTGCAAAATGACAGGATCATCATGTATTTGCCAGGGACCACAACCGAAGTGGCAACCCTAAAGCAAGCGCTGTCCGAGGCCGAAGATAAAGCGGCCAAGGAGCGCACCGAGCGAGAAAAGCAAGAGGCTCGGGTGGGCGAGGTGCAGCAAGAGCTCCAGGCTCTCGTGACGAAGCACGAGGCGTTGGAGCTTGACTCAAAGACGCGAGAGTCTGAGCTTGCCGCGGCCCTTGAGAGCGCAAAAAGTGCCAAGGCCGAAGCCCAAAAGGCCCTCCAGGAGATTGACGCACTGAAGAAGATAGCGGTGGGTAAGGCATTCTATATGCAAAGCAAGAATGTAAAAGTAAATTACCGATTACTTACCTGAATTCAGAGCTCTCCAGGAGCATTCGCACATTTTCCCCGCAGCGTGTCGGTTGCCGCGAAGTTTCACTGGGCCGAGGATGGAAGCTCAACGGAGAAGTTGTTCTGGGCCCAATATGGTGGGACCGAACACCCAGTGTCTGTGAGCGACCAGCTAAAATAGCTGGTCTAACTACACAAGGCGGCTTGAACAGGCCATGAAGGGCTTTATAGTCCGGCTGTGGCCTGGCGATGCCCTTCCGAACAGCTACTTCGGCCTGGTGAGGCGGCTTGTGGATGCCTGCCCGCGGTTGGAGGTCGTCAAGCAATCCTTCTGCATTGAAGGTGCACGCCGGGCTTTCGCCCGTGTGAAGTTGCAGTGGGTCAAGCTAGACGCCGTGAAGCTGATCAAGGAAGGGCCGCCGGAGGGCAAGGAGCATCACCACCCCGAGATGTACTACGAGGGTGTTCTGCCGGGTGCCCGTCTCATAGTGGACGAGTGCACGAAAGATGTAATATTTGAGTGAAACTTGCTTGTGTGATCCCGTATTTATGAAAACTTGTTCATATGCGCTATGCAACGCTTATTTGAATTTAAAATATTACCTTCTGTTTGGCTGTTTATCCAATCTGAGAGATGGCTAGTCCTCGGCTTCTGCCCTCATGCCGCGAGCGCTGGGGTGTTCGGGATAAACCTAAGCACTCTTGTTCCCATTTTTGGGTCCTTCGAGGGAGGTGCTCAGCGCAACGAACAAGGCAACCAGACTAATAATGCTTTATCACTCTCACTTAGCCATAGAATTCTATAATTTTAAATTTCGCCGAAGCCCCTGGTATTCGGAAGGCCGAATTCGGGGCACGATACACGCATTTAAGCCGGACAGGGCCGGCCCCTTGCTCTAAGTGGCATAAGTCTTTAGGGACTCGAAACCTCGCCGAACAGCGACCAGTCTCTCGCCTTATCATGACAGTCAGTTTTAGCTTTCTCTACTGAGGTGCTTAGCCCAACAGAACCGGGGCACAATCGCAGTAGTTCTCCTAGCGCTACCTTAGTTGATAGAGCGGAACGTAAGGTACCAAAACATAGGAGCCGGGCAAACCCAATATTTGACCAAAGACATGATTCGGAGCTGATGCATATAATGTTATAAGTTCGGGGCGCCGCACTTGTGAAAGTGTTCGGACTTTTCACACCATATTGTGGGGTACGTAAGCCCCTGGTGTATTGGCCGTACCAAAGTGTACGGTTGCAAGGCGTCATTAATGAACATATATATATATATGTATAACAAGAATGCAATAATAGTCGTAATGTTATGCATTGTTTATTCAAAAAGGTGCGTTAAAGAAAAACGATACAGATAGTGCGATAAGAAAAGAGTAGGACTATGTCCCTTCCAAGGGCAAGCTGAGGAATGGTATTAAATCAAATATTTCGCTCGTTACTGTAATCCACCTGGGAATTCCCTGGTGTGACGTAGCTTTCTGCCTCCTTGGTTGCTGCATCATGTGTTCGGCCATAGTGCTGCCGGACAGGGTTTCCAGAGATTGAGGTCCTGAAAAAGAGAAAAATAACCAAACGGGAAGCCCCTAATGCGGTTTAAGCCGCTTCTTGGGGCGTGCCATAGTTGTGCCCCCCTCCCCGCCTATGCCCATGGTATTTTTAATGCGTAACTATGTACGCGTGGCACGAGTTTCGCCGTTTGGCTAGGACTGGGGTGGGGGGCACATTTCAATGCGAGCTCAGATCGCGCTAGGCGGTCTAGTTGCCGATTGCTCCGAGCGCACTTGAAGGTGTCCAGGTCTTGAAACGCCAAACTGGTGGATTGCACGGAGAGGCTACTTCGCGCTACTGCTGCGAGGGCCGCAGTGTGCTCCTCCGTTCGGAGAGAGTGCTCTGTGTTTCCATTGACTGTAATAACCCCACGGGGTCCTGGCATCTTGAGCTTGAGGTATGCATAGTGCGGTACTGCATTGAATCTCGCAAATGCGGTTCGCCCAAGCAGTGCATGATAACCACTGCGGAACGGGACTATATCGAAGATTAACTCTTCGCTTCGGAAGTTATCCGGGCATCCGAAGACCACTTCCAGTGTAATTGAGCCTGTGCAATGGGCCTCTACACCTGGAATGACGCCTTTAAAGGTCGTTTTTGTGGGTTTGATCCTTGAGGGTTCTATACCCATTTTGCGCACTGTGTCCTGATAAAGCAGGTTCAGGCTGCTGCTGCCATCCATAAGGACTCAAGTGAGGTGAAATCCGTCAATGATTGGGTCTAGAACCAGTGCGGCGAATCTGCCATGACAGATACTAGTGGGATGGTCCCTGCGATTGAAAGTGATCGAATAGGTGGACCATGGGTTGAACTTTGGGGCGACTGGCTCCAACGCATATACGTCCCTGAGCGGACGCTTCCACTCCCTCTTGGGGATGTGGGTTGCGTATATCATGTTCACCGTCCGCACCTGTGGGGGAAAACTCTTCTGTCCTCCGGTGTGTGGCTGCCAGGGCTCCTCCTCGTCATCGCTATGTGGCCCCTTATCCTTGTTTTCCGCAATTAACTTGTCGGCCTACTTGAACACCCAACAATCCCTGTTGGTGTGATTGGCTGGCTTGTCTGGGGTGCCGTGTATTTGACACGAGCGATCTAGTATACGGTCCAAACTGGACGGACCCGGCGTACTTTGTTTGAATGGCTTTTTCCGCTGACCGGGTTTAGAGCCTTTGAATCCGGCATTGACTGCCGTATCCTCGGGATTATCGCTGTTAATGCGGCACTTATGTTTGTTGTGACGCGACCTGCTATTGCCGTCCTTTGCATCCGAAGTACCATGGTTCTTTGACATATTGTTACTGCGGGCTAGCCAGCTATCTTCTCCCGCACAAAAGCGGGTCATGAGTGTTGTGAGGGCTGCCATAGATTTCGGCTTTTCCTGACCAAGGTGTTGGGCTAGCCACTCGTCGCGGATGTTGTGTTTGAAAGCCACTAGGGCCTCTACATCCGGATAGTCGACGATTTGATTTTTCTTTGTTAGAAACCGAGTCTAGAATTGCCTGGCTGATTCTTCTGGCTGCTGAATTATGTGGCTCAAGTCATCAGCATCTGGTGGCCGCACATAAGTGCCCTGAAAGTTGTCGAGGAATGCGGCTTCTAGATCTTCCAAACAGCTAATGGACTCTACTGGCAAGCTGTTAAGCCAACGCCGCGCTGGTCCCTTGAGCTTTAGTGGGAGGTATTTGATGGCGTGTAAGTCATCACCGCGGGCCATGTGGATGTGGAGGAGGAAATCCTCGATCCATACCGCAGGATCTGTTGTGTCGTCGTATGATTCAATATTTACAGGTTTGAAACCTTCTGGGATTTGATGATCCATTACTTCGTCTGTGAAGCATAAGGGGTGTGCGGCGCCTCTGTATTGGAGCTCCGCTGGAGGGGGCATCGATCACGGAGGGCTTCTACATCAACACCATAGCCTTTCCGATGAAGTGTGAGTAGTTTACTTCAGACCTTCGGGTCCATAGTTATTAGCTAGATGTCTTCTTCTCTCTTTCTGGATCTCAATACAAAGTTCTCCCCCTCTCTTGTGGAGATCTATTCGATGTAATCTTATTTTGCGGTGTGTTTGTTGAGACCAATGAATTGTGGGTTTATGATCAAGTTTATCTACGAACAATATTTGAATCTTCTCCGAATTCTTTTATGTATGATTGGTTATCTTCGCAAGTCTCTTCGAATTATCAGTTTGGTTTGGCCTACTAGATTGAACTTTCTTGCAATGGGAGAAGTGCTTAGCTTGGGGTTCAATCTTGCAGTGTCCTTTCCCAGTGATAGTAGGGGTAGCAAGGCACGTATTGTATTGTTGCCATCGAGGATAACAAGATGAAGTTTATATCATATTGCATGAGTTTATCCCTCTACATCATGTCATCTTGCTTAAAGCGTTACTCTGTTCTCTTGAACTTAATACTCTAGATGCATGCTGGATAGCGGTCGATATGTGGAGTAATAGTAGTAGATGCAGGCAGGAGTCGGTCTACTTGTCTCGAACGTGATGCCTATATACATGATCATACCTGGATGTTCTCATAACTATGCTCAATTCTCTCAATTGCTCAACAGTAATTTGTTTACCCACCATGAATACTTATGCTCTTGAGAGAAGCCACTAGTGAAACCTATGGCCCCCGTGTCTATCTTCCATCATATTAATCTTCCAATACTTAGTTATTTCCTTTGCCATTTATTTTACTTTGCATCTTTTATTTCTCTTTATCATAAAAATACCAAAAATATTATCTTATCATATCTATTAGATCTCACTCTCGTAAGTGACCGTGTAGGGATTGACAACCCCTTATCACATTGGTTGCGAGGATTTATTTGTTTGTGTAGGTGCGAGGGACTCGTGCGTGGCCTCCTACTGGATTGATACCTTGGTTCTCAAAAACTGAGGGAAATACTTACGCTACTTTGCTGCATCACCCTTTCCTCTTCAAGGGAAAACCAACGCAAGTGCTCAAGAGGTAGCACCAACCACGAAGGGAATCTCAAATTGCATCTTCAGAAAAGGCAAGAGTCGGAGTTACAAATATGGAAAGTTGTATCCGGGGCGTTACAATTGAATAGAGAGAGGTGAGCAATTAAGAGGTGCACCAGCATGGGAAAGCATTTGAAACAACTAAAGGGATATGATCAACACCGAAAGCATGAATTGAATCCATCGGAGAAAAAAGAGAATGGAGACTAATAAACTTGAAGCTTCCTTAGTATCTTCCTGAGAATCACCGGATAAGAACATTGACGGAAAATAATGGAGAGGCTCCCATCAATGAAAAAATACTTGATTAAGAAATCTGAGTCCTTGAAGAAAAAGGGCGGGAGGGCGGGAAAACAAAGGCAACTTGGGACGGATGGAACAAACACTGTTGAGAAAACTTAAAATTGATATTGCGGATGTTGAAAATGATCGGATCCACTTGAAGAGGAGCACGTCGGTTGGAAAAGAATTGGCATGACCATTCGGCATAAATAAAAAGATACTCGGTTAGCAACTTTTGACTCCGTGAACAAAAGGGCGGGAGGGTGGAAAAAAATGGGGATGGGGAAACCACACTATTGAGAAGATGAGAGTTGATCTTAAAAGGATGAAATGGATGGAATAACTTGAAGATGAAGGCACCGGTTGAAAAGGATTGACAAAACAATCTCGATGATCAAGAAGGATTAGTATTCACATATAAGTATGAGAACACCACATAGGAAAGGTATGGGATCAACAATTGACATTGAAGCAACTCGAATACAACAACTCAAAACAGAACAAAGGATTTGGCTTGCAGAATAAGCCGGAAACAAACATATGATAGACCCCATATCGTATCATGTGTCTGTTGGAAAGATATCCTACATGAAACTTGAATTCCCACCTATAAACTCCCGAAACTTACTGGTTATGCAATCTAGTGTTGGGGATACAGGGAGGCACACTATATATCACAAAATTAACAAGCCCTACGCTCCACTGTATCCATCCGTTAACACATAAACAAGAAAACTCCAGAAATCGTGTAACTCAACCTTTGAAAAGCATCCGTTATACGAGCTGTGGCAATACTCCCGAACTCCCGCCCCAGTACTAGGTGGCGTCGAGGTTATCTCACCACTAACTACAAAAAAGTGATTTTCGATGTTGGCCAACTCAGGTATTCCAGAACTGTAACAATGACATCGCGACGACAACACCTCAGAGCTCAACTCTCCGGGACACTGCCACAAACCCTAAATGTCAGGAGGCACCAAGAACAATGTTCTCATCACAAGAATATTGGAACGATCCCAAGATACCTGCGTGATCCTATTTTTTTAGAGAAAATTGAGGAGAGGAAAGTCAAAACATCTACGTCAAGAGGCCTCACCAGAGCGACGAAGGGACTGAGGAGTAAAAAGAATCCTACTCTCTGATATATATAATCCTAAGACTCAAAACATTTTTTTCTAGACACAACAACGTCAGCAATTCGATCAAGCAGGGGGCTCCTAAGTCGGGGATGGCTCTGATTACCAACTTGTAACACCCACGATGCGGCTATATGTCCCATGTGTCGAGGCATGACTTAGAGGCATAACCGCATAGTGGTTTTGTCATAAGAGGGGTAATCTTCACATAATTCCATGTACTGAATAAGAGAGGGATAAAGAGTTGGCTTACAATCACCACTTCACACAAGTAACAAGTTAAACATACATCATCCAGAGTACAATCAAGGTCCGACTACAGAACCAAAATAAAAGAAGACAACCCCAAATGCTAGATCCCCGATCGTCCCAACTGGGCACCACTACTAATCATCCGTAAAAGACACATAATAACGGCTAGGAGATTCATCAAACTCCCACTTGAGCTTGCTTGCGTCACCTGCACTGGTATCATCGGCACTTGCAACTGTTTTGGAAGTATCCGTGAGTCACGAGGACTCAGCAATCTCACACCCGCGAGATCAAGACTATTTAAGCTTATGGGTAGGATAAGGTAATGAGGTGGAGCTGCAACAAGCGCTAAGCAAATATGGTGGCTAACATACAAAAATAAGAGTAAGGTGAGAAGCTACGCAACAGTCGTGAAGCTACAAGTGATCAAGAAGTGATCCTGAAGCTACTTACGTTCAAACATAACCCAAACCGTGTTCACTTCCCGGACTGCGCCGAAAAGAGACCATCACGGCTACACACGTGGTTGATTCGTTTTAACTAAGTCAAGTGTCAAGTTCTCTACAACCGGATATTAAAAAATTCCCATCTTCCACATAATCGCGGGCACGACTCTCGAAAGTTTATACACTGCAGGGGTGTCTCAACTTAGCCCATCACAAGCTCTCACAATCAACGGAGGATATTCCTTCTCCCGAAACAACCCGATCAGACTCGAGATCTCGGTTACAAGACATTTCGAAAGTGGTAAAACAAGACCAGCAAGACCGCCCGACTATGCCGACAAATCATGATAGGAGGTGCACATATCTTGTTCTTAGGGCACACCGAATGAGACATCCTACGAGGAAAATCGGCCCTCAAGTTTCCCCGAGGTGGCCCCGCAGTCTACTCGGTTCGTACCAACACTTAGCACTTAGAGAAGCACTGCCCCCCCCCCCCGGGGGGGGGGGTTAAAATAAAGATGACCCTCGAGAGAAGCAAACCGGACCGAAACCAAAGCTAACAAGAGAAGCAAACCGTAAAGAAGCAAGCACCATGGTAAACACACAAGAATAAACATGGCATGATGCACAACCAAGGATGATGCGTGTCCGATTTAAATGTGCATGGCATGGCAAAGTGCACCAACAAAACTACAAGTTAAGTGGAGCTCAACATGTAACAAAATGCATGTTGACGAAACACCACATTCAGTTATTTAGTTCACTCCCGTTTAGGTACTCAACAAAATTAAATGTTGGTTAACATGGCAAGAGGTGAGGCATAAGTAAACTAACTATTTAGGCAAGTTTAAATGAGGCCGGAAATAACAATTCTGGAAAATCCTCATGTGCATATTGTAGATTTCGTACTGTTCTTCCCTAAAGCATATTTTATTGTTGTTAAACAGGAAAATAAAATGCAACATGTTAATCTATGCATTTTTCTACCCCGTTTACATATAAAGTTTATTGAAATCCGAGCTACGGTTAATTAGTTATTAAAGAAATCATTTTAGCATAGCATTTATATAAATTAAAAGCAAACAGCAATTTAAATAGTTTAAACATGGATGGAAGTGGCATATTTAGAAACTAGATGAATTTCTAAGCAGTTTGCATATAAAGTTTATTAGGTTCCGATGCACGAGTGAAAAGTTATTAGATGCATGATCCTGGGGACTAATCTACAAAACTGTAAATCCCTGGATATTTAGCAAATTCCCTGAACTGGAAAAAAAACATAAGTGGGCCAAAACTGAGGCGAACTGGGCTGCTCACCACGGGTCAAGGCCCAGTCAATGGAGAAGAGGCAACTAGGCCGGCAGATCTGGGCTGGCTCGCTGGAGCGGTGCGGCTGGGCCTCGCGAGCGGGCGCTCCTCTGGTCAACGCGCAGGAGGGGAGCGAGCGAAGCAGGGGAGCAGTGACCCAGTGCTTGACTTGGCGGCGAGGTGGCTGGGGGGGGGGGGGGGGTCAACGAGGCATGCAGGCACTGCTCCTGGCGGCGCCGTGACCTAGAGGAGACGGAGACGAATGGAGCAGGTCGGTGGCAGGAGCTACAAGGCCATAGCGCGGTGCTCCAGCGACTGTCAAACTAACAGCGGTGGCGCTGGTTCCACGAGAAAAGGGGAAAATGAAGTAGAGGGAGAAGAGGGCTCGCAGGACGGGGCTCACCGGACCTTGGGGTGCCAGCGACCATCGGGCAATGCGGCGAAGGAGGCGAGCTCAAGCCCCACGCGGGCGTCCATGGCTGGGCGTCGGGTGCCTGCGAATGACAGACAGGTGTTGAGATGGAGAAACGAGAAGCACGGGGGAGAGAAAGAAAGGCAGGAGGGACGACGCCGGCTGCTGCTGCCGAGGACGGGTGCTGGTCGAGGTAGCAGGTGGAGCTCCGGCGGAAACCGGTCTCCGGAGGAGGGCGGCAGCGAGGCAGCGGTGTCAAGCAGGAGGAGGCCGGCGTGGGGCTTGACCACGGGATGTAGTGGAGATCGAGCATGAGGGGCTCCTCGGAGCAGGAGGAAGGCGCGCGGAAAGGAGAGAACAGGGAGCTAGCGATGCTACGGGAGAGGTAGGCGCACGGGCACAGGGCTAGGGCTCCTGTAGGATTTGGGTGGCGGCGCTGGTTGGACGGGAGGGGAAAACAAGGAGAAGGTGGAGGCTGCGATTCGTCTCAGGTGAAACTGGATTGGGATGATCCCGAGGGGGATTCGGTGGAGTGGCGGCGACGAGGAGGAAGGATGGGACAACTCTCCTAGATTTTAGGGTTGCCCCGTTTATATACGATGGTGGATTATGTTAGGGGTTTATTCGGTGCGTCCAATCATAATCGGGCAGTCGAGAATAAATAAGTTAGGGAGTCCAAATAAGGAAATAGAGATGTTTTATAGATGTTTGGGGATGATCCCGACCCATCGGTAACGACTTCCTGAGTCGAGTCCGGGGAAGTTTCGGACGCGCACGAGAGGGGTCGGTTGGAACTTGTGAGTTGTGCAGAAGGCCTCGGGCTGCGAGGACAGAAGAGAGAGAGAGGCCCGATAGCAGTTTTCAGAGACCGAAAACGTTCGATGTTAGACCGGCAGCGGTGCCGCTATAGTTATCCATTGGGCATCAAACGGACTCCAAATGCGATGAAACTTGGCAGGCAGTCTACCTACAATGCAACAACACCACACGCCAACTTTCATCCCATTCCGAGAACATTTTCCAGCTACTTATAAAATAATATTTCGGAGGTGCTGCGGGATGGTGCGAGTGTGTCTCAGTTCAGAATGGACAACAGAGCGAACTAGAAGACCCGGATGGATGCAAGTTTTGAAAACATGAGGATGCAATGCAGATGATGACATGATGAAATGCAAGAAACAAATAAAACACACGGCTGGCATGCAAAACATGGAAGGCAACTTGGAAGGCATTTGGAGCATCGGTCTTGGGGCGTCACAAAGTTGTCCTGACAAAATGTGGTCTTTGCCTGCCAAAGGCTGTGTGGTGATGTTGTTGTGGGCTCCGTGCTGACCTCCATCCTGCCGTCCTGCTGGTCTTGGACTTGTTGCACCGATATGGAATCCTTTGCATAGTGCCTCGGGACTCCACGCCTGCGCCTATCTCTTTAGCATGAAAGAGGAAATAGGTACACTGCGCTCGCTGGCGCCCGACTGGCTTGGTCGTTATGGCTCACGTCATGTGAACCTCGCGAGGTGCCCCTTTCATAGAGATCTCCGCCCCTCGGGAGCCAACCTAGCGAGGCTGCCCCCAGGGGGGTCTTGGCATCGTCCGCCTCGCGTGGCTTGGCCCCTCGCGAGGGTCTTGACTGGTTGCTGCTGAAGATGGGCCGTACCAGGCCGTTGGTGGAGCCACGTGCAAGCCCGCAGGTAGCATGTTTGGGCACGCCCGGTCCCAGAACGCCGACAATAGTCCATGGGCCCAAGGCGTGCTTGAGCTTGGCTTTGAGGTGAAGCCAAAGGGCAAGAGTGGAGCGCCGTAGGCCCCAACCGCCTGCGGCCTTGATTGACGTGTGGTGATTGGTGGGATGCGAACGCCTCCACTTTCCCACGTAGCCTCGGCAATGGTTCTTCCCCGAGAAAAGTCTGGCGCACGCTGCAGTGTTTCATTGCGTTCCTTCTTCTTGCTCCAGATCCCCTTTCCTGTTCTTCGCCCCAAGAGACTCCAGATCCACCAAGGCTCCCCCCTAGCTTGCAGCCGATGGCGTCCAACAATGCGAAGGTTGTGCACTCGCTTTGCTGGTACGAGCCCGCATTGAATGCGCCCAATGTCTCGGAGAAGAACTTTGCCACCGCGTTCCTGATGGCGGCAGGCGCCAGCAACAAGGGGGGAGAGACCACGCTTCGGGTTGGCTCTGCCGAGCCGGAGGCCTCTGGTAGCACCTTCTACCCCTTATTCATGCATAGTATCTTCGTGGGGCTAGTTCCCCTTTCTCTGTGATTTTCTATGCTGTCCTACGCCATTACAAGCTCCATGCCCTCCACCTTCATCCCAATTCAATCCTTCTCCTATCTATCTTTGCCTTCTATTGTGAGGCATTCATGGGGGTGATGCCATCCCTGGCGCTGCTTCATCATTTCTTCTACCTCCGAAACAAGGATGGAGCTGCATGCTCTGGGTGCGCCAACTTTGTTGCGGCAAACGGAGCCAATGCAATCTCAAGAGCCAGGAAGAAGACAGAGCGCTTCTGGAGTAAATGGGTCTTCATGAGTGCCAAGAGCCCCTACCCTTGGTTGGTGCTGCCAATGGGGAGGCCAGTGCCTCACGATGGGTGGTCTAGCGAGAAGCTCACCGACCTACGGGCAGAGCAGGTGCTAGGGAGGATGGTGTCTGACCTGAAGCTGGACAATCCGAAGGCGGAGAAGCTGACGGGGCCCATGATCGTCAAGGAGTTCCTGTTGCAACTCCTGGCCCCGCTCCAGGCACGCTCGCGCCCCTTGTGGAGGTTCATGGAAGAAGGAGGGGGTGACCTCTGCCTGCGCCCGGACGCCTTGTCCGATGAGGAGCTGGTCAAGGTCCTCCACCTCCTGGTTGCGGAGGATCATGGGTATCCGCCTAACACCCATCTTCCACTGTACTGCCGCCCGAATGGGTCGCAGATCGCTGCCTCCATGGCCGTCTTCAATGAGCGCGGGCTCGTGCCGCTGGCGCCTACCGAGGCTCCGGTAGTGGCGGCCCCAGTGACGGTGTCTTCTGGTGATTCCGCTGTGGAGGAGAGGGCTGACTCGGAGGTGACCCGGGAGGGAGTAGGGGATACCTCTCCTCTCCATGTGGTGAACCTCCTCCGCACCCTTCGTGACGACGACGAGGCCAGCGAGCACCCGGTGATGGAATCGCCGATCTCTGCTAGGGTCACGACAAGGTTCAGGGGACCCCCCGAAGAAGCCGCCGGCTGGGGTCCTGAAGAAGGGGAGGTCAGCGCTGATCTCCCGAGGTGACATTGCTGCTCTCTCGTTAGCCGGCACTGATGCGGTTCTGGTTGCCGCACCCATGCCATCCCCTAGGGCTCGCACGCCTGTTCTCCAGGCCACAAAACCCACGGGCTTGGTGCTCCAGAAGAGGCCGAGGGTGTACGCCACCCTAGATCAGCAAGCGCTTTGTCTTAATCTTTCATCCCTGCCCTTGCCGCAGTTTCTTGATGTCTTCCTTGCACTGACAGGCCAGTGTCGGCGGCAAAGAAGAAGAAGGCAGCGACCGCAACCCCTGAGGCCCCGCAGCTAGCTGCTATCACACCTCCTCCGGCATAGAGGGACAGTGGCGGCACCCGAGCCTCAGTGTTCGGCTCGTCCTCGCGAGGTTCAAATGCGCGACCTCACGAGGAGATGATCTCCATGGTCAGGCCAGCTCCGGAGGCGCCTGCTCCCAGCTTGCTTACTGAGGCTCCGAAGGCTCAGGAGCCCCGGGCCTCCTCTGTTGCCGCCGACCTGCAGGCCCTGGAGCCGATGCTGCCTCCTCCTCTTCCTATCACGCCGCTGCGCCATGATCCTTCTACCTTGCCTGATGCTTGGAAGGAGGCTTTTTCCGTGCTGACCTAGCTTTAGGGACGATCTTTAGGGCGCCGATCGTCGCTTGGTGTCAGGGCGCCTGGAGCTGATCTTGGGGTGGTTGCGGTCCGATGCAGCCGTGAGGGCAGCATGGGGCCAGGCCGTGGCAGCTTCTGAGGAGGGCAAGCGGGCTGCCGACCTGGCCACAGCCGCCCACGAGGTGGCATTAAAGGATGCCGAGGACGCCTAGGAGCACTGCCGGGTGGCAGACGCCAAGCTGGAGACCCTACGCAATGAACGTGCTACCGAAGTTCGTCAGCACGAGGCACAGGAGGAGAAGCTGAAGGCTCGAGAAGTCGCAGTCGCCGGTCATGACACTGAGTTGGAGCAGCTAGCACGGGTGCATGCCATGGAGCGCCGCCGCTAGAGGAGCTGGAGAGGAAGGTGGAGGCGGAGAAGGCCCAGCTGGAGGCCAAGGTGAAGGTTCTTGCTGAAGATCGTGTGGCCTTCAAGTTCCTTGAAGTGAGGTCCCGCGAAGCCCTGCAGGAGCTCTACGAGAAGGGCTTGGAGAAGCCATTGGCGACTGATGATGATGGGCCCGCCCAGCTACTCCCCTAGCTCGTCACGGCGATCAAGGGCATCATCAATGGGGTCGGCCCCATGGTAGAGGGGGAAGCCCGTGCGCTCTCCTAATCAGCCCTGACATGCGTCTTCAGCCACCTTCATCTTCGCGGCCCCAGCGTCGACATCGACGCCCTGCTCGAGCCCGTTGACGAGGAGCACT
Source organism: Triticum aestivum (assembly GCF_018294505.1). Classification (NCBI taxonomy): domain Eukaryota; kingdom Viridiplantae; phylum Streptophyta; class Magnoliopsida; order Poales; family Poaceae; genus Triticum; species Triticum aestivum. Next base: position 295,300,867 of record NC_057800.1, read on the forward strand.
GCGAGGCTGCTGCCGAAGCCTTGAAGGGCCGGGTGGAGGCCTTGTTGGAGAAATTCCTCGCCATTAACCCCGCGCCTCCGACTGACAGTGCCGCCAACCCTGCGACCAGGGCCGACGGCACGGGCGATGGTGATGTTGCAGACGGGGAAGCGCTCCCTGACGACAGTGCCCGAGGCTGAAGAGGAGGCTTGCCAGTGGACTATGGTGCTCCTTCCCATTTTTACTTTCCTGCAAACTTTCCTGCGATGTGCAACGTGCCTCATGGAGGCGTCAAAAGTTGTGTTTGGCATTGGAAGAACAATATGTCTTGTAATAATTTGTTAGGATTCCGCAATCTCCTTTCCGCTTGCTTGATGTTCTATGTCGGCAGAGCCCGGCCCCACGCATGCCTCAGCCGTCATTGGGTCATCTGAATTACCAGGACGAGACCAAGGGGTGAGGGGCTACGTGACTAGTTAGGCTCCCGGGTCGTGATGCTCAGGAGTCCCCCTTGAGGCGCAAACAACCTGCAGATAGAAAATGCGAAAGTAGGTCTTAGCATTCTACGTAGGTAGGGCCCAACCCTACGCGTACCTCAGCCACCGCTGGGTCGTCCAGATCACCAGGACGAGCCCAAGGGGTGAGGGCCTACGTTGCGAGTTAGGCTCCTGAGTCACGATGCTTAGAAGTCCCCCTTGACGCGAAACAGACCTCCATACATGTCCTCTGCGTGGTCCCGCTCGAGAGAGGGGGCATGACTACCAGGTTCGGGGATCTGGCAGGGTGGCGTACGCTAGGCGTGACCTGAGCGCAGCCCCTGTGCCTAGCCCCCTCACACGACTCTCCCAGGGGGAAAGCGTTGCGACGAGGCTGGACATCGAGCCGGGTGGCTCCCTAAGGTTGATGCGGCCATGGGACCGTCCTCAGTTGTTTATCACCAGCGCGGAGCATAGCGCTTCCGCACATGCACGAGCATAGCCGCTCCTCGACCGTGCCGACTGCCAGCACGGAGCATGGTGCTTCCACTAGCGTGTGGGTGAGGGCTCCCCCTGAGTGGAGCCCTCGGGCCTGTAAAGCCCCACCCTGACATGTGGATCACACGACAGGGCCAAACGAGGTGTGTTTGGGCACTCGTGAGCCAGGGCGGGACTGACAAGGCCCTACCTCAAGGCGGGTTGCGCCTGACTTGAATCTTTATAGCTGTGGTGGACCTACGAGATGTTTAGACAACCTGTGCCGAATGAATTTCCTGAGGCGATCACATGAGAAGGCCAGACACCAACGACCCCAGGAGGTGACGTGAATGGGGCCGGCCCGCTAGACAGAGCTTGGTCCTTGGGTTTATCGGCACTGTAGGGACGGACCTGAGCACAGACACTGTGCCCAGTCTTCTCATCCAAAAATCCTGAAGAAAGACACCCGGCGCGCGTCTCCCGTGGTGACGAGGCACCGGGTCGTGCGCCCTGGCTCATCCGCCGAGCTGGCCCGTGAGCCAGAGCTCAGCCTCTTGGGTTTAGCGACGCTTCAGGGATGGACCCGAGCAAAAATGTCATGCCAGTCCTTAATCACGAGGCGGCCGTGGGTGGGTTTGCGAGGGAGTACGACGTTCATGGTATAAAAGTACCGACATGCATATAATAATCTTAAAGTAACTCATGGGAGGAGATAAAACTAGTCTAGATAGATGCAAGAACGATGCATGCCACAGGGACGGACACATGCGGCCTGGGGATGATGCAGCCCGAGGGGCGCCCCCAACAGAGTAAAGTAGAGATGCAAAACGGATAGCCGCCGCAGGGACATGCCCGTGCGACATGGGGATGATGCAGCCTGAGGGGTGCCCCCATCTGATCAAACTGGAAAATGTCACCTGGTGCTGTTGCTGGAGAGATGTGGAAGTAGCTGAAGATGTGCACTGAAGAAGTCGCTCCCCACGAGTCGTCCGGCGGCTGGTTCCCAGGGGAACCTGGAGGCTCCGGCTCCTCCTCCCCCAGGACGGCCTGGCGCCTGGCCTCGCGAGCCGCCAGGGCGCCCTGCGTGAGCTGGTTGAAGGTGACAACTGCGTTCTGCAGGCCGAAGGGCATACGAACGTAGCTGTGCGGGGGGCCTCCGCACCACTCGATGGACAGAAGCGCCCCTGAGATGCGGCCCTGTTGAGCCCAGGAACGTCGACGCAGACGCGCAGCTCGTCGTCCGCCCCAGGACAAGGAGCTGTGCCAGGTGGTGGGCGGCGGTCGCCGCGCATGGATCTTGTCTCCTGAAGCTCCTCGGTGGTCTTGGTGATGAACTCTCAAGTGCCTGGTACCTTGTGCCTAGCGCCCTTGCAGGGGAAGCGTGCGATGAAGCATGCCTCCTCATGTTGCCGAGCCTCCCTCGTGATACTGGTTAGGTCAGAGGCCCTCCAGAAGAGAGCCCCCGAGCTCAGCGTAAGGAGGGCGCCGCGCGCGGCTTCCTATGTGAGAGAGGGAGGCGCCCCATCCATGGGCGCTGTTCCTGAGGTGGCACCACTGGAGACACCGCTCTCCCGAGGCCCTTGGAGGAGCGGCTGCTTCTTCTTGGGGACTGCATCGGGAGGGTAGATGGCGCCTTCGTTGTCTGGGCTTTGACCGCCGCAGCCTGGTAGGTGCGTTCAAGGGAGCACACCGCGTCCTTCTCCTCACAGGAGACCGAGATGACGCCGTGGCTCCTAGCATCTTGAGAACATTCTATCTGTGCTGGGTCACCACCATGAATTTGGCCAAGGTCGGTTATCCAAGGATGGCATTGTACGGCTGACGGATGTGGGTGATGTCAAAGTCGATGAGCTCAGTGTGGTAGTTGTCGCGCTGGCCGAAGGTGATAGGGAGGCAGACCTACCCTATCAGGGTGGTGGAGCCGTCGGTCACTCCTGAGAAGGGCTTGCTGGGCTGCAGCTGATCGTATGGCACTTGGAGGCAATCGAACGTCTCGATGGAAAGCACATTGAGCCCTGCGCCACCATCGATGAAGGTCTTGGTGACAAGGATGCTGCTAATGATGGGCGAGCAAAGTATCGGGAGGGTACCGGCGGTTGCCGCGCACTTGAGCTGGTCGGACGAGCTGAAGGTGATGGCGCACTTGGACCACCTCAGCGGATGTGTGGCCTTGAGCCTGGGGAGGGCTACGCTCACCTCACGAGCAAACTGTTGAAGATGCGGTGAGAGGCTGGGGCCTAAGCGCCGTCCAAAATGTAAGCGATGTCGTGAGGCTCCTAGAAGCCAGCGTTGCCCTGAGGGTGATCCTTCTTGGTGGTGGCGGCAGCAGAGGGAGGCCAGCGTTGCCCTGAGGGTGATCCTCACGAGGCTGGTCTCTCCAGACCCCTCGCGAGGCTGGTCCTGGTAGCGGTCCTCACGAGGCCGGTCGCACCACTCTTGGTGGGGGCCACGGTCGTTCTAGCATCCTCCACTTCGTCCTCCACTTTGTCCTCCTCCTCGGTCGAAGCCTCGGTCGTTGCGCTCGGGGCGTCAGCCGAAGTGCCCATCGCGGATAGCCCTGAGCTCTTGGCAATCGTTGGTGTTGTGGTTGTGCACTTTGTGCAAGGCGCAGAACGGGAGGTTGGCCTTGGATGACTTGGGATAGTCACAGCCGCGCTTCATTTCCGGCTCCGCCATGAGAAGAGCAGCCCCCTTGCGCTTCACGTCCTTGGTCTTGGCCTTCTTGTCTTCTGGGTCGGATGGTGGAAGCTCTAGGAGGGAGAGGCGTCTGTCGGTGTTCTGGGAACGGGAGTCACCAGACTTGCCTGCCTGCGGCCTGCGGCGTGGCTCAAGTGGGGGGCCCAGCGCGGCCCATCTTCATCACCTCAAGCTCAAGACCCTCGCGAGGGGCCAATCCTCGCGGGGCGGATGACAGAAAGCTTCCTCAGAGGTAGCCTCATCAGGCAGGCTCACGAGGAGGCGGAGAGATCAAGACAGGGGTACCTTGCGAGGAGCCCGTGACGCAAGCCATGACGATCAGGCGCCAGGAGGGCGCCGGCCTGCGCAGTGTCCTTGTTTCCCCTTTGGTGCAAAGGAGGCAAGCATAGGCCTAGGCATCGGGCAAAGGTTACCATTCCGGTGCAACGAGACCAAGACCAACAGAGCGGCAGGACGGAGGTCACCGTGGAGCCCAAGACGGCGTCACCACCAGTGCTTTTGGCAGCCGAAGACCACCTTTGGTAAGGATAACTTGTACTAGATGTTCCCCTTCAAAATGGCCAATTGTTGTCGCCCTTCCCGCTCATTATTTGGGGAGAGGCCCAGGGCCTCTATAGATAGACCTAGCCACCACAGAGACGGAAGGTAGACATCTAGACATCGATAGACAGAAGGCAGAGATCGAGGGACATCTAGAGATCCGATAGAACCCTAGCAGAGAGAGAGAGAGAAAGAGAGGCGATTGAACTCACCCAAACAGTTTGTCGCACTAGCTCAATAACACCTCTCACGAGGCTGTTCTTCCCTTGTACCGTTCATCATCAACCCCTGAGGCAATCCACCACACCACACACTGGAGTAGGGTATTACACCACAACGGTGGCCCGAACCAGTATAAACCTCATGTCCCTCATGTCCCAAGGCCTCTATAGATAGAACTAGCCACCACAGAGACGGAAGGTAGACATCTAGACATCAATAGACGGAAGGCAGAGATCGAGGGACATCTAGAGATCCGATAGAACCCTAGCAGAGAGAGAGAGAGAGGCGACTGAACTCACCCAAACAGTTCATTGCACCAGCTCAAGAACACCTCTCGCGAGGCTGTTCTTCCCTTGTACCGTTCATCATCAACCCCTGAGGCAATCCACCACACCACACACTGGAGTAGGGTATTACACCACAACGGTGGCCCGAACCAGTATAAACCTCATGTCCCTTGTGTTGTTCGTTGTTTCCATCTTAGATCACGCGAGGATATTGGACGTAGATCGGTAGGGGAGAGATCTCCGCGCGCACCCCAGTGTTCGAACCTCAAGGGTCAGTCGGAACCCGAAATCCGACATTTGGCGTGCCGGGTAGGGGTGCGACGGAATCCTTCTTCCTCCGCATCGCGTTCCGTCGCCTCGTCGTTCAGATGTCAAGCGACCCGGCTGCCAACGCCGACCGCTGGGCAGCGTGGCCCGCCCACGCCGTGTCACCAGCCCATGGCGACCTCAACCTTGCGCCTCAGGGAGCTGCGGGGCGCGGGCGACGCGACCAGACGCCGCCTGCGCTCACACCACGGCAGGTGCGGGCCGCTGCAAGGGCCTCGAACCACGCCATGGCCACAACGCCATACACCCGACGAGAGCAAGCGAATTCCAGGGCCGCGCTTACGGTAGCCCGAGAGCTGCTACGGTGCTGAATGATGTGTAACGCCCTCGATGCGGCTATATCTCCCACGTGTCGAAGCACGACTTAGAGGCATAACCGCATTGAAAGCAATGTCGCGGGTGAGGTAATCTTCACACAACCCATGTAATACATAAGGGAAAGAGATACATAGTTGGCTTACAATCGCCACTTCACAGAATACATGAATAAAGCATTACATCATCCAGATACAATCAAGGTCCGACTACGGAACCAAAATAAAAGAAGACTACCCCAAATGCTACACATATCCCCGATCATCCCAACTGGGCTCCACTACTGATCAACTAAAACGAAACAACACAATGAACGAGATCTTCATCGACGTCCTCCTTGAGCTCAGTTGCGTCACCTGCACGGTTTCATCGGCACCTGCACACTGGTTTTGGAAGTATCTGTGGGGACTCAGCAATCTCACACCCTCGCGATCAAGATTATTTAAGCTTATAGGAAGGGTAAAAGTATGAGGTGGAGCTGCAGCAAGCGACTAGCATGTATGGTGGCTAACATACGCAAATGAGAGCGAGTAGAGAAGGCAAAGGCACGATCGATGAACTATGATCAAGAACTGATCCTAGAACAACCTACGTCAAACATAACTCGAACACCGTGTTCACTTCCTGGACTCAACCAGAAAGAGACCATCACGGTTACATACACGGTTGATGCATTTCAATGAAGTTAAATTTCAGGCTATCTACAACCGAACATTAACAAATTCCCATCTGCCCATAACCGCGGGCACATCTTTCAAAAGTTCAAATCCCTGCATGGGTGTCCCAACTTAGCCCATCACAAGCTCTCACAGTCAACGAAGGATATTCCATCTCCCAAGTCAATCCGATCAGACTTGGCATCCCGGTTACAAGACATCCTCGCCAATGGTAAAACAAGACCGGCAAGACCGCCCGATGCGCCGACATCCCGATAGGAGCTGCACATATCTCGTTCTCAGGGCAACACCGGATGAACACTACGTACAGCTAAAACCAGCCCTCAAGTTTCCCCAAGGTGGCGCCGCTAGTGGCTCTGTTTCGGACCAACACTTAGACAAGCACTGGCCCGGGGAGGTTAAAATAAAGATGACCCTCGGGATGCGTGACTCCCAAGGGAAAAAGGCTAGGTGGCGAATGGTAAAACCAAGGTTGGGCCTTGTTGGAGGAGTTTTATTCCAAGCCAACTGTCAAGGGGTTCCCATTATAACCCAACCGTGTAGGGAACGCAAAATCCGGGAACATAACACCGATATGATGGAAACTAGGGTGGTAAGAGTGGAACAAAACACCAGGATTAAGGCTGAGCCTTCCACCCTTTACCAAGTATATAGATGCATTAATTAAATAAGAGATATTGTGATATCCCAACAAAAATATCCATGTTCCAACAAGGAACAAAACTCCAATCTTCATCTGCCACTAACAATGCTATAAGAGGGGTTGAGCAAAGCGGTAACATAGCCAAACAACGGTTTGCTAGGACAAGGTGGGTTAGAGGTTTGACTTGGCAATATGGGAGGCATGATAAAGAAAGTGGTAGGTATCGTAGCATACTAGCAATAGAGCGAGCAACTAGCAAGCAAAGATAGAAGTGATTTCAAGGGTATGGTCATCTTGCCTGAGATCCCGCAAGGAAGAAGATCGAGTCCATGAAGAAGACAAACAGACGAAGTCGAATGAATCCTCACAACACGACGTTATCGGAACCAACCCGAAGAAACAACACCGGAAAGAAGCAAACAATCATGGTAAACAACCATCACATAATCATGCCATGATGCACAATCAGGTATGATGCATGTTCGGTTTAATGAAGCATGGCATGGCAAAAGTGCAACAAACAACAATACAAATTAAGTGGAGCTCAATATGCAACGCATTGCATATGGACGGAACACCACATGACTTATTTAGTTTGATCTTGGTTAGGTACCCAACAAGATTAAATGTTGTTAGCATGGCAAGAGGCGAAGCATAATGAAACCATCTAACTAGTCAAGTTTAAATGAGGCCGGAACAACAAAACAACAAGTCCGGAAACTCCGCATGTGCATATTTCCGTTATGGTAATGTTCTTCCCTAAACAATATTTTATAATTGTTAAACATGCAAAGTGATGCCACCATGTTAAACTAGGCATAAATCTACCCCATTTACATATAAATTTTATTAAAAACCGAGCTACGGTTATTAAGTTATGAAATAAAGCATTTGAACATATTATTAGAGCAAATTTAATCAAACAGCATTTTAAATATTTTAAACATTCATGAAAGAGGCATATTAGTTAATCTACACATTATCCTAAGCACTTTTCATATATAAAGTTTTTACAAAAGATGCACGGTTTGAGAGTTACAATATGAATGGAGCTTAGGGGTTATTCTGAAAAAAAACTGCCAACTCTCGGATAAATAGGAAATTCGTCTTGTGAAAAAAATGTGAAACGGGCCAAAACTGGACAGCAAGCCCAACAGAGAAAGTGAATCAAAGGGGGCGCTGGGGTGGCTCACATTGGGCTGAGGCGCAGTTGGGAAGGCAGTCCGTGGGAGGACGCGGTGGAACAGGCCAACGGGGCTGGCCGGGTGCGCTGGGCCTGCGGCTTGCATCCCAGGCGTTCGAGGAAGTAGGGCAGGTCAAAGCTTGGACGGGCGAGCGAGCTGCCGCTGTTCGTTACTGAAGAACATAAACTGCAGCAGGGAAAATAGCGTGATGCAGGGGCTTGGCGAAGCGGCCTCGACGGGGACCTGTCGGGAACTGGCCGGAACGGGACGGATGGGAGCGGGGCTCGGCGCTGGCCTAGCTTGGTGGCCGGAGACGCGGATCCAGGCCAGTTCGGGTCGGCGAGGAGAGGTAGCAGGCCGGCGTGGAAGAAACTCAGGCGGCCATGGCGTCTGTTGGCGACGAACACTATGGGAGTTAGCGCGGGGTCTTGGGTGTCCGGCTCCACCGGGCCGAGATGAGGCAAGGATGGCACCATGGATGCGGGTGGTGGTGCTGCTCCTTCCTGACCGAGAAGAACACGAACAGGAAAAAGGAGGGAGATTAGAGGGGGAAGGAGGGAGCACGGGGAGCAGGGAGAGTGCGACGGCCTGGCGGTGGTGCTCGTCTCCGGCGAGCTGGCGGGTGATGCACAGGACGACGCCGGGACCGAACAGAGGAAGCATACGGGAGGGGCTCCAGAAGAAATCTCATCTTCCCTAGATCGAGAGGAGACAGGGGCTTCGGGAGAGCGAAGGAGGATCTCCTTTCCTTGGATCGTGCGCACGAGGCAGAACGGTCCAGCGCGGCAGGGCGAAGGGATCTAGGGAGAAACTGGTTGGTGGTAGGTGGGATGGATCGAGGCTGCCGATTGGGGATTGGTTTGGCGCTGAAACCAAGGGAGAGAGTGCTAGCAGCGGACACGGAATGGATGGGACAGATCCCTAGGATTTAGGGTTAGGCAGTTTATATAGCAGCAGGTGGATCAGGTTAGGGGTGATCTAGTCCCTCCGATCGCAATAGGATGATCGCGAATAAAATAGCTAGGAAGTCCAAATAAGAAAATGGAGACGTTTTTTAGATGTTTGGGGATGATCCGGACACAACGGTTGCGATAGTCCGGGTCGGGTCCGGGACAACTTTTCAGGCATGCGCGCGGGGAGGTCCGCGGGCTGACGAGAGAGGTTAGGTTGGACCTGACGGTAGGTAGTGGGCTATGTAGACGGTCTTGAGCTGAGAGAAGAGAAGAGAGGGAGGCCCAGCGACTGTTTTCGGAGACCGAAAACGTCCGACGTTTTGACCGACTATAATGTCGCTATAGTTATCCGTTGGGGCATAAAACGTACTCCAAATGCGACGAAAATTGACAGGCGGCCTACCTATAACATAAAGACACCGCACACCAACTTTCATCCCATTCCGAGAACATTTTCCGGCCACTTATAAAATACTATTTCGGACATGCCGCAGGCGCGTGCAAGTGTGTCTGGGCTCAGAACGAACAACGGACGGAACTGGGAGACCCGGACTAATGCAAGTTTTGAAAACACGAAGATGCAATGCACATGATGACATGGCAAGATGCAACAAACAAGAAAATGACATGGCAACAACAGCGAATAACAGGAAGACACCTGGCACATCGGTCTCGGGGCGTTACAACACTCCACCACTACGAGAGGATCTCGTCCCGAGATCTAGAATGGCACCGGAGGGAAAACGAAAGAGAAAGAGAAGAGGTAAAACTAAGTTGCTTCTTCGACAAACGAGTGAAACCAAAGAACCTTGAAAAGGTTAAGCCATTCTCGAGAAAATAATACAACGGAGATGAACGAAGTTGAAAACCACTCCATTAGAAAAGAGGACGAAGGAACATTACCAGAACCTTGTAGGTTGAAAGACATAAGAAAAAGGGTTGCAATGGACAAGAAGTACATGCAAGCACTCCGGTAGAAAAGAGATGCAAGACTTGATAAGATGAAAAGTACTTGATCAGAGGGCACAACACTCCAGTTAAAACAAGATAGGGAAGGAATAAGAATGATATAATTTGGACAGCACTCCGCCTGTAAATGGAAGGAATTGAACTTGACAAGATGAGAGGATACTTGAAAAGAGGACACGACACTCCGGTTAAAAGGATAAGCACGAAAAGAACATGGTCCTAACAATCCGAGATGATGAGTGAAAAGAGCAATACCTCAATGCCTCCGTAAGAGATAAAAGAATGGAATCATAAGAACGGAGAAGAAAACAACATCTTCTACCTCAAATGAGCTTGAAAGCATCTTTAGGAGAAGGGTCTAACGGAATTGTTGGAAAACCAACAACGAAAAGGATAATCTTGATATGGACTTATAGAAGATATCTCAAAATTATGAGGTGACAACTTGCCACTCACGAAAAAGATTTGGATTGGTATGACCAAGGAGACGAGAAACTATTTCGCCGGGAGGATAAATGAAGAACTTGGGTCACTTATAAGTGCCATAATTAGCAACAGTCCTTAGGGAAGGCTTTAGGTGAAATATAACCCTAGATAACTCCAATGACGCGATTTATGGATTTAAAATATATCATTCTTGATAACTTGTGAATCATGAACAGTGGAGGGAAAACATCATAACACCACCTCAAAAGTAAGGTAGAAGGAATTACACTTCGGGATGCAAGATGAATAAAGCTTGAACTCCTCTGAAAAGAATCTTGATGAGCACTCCGAGAAGGAATTAAATCATTGGTGAACCAACATGTAGAACATCCAGGAAGAACTCCAGTAACAAAATAGGATGATCAAGACAGAAGAAAAAGAAGTTGAAAACACAAGATGAAGCTTTGCGATGATTAGATGGATCTTCATCATGATATAATTGAGTGAGCTTGGAACTCCAGGAAAAGAAAAGATGAATCAAGTTTAACCGAGAATTTGATGAGCCTCCGGAATAAAGAATTAAATATACTCGATGAAACAAGAATAAGAATTACATTATGCTCATCCTTCACCGATTAAATTGATGACAAACAATGGATTTGGCATACTACTTATTCTCGTAGAAAGGATTAAGAGAGATATAGCACAAACTTGAGAAGGTCTTCGATGATCCACCGGTAGGATGAAAGAATGAATGAATCTGTATGATAACGAAGGAGAAGAACTCTTGAACGAACCCCCGTAAGGATTGAAGATGAATGTAGCAAAGGCACAAATCACTGGGTAGAATTGGAAAACGAATGAAGATACATGAGAGAATCTAGATACAAGTGAACGAAGAGATCCCGAGCTGATTAGAGAATAATTGAATGATGCACCGGTAAGCTTTAGAGAACGAGAGCTGAAAGATGAGAATGAATAAACCAAAATGATGGCCTTCAGGGGAATCAAACTGAAAATACTTCTGAATTTGCTCTAGATGGGTGAAAAGAATTCTCACAATCGAAAGCAATTATGAGAGAATGGCGTAAAGCTAGCACCATGAATATTGAAGAGAATGGAGCAAGATTTAAGAGAAACTCTTCTTTGGTCTTTGAAATTCGAGAATGATGACGAGAAACACCACCAAGAATTATTGAGATACTCCGGGATGACGAATATGAAGGTTGAGCCAACGGTTAAAAGAATTTGACAGATCTTGGAGAAATACATATGCCTGATAATGATTCATTCTTACATTAGACTTTAGAATAGAATTTGAAAATCTCCAGGAAAATTAGAAGAGTCAGGCAAGATCCTGGGAAAAGACATGTGGGTTAGGGCCACCTCAAAAGAAACACCGTAGAACGATTTAAAAGAGAGAATGCACCGGTAAGATTTAAATGGCTAGAATGACATAACAACCTCAAAATAGGTTGAACTGATCTTGAAAGACAAGACGAGCCTTCTGAGATATCTTCAGCACTCTCGAACAAATGAATAGCGAGAAGTGAATGATTATGAGGTGCACCGACATGAGAAGGTATTTGAAATGAGGAAAAAAGGGATATGATCAACAAAGCTTGACTTGAATCCACCGGAGAAGAAAGAGAACGAAGAATGGTGAGCTAGTAGAACATCTTCATGGGAACCACCGGGTAAGAACATTGACAGTAAAGAATGGAGAGACTTTGCATCAGTAAGATGGATACTTGATTAAGATATATGAGTCCTTGAAGAAACAAGGGTGGGAGGGCGGGAAAACAAAGACAACTTGGAGACGGATGAAACAAACACCGTTGAGAAGACTTGGAGTTGATCTTGCGAATGTTGAAATGAACGGATCCACTTGAAGAGAAACACACCGGTTCAAAAGGATTGACAAGACAGTCTCGATTATCATGAAGGATTAGTATTCACATAGGAACATGAGAACACCGCTTAGGAAAGGTATGGAATCAACATTTGACTTCGAAGCAACTCAAATACCACAAATCAAAACAAAAACAAAGGATTGGCTTGCAGAATAAGCCAGAACAAACATATGATAGAGATTTCGTCCGAAGTTTTCGTGGTGGGGCCTACACGGGCTCGATCATACAACACCATCATGTACAAGGCAGTGCACATGATATACGAAGCGTCCCCGAGTCAACATAGCCAAGGACTCTTTAAGACACAATGAGACCATTGTAAAATCAACCGTGGATAGGCGGACCACTAGATGTCGAACCCCAATTTCATATCATACATCTGTCGGAAAGATATCCTAAGAGCTACTTGAATTCCCACCTATGAAACTCCTGAACCTTTCCGGTTATGCAATCAGGTGTTGGGGATACAGGGGAAGCATAATAACTCACCCAAAACTAGCAAATCCTACATCCAGCTGTATCCATCGTTCAACACATAACCAAGAAACCTTCGGAAATCATTTACCTCAACCTTCGAAAAGCATCTGTTATACGAGTTATGGCAATACTCCCGAACTCCCGCCCAGTACTGGGTGGCGTCGAGGTTATCTCACCAACAACTGCATAAAAGAGATTTTCGATGTCGGCGAAAAACTCAGGTATTCCAGAATCTCAACAATAAAATTGTGACGACAACACCTCGGAGATCAACTCCCCGACACACTACCACAACCCCTAAATGTCAGGAGGCACCAAGAACAATGTTCTCGTCACAAAACCATCGGAACGATTCCAAGATACCCGCGTGATCCTAAAAAAATTAGTGAAATTTGAGAAGAGAAGAGTCAAAACTCTACATCAGGATGCCTCACCAGAGCGATGAAGGAACTGAGGAGTAAAAAGAATCATACTCTCCGATATATATAATCCTAAAAGACTCAAAACATTTTTCTAGACTCAACAACGCCAGCAATTCGATCAAGCAGGGGGCTCCTAAGTCGGGGAAGGCTCTGATACCAACTTGTAACGCCCTCGATGCGGCTATATCTCCCACGTGTCGAAGCATGACTTAGAGGCATAACCGCATTGAAAGCAATGTCGCAAGTGAGGTAATCTTCACACAACCCATGTAATACATAAGGGAAAGAGATACATAGTTGGCTTACAATCGCCACTTCACACAATACATGAATAAAGCATTACATCATCCAGATACAATCAAGGTCCGACTACGGAACCAAAATAAAAGAAGACTACTCCAAATGCTACACAGATCCCCGATCGTCCCAACTGGGCTCCACTACTGATCAACTGAAACGAAACAACACAATGAACGAGATCCTCATTGAGCTCCTCCTTGAGCTCAGTTGCGTCACCTGCACGGTTTCATCGGCACCTGCACACTGGTTTTGGAAGTATCTGTGAGTCACGGGGACTCAACAATCTCACACCCTCGTGATCAAGACTATTTAAGCTTATAGGAAGGGTGAAAGTATGAGGTGGAGCTGCAGCATGCGACTAGCATGTATGGTGGCTAACATACGCCAATGAGAGCGAGAAGAGAAGGCAAAGGCATGATCGATGAACTATGATCAAGAAGTGATCCTAGCACAACCTACGTCAAACATAACTCCAACACCGTGTTCACTTCCCAGACTCAACCGGAAAGAGACCACCACGGTTACACACGCAGTTGATGCATTTTAATTAAGTTAAATTTCAGGTTATCTACAACCGGACATTAAGAAATTCCCATCTGCCCATAACCACGGGCATGACGTTCGAAAGTTCAAATCCCTGCATGGGTGTCCCAACTTAGCCCATCACAAGCTCTCACGGTCAACGAAGGATATTCCTTCTCCCAACACAATCCGATCAGACTCGGCATCCCAGTTACAAGACATCCTCGACAATGGTAAAACAAGTCCAGCAAGACCGCCCGATGCGCCAACATCCCGATAGGAGCTGCACATATCTCGTTCTCAGGGCAACACCGGATGAACACTACGTACAGCTAAAACCAGCCCTCAAGTTTCCCCGAGGTGGCGCTGCAAGTGGCTCTGTTTCGGACCAACACTTAGACAAGCACTGGCCCGGGGGGGTTAAAATAAAGATGACCCTCGGGATGTGCGACTCCCAAGGGAAAAAGGCTAGGTGGTGAATGGTAAAACCAAGGTTGGGCCTTGGTGGAGGAGTTTTATTCAAAGTGAACTGTCAAGGGGTTCCCATTATAACCAAATTGTGTAAGGAACGCAAAATCCAGGAACATAACACCGATATTACGGAAACTAGGGCGGCAAGAGTGGAACAAAACACGAGGCATAAGACCGAGCCTTCCACCCTTTACCAAGTATATAGATGCATTAATTAAATAAGAGATATTGTAATATCCCAACAAAAATATCCATGTTCCAACAAGGAACAAAACTCCAATCTTCACCTGCAACTAACAACGCTATAAGAGGGCTGAGCAAAGCGGTAACATAGCCAAACAACGGTTTGCTAGGACAAGGTGGGTTAGAGGTTTGACATGGCAATATGGGAGGCATGATAAAGCAAGTGGTAGGTATCGCAACATAGGCATAGCAATAGAGCGAGAAACTAGCAAGCAAAGATAGAAGTGATTTCAAGGGTATGGTCATCTTGCCTGAAATCCCGCAAGGAAGAAGAGCGAGTCCATGAAGAAGACAAACGGACGAAGTCGAAAGAATCCTCACAACACAACGTTATCAGAACCAACCCGAGGAAACAACACCGGAAAGAAGCAAACAATCATGGTAAACAACCATCACATAATCATGGCATGATGCACAATCAAGTATGATGCATGTCCGGTTTAATGAAGCATGGCATAGCAAAAGTGTGACAAACAACACTACAAATTAAGTGGAGCTCAATATGCAACGGGTTGCATATTGACGGAACACCACTTGACTTATTTAGTTCGATGTCGGTTAGGTACCCAACAAGATTAAATGTTGTTAGCATGGCAAGAGGTGAAGCATAATGAAACCATCTAACTAGGCAAGTTTAAATGAGGCCGGAACAACAAAACAACAAGTCCGGAAACTCCTCATGTGCATATTTTGGTTATGGTACTGTTCTGCCCTAAACCATATTTTATAGTTGTTAAACATGCAAAGTGGTGCCACCATGTTAAAATAGGCATAATTCTACCCCATTACATATAAAGTTTATTAAAAACCAAGCTACGGTTATTAAGTTATGAAATAAAGCATTTTAACATATTATTAGAGCAAATTTAATCAAACAACATTTTAAATATTTTAAACATGCATGAAAGAGGCATATTATTAATCTACACATTATCCTAAGCACTTTTCGTATATACAGTTTTTAAAAAAGATGAACGGTTTGAGAGTTACAATATGCGTGGAGCTTAGGGGTTGTTTTGAAAAAACTGCCAACTCTGGGATAAATAGGAAATTCGTCTTGTGGAAAAAAAATGTGAAACGGGCCAAAACTAGAGAGCAAGCCCAACAGAGGAAAGGGAATCAAAGGGGGCGCTGGGGTGGCTCACATTGGGCTGAGGCCCAGTTGGGAAGGCAGTCCGCGGGAGGATGCGGGGGAACAGGCCAACGGGGCTGGCCGGGTGCGCTGGGCCTGCGGCTTGCATCCCAGGCGATCGAGGAAGTAGGGCAGGTCAATGCTTGGACGGGCGAGCGAGCTGCCGCTATTCGTTACTGAAGGACATAAACAGCAGTAGGGAAAACATCGCGATGCAGGGACTTGGCAATGCGGCCTCGACGGGGACCTGCCTGGAACTCGCCAGAACGGGACAGACGGGAGCGGGGCTCGGCGCTGGCCTAGCTTGGGGGCCGGAGACGCGGGTCCGAGCCAGTTCGGGTCGGTGAGGCGAGGTAGCAGGCCGGCGTGGAATAAACTCAAGCGGCCATGGCATCTGTTGGCGACGAACACTGCGGGAGTTGGCGCGGGGTCTTCGGTGTCTGGCTCCACCGGGGCGAGACGAGGCAAGGATGGCACCATGGATGTGGGTGGTGGTGCTGCTCCTTCCTGACTGAGAAGAACACGAACAGGAAAACGGAGGGAGATTAGAGGAGGAATGTCACATCCCTAGTCTGGTATGCACTTAGGCTAGCTAGCTATGCTTGCATCATGTCTAAATTTATTTGAAACTTGAAATGGGGATGTTCAAACCCTAGCACCAAATGGAATTCAACTAGGTTCAATCCAAAATCCTTTTCAAATAACCCAAAATGCCCTTTGAAAATGTTCATGATTTCTGATAAAGGTGAAAACCTCTGCCAAAAATGATGAATATATTTCTAGGACATTCTGGATCTTCGAATTAACTAATATCGTATTTGAATTGGAGCATTTAAATCCTATAAATATTTTTAAATGCTCTAATAATTCTGAAACTAGTTGTGGGTTGTTGGAAATAATCCAAACACCGCCCACAATTATTTTCAGGATTTTACAAAATGGATTAGTACTTTTACTAATTCAAAACAGAATAAAAGAAATAGAAAATTGAAACAAAAGGAAAAGAGAGCTCACCTGGACCTTACCCGGCGGCCCAGCTGTTGGCCCAGCCCACCAAGCCACCAACCCACCTTGCCAGTTGTCTCCTAGCTTCTGCCAGGAGGACGACGCCGTGTCGACGCGCGCGCAACCGCGAGCCACCTCCTGCTTCCACCTCCTACTTCCACCTCCTACTTTTGCCCCCGCCCTCGATCGAGCGCCTGGGGACGCCCAGCACATTCTCCCTCACTCCCCCCGCCTCTCTGGTGCCTCTCTCCCTCTCTAGACACTGCTCCCCGCGACCACCCGAGAGCCCCACCGGCCACAGCTGCCACCCGCGTGGCCATCTCCATCCCCTCGCCCCCTACCATGTCCATCCGAACCGCATCAACGCTGCGCCTCTACAAGAAGAAGATCGGGACCGCGGAAGCTCTACATCATCGGCATCAAGCTCGTCCCCGCCGCCTCTGGTCGAATCTCGTCGGCGTCGATCCGTCGTCTCTGGAGCATCCCAGGACACACCGAGCTTCTCCTCGTCACCACCGTGAGGTCCTCTACCATCTCCCCTCTGTCACCTACTCAAACTCACGCCGTAGCCGCTGTTCAACCGTAACCGAAGCTTGCCGCCACCGTGGCTCCTCGCCGCCGTGGCCAGGGCACCCAAAGCTCGCGTCCGAGCACATCATTGTGCTCCTACTGGCCCGTAGTTGCCGCCCCGATGCTTAACTTGCTCCGTCACATGCTCTAGCCGCAGCTGCCGCATACACCGAACTCCGGCCGCCACCCAAGTGCTCGCCGTTGCTGAACCAGGCCACCCCGCGACCTTCTGACACATCCCCTGGATGCGGGAAAGCACGAACTTGCCTCCGGTGCCCTCGGTGCGTCCAGCCATGGCCGAAAACGGCCGGCCGGTGATCCCTGCCGCGCCGGATTAGCATCGCCAGTTAGCCGCTAGTTAACCCATGCGTTAGCACTAATTAACCCCGGATTAATATCCACTTAACAACAAGCCCATGACATGTGGACCCAGCAGGTCAGGTTTGACCCTGGCCGCGCAGTTGACTTGCTGACGTAGTGCTGATGCAGTGCTGACGTCATAAATATTTTCTGGAATTTAAAATAAATCAGAAATGATTTATAAATTTTAGAAAATACCCCAAACTTCAAAAAATCATAGAAATTCAACCGTAACTCCAAATAAGATAAATTATATATGAAAATTGATCAGAAAAATCCAATCTTTCCATCTGTACTAGTTTCATGCGTGTTAGAACACTTTAACCTTGATGTTTAGGTGAAAAAAGTTAATGCACTAATATGACTTCATAAAATGGGTTTGCATTTGAATCTTTGGTTGAAATGGACTCATTTCAATATGTTCTAGCTTGCATTAGCCCAAAACAAATTCATATTGTCATGTCATAGCATGCATCATATTGTTGCATATCGTCATGTATTGATTGTGTTCTCTCTCAGTTGCCGGTGTTTGTCCCCCCTCAGTAGACGTTGATCCAGCGATGAATTCGATGACAACGATGAAGAACTATACTATCTTCAGAAGTGCCAGGCAAGCAAAAATCCCTTGTTCATTCCAATACAATCCCACTCTCTCGCTCCTGCTCTCTTTTACTGCATCAAGGACAACACCGATTAAACGGTTACATGCTGCGGTAGTTGAACCCCTTTCCTCTGCATGACCTGTCATTGCCACAGTAATTAGATGAAACCCACTAGCATGAGTAGGAGTTGTTTGAGCCCTGATGTGCCTACTCATTCACGCTTGTTGTCATGCCTACTACTGCTTAGAGTTGAGTCAGGTCTGATTCATCGGGAATGAATTGGAATGTGGTGAACATGTCCTACCGTTGAGAGCTAAGCGTGTGAACACGATTTGGTAAAGGTAGCGGTGAGAGGCCATGTAGGAATACATGGTGGGTTGTCTCATTGCAGCCGTTCTTAGGATCTGAGTTCTGTGTTTGTGATCCATGAACAGTTACTACCACACATTGGGTTCTGGTAACTCGGCCCCTCTCGGCTTATTAATCAACTCGATCTCTGTCCAGGAGTTGCAACTAGTTTCTGGTGTTTGTAGGTAGTGTTAGTAGTCTACCAAGTGGCACTCGGTACAGGTGGGCTTGGGACAGACTAGGCACAATGGCACGGTGTACCAAGTGGCACCCGGATGGTGGGCTTGGGAACCCTGATCACATTGTTTGGGGCCGTGAGCGACACCCCGGCCGGATCTCCTTGCGGATGGAACCCGAATAGGCAATAAACCTGGACTAGAGACTTGTTGGTTAGTCAGGTCGTGGCCGACTCCCTCGCCCGGCTTCCGCTTGCAGGTTGCCAAGGTACATGACGTGTACAGGGCGATAAGTGGTGAGAGCATGTGTGAAGAAGTACACCCCTGCAGGGTTATCATTATCTATTCGAATAGTCGGATTCCTCGGATACGGAAACTTGGACCTCTTGCATAGTTCATAGACAAGTGGAAGTGGATACTCTAAAATGCGCAAGATAAGCGTAAGTGCTATGGATGGCGTTCTCGTAGGGAGACGGGAGCGGATCCATAGTGGTGTATTGATATGGTGAATATGTGGACTCGTGTGCGCCGCCTCAAAAGAGTTACTTGCAGTCGTAGTTCAGGATAGCCACCGAGTCAAAGCTGGCTTGCTGCAGTTAAACTCCACCACCCCTTTTTTGATACCGATGCATATGTAGATAGTTCTGATGTAAGTCTTGCTGGGTACATTTGTACTCACGTTTGCCTATTTATGTTTTGCAGAGAGACGTCAGTCTCACTAGTAGTTCCGCTTGGACTTCGACGTTTAGCTTGTTACCTCAGCTACGATCTTGTACCCTTGGGAGGGTTTTGTAGATAGTCAGGCTTCTGAGCCTTCTTCATTTGTAGTTGTCTGTACTCAAACAAGTTAAGCTTACGCATGTGCTTGTTGCTTGTATGCTCTGTATGTTGGGTCATGAGACCCATGTTTGTAATATCTCGCTCCTCGGAGCCTAATGTATAAATACTTGAGTCGTAGAGTTATGTTGTGATGCCATGTTGTATTTACACATATCGAGCATATTGTGTGTATGATTGAAATGCTTGGTATGTGTGGGATCCGACAATCTAGTTGTTTATCCTTGGTAGCCTCTCTTATGGGGAAATGTAGTCTTGTGCTTCCATGAGCCATAGTAGTCCGCTACAGCCCAGTTCACCGGAGTGCTGCTAGCCTAGCACTACTGCTCTGGAACACTTGACTGGCCGGCATGTGATTCACTTCGTTCCTGTGTCTGTCCCTTCGGGGAAATGTCAAGCGGTGACATCCGCAGTCCTGCCTAGCCTGCTACAGCCTGGGTTCCCGGAGTCCTGTTAGCCCAGTGCTACAACCTGGATTCACACGCTGCTGACCAACATGCTCGATGTGATTCATGTATGCCTGTCCCCATAGGTTGGTGCCGCTTTGGGTTCACGACTAGCCATGTCGGCCCGGGTTCTTTGTCATATGGATGCTAGCGACACTATCATATACGTGAGCCAAAAGGCGCAACCGGTCCCGGGCAATGGTAAGGCGACACCCGTGGGAATAACGTGCGTGAGGCCGCAAAGTGATATGAGGTGTTACCAGCTAGATCGATGTGACTTGGAATCGGGGTCCTGACAGCTTTGGTATCAGAGCCTGACTGCTTGTAGGATTACCAAGCCAAACTGGTCGAAGTTGAGTCTAGAAATGCTTTAGTTATGTAGGGGAATTGATTGTGGGAAGGGAGCGTAAGGCTCTTGTTACTCCTTATCCTCCTGACCTTCTGATCTGAGTCATCCTCTTCCTTTCTACGGGGATTAAGAACTAGGCCTTCTCATCTATCTATCAGGATGACGAGTTACTAATCCATAGACTTATAGGATTGATGGTTTCAGGCCTCAGTTCAGTTCCTACTACTTCTGTGTATCGTCAATGGGTCTCGAACCTTGATATTGTGATGTTGAGTGGTTATGTCACCATTTTGCAGGATGTCTCAAATCATTTTGAGCATTTACAGCCTTTATCCTATCCGAGTCATCCCAGGTTTCCAAACAGTCTGATGCATCTGCACATCCCTTCCTCCCGTTCCCGATGTCCTTTTGGGCCAGCTTAAGCACACTAATCGGTGAGTTGAGGTACTCTATTGCCTCGACATATATGTTGGAGTTGTTATTATGACACTACGGTATCTTAGAGTTAGTAATCTAGCCATGCTTGGCGTTCCCAGTGTGATGATTCTAGCCACCATTCTCGAAAGCATCCCGTGATGTTATTTAGTTAGTAGGAATTCTACTCCTGGGTTTTGAACCCGAGATTCACCGTACTTCATGTTGTTAGTATTTGCTAGTTCCCTTAAGATATTAGTAACCTTGTGATAGTCCTCGAGGCCCGTGGTATATCGTTCTTCCAATACCATGAGCCAATATGGCAGAAGTTCTTTTGAACCAAAAGATCACAACCATAGTGCTCTTGATGAGTTCTCCGTTCATAATTGTGATTCTGCCAGCTCTACATTTCTGCATGGGTTATCCGGAATAAATATGTTGAACTCGTTCGACATACTAATCTAAGAATCCACAACTCAGAAAGTTATATGTTCCTTTGAGTTGTCCCCCTTCAGTTATATTCCGACCTTCATCTATCAATTGATAGTCAAGAGTATGTGAGCATTCCTTCATCGGTGCCTATTATTCTTGTGGTCCATCAAGCCATTCTAGTTCAGAATGACTAGGAGAAACAAACTCCAGAACCTCATCCATATCTAGGATTGGGTCGAAGCAATTGTATTTCGCAGATCAAAATGCCAATCCAGCTTTTGCTCTGTTCTACCTTGAAGTGTTACCATCTTCATGTCAAGAATATCATGGGAATTGCACCATCTCATATGAATCTTGACGCAGTGATACTTCTAGCCATCATTTTTCATTTCTCAGTACCCGAGTTATGGCAACCGGAATGCCGACAAGTGAACCGTGGTGTGTGAAATCAATACTCCTAGCTACCGTGTTGCTTGGTAGTTAATGGACAATACTCTCATTCTTAGCGTGTTGGTTATTGAATCATCATCCTAAGATTGATCATGCTACCTAGTCCTTATTTCCGGTGCACTCTTCGTTCTTTGTGTTAGGATTGAATCCCTTGCTCTTATGATCATGTCATCTTGCCTTGAAAAGCAAGATTTTTCTCGAGCTTAGTAACATATCGGTGGTTCGAGATTTTCCGAATATCTTCTCGGAAGTGTTACTAGGTTGTCACCTGACCACTATGTTGAGTTCGTGATCAAGTTGGTTCCTTGTAGCCACGCCTTTTCTCCAAGAATCTGTGTTGGATACCCCTGAGATAGCTGGTTAAGCAAAACAACAACTTGGAGAGTTGGAAGATAAAAGCTTGTCTGACCTAGTTCATGTTAAGGGATATCTTTGTGTGTGTGTGTGTGTATGTGTGTCGAAGAAGGATGATATCTTCATCAATTGGTCCTCGTGATCAGTTATTGGATCTATTGTCTTGTCCAAACTTTGATTTGAGTGTGGTCTATCCTCAAATCAAATCAGAACCAACGATGTTTGTAATGTTGTCTTACTCGTGTTTGATCCCTCGGGCATACACCATTACATCCTTTTGTCTGACAAATGCTATCACCGTGTTCACTTAATTACGGAATTCCATCTATATGGCAATCTGGATGAATTGTTGTTAAGCCCATCGACAACATCCTTATCTTGTCCATGATTATGTTGAACATCCAGCTAGTGTTGGAAACTTGTGAGCAATGCTTTCGTGATCCGTTCATGAAGCATATGTTCGGATGAAAGAAGTGACTTTCTTAGTTCATGTGCATTCGATGCAACTTGCCGCCGTGAATTCGAGAAAGCTTGTTTTTCTTCCTCTGGAATCATCCCAAGTCATTAATGCATATGTGCGAAGTAACATGTGGTTTGGAGACTTGCAACCTTCATTCCATATGTTCCCTAGCACCCCAAGCCACTGATTGATTTGTTAAAGGAAAAGGAGTTTGTTGTGTTAATTCTAGACAAGGTCACAAGACTCTGATAACCTTGATGATGGTTCCCAACCTGAACTCGGTAGTGTTTTATCATAAGACTACTATGTGGTCATGCTTGTCTGGGACAACATGTTCACATGTGTTTAGCAGAACCAGCTCATGTTTTGGAGCATGCTACCGTAGTCTATTTCCCGAGAATCCTGCAACGTCATCTCGTCGACTTGTGTTGCAAACTTTCGTTTTTCTCTCTGGACTTGATGAGTCTGGAATATCCTGACACCAACCAGATCTGAATCTCAGGCAGATATGATGGTTGGACCTTTTCCCAAAAATTATAATGTTGGTCTTTCTAAACCGGTATGGTGGATGTCGTGGCCAACACACCCAGCCGGAAGACCTATCATTGTAGTATCTTGATTGAGGAAGTTGGCCACCTCCCCATAAGGATTTCGTAGGATTTACTCCAGTAGTTATTCCTTATGGTTTCTTGTGCTCCCGAAGTCCGACCTTTTACTTGATGTTCTAGATACCAAACCATATCTATAAATGGGTTACTCTACCACACCAAGGAGAACATTAGAAGCGGAGTGCTAAATGTCTCTCGACCAAACATCCAGATTTTGTTTCCTTGGCATCGCTAAGGTGAAATCTAAGAAAGTGTTGTCCTCCTTTGTATCTGCATTGACCAGCACTATTCATCATGGTAGTAGGATGTGTTGCCAGGATCCTCGGCATGGATGTTGGTAGAACCTTGATGAATATGGAAATGCTCAAGTTCTTGAGAGCACGCGCAAGCAAAATCATCCCTTGCATTGTCTTCAACAAGGTAGTCCACATCATTCATTCTAGTCTCGGTATGCCATCCCTACTTACTCAACCAAACGATTGCTCAGGATTTTCCCTAGGCTGGTATAGAGAATTTTATTGATCTCTGGATCAAAAGTAATTCTTTTTGCCACTTAAGGGATGATTCTACGGGTCACCCTCCTCCAAGATGTCTCATTTTGGAGTCATGGCAACTCAATTCCTCGCTATGTTGGCAACCGTCCACCACCCTTTTAGGTGTGGAATTGTTGCCTACCTAGTGAACCTTTGTCATGTGTTTCACTCCATTCCTCTCGATGTATGCTTCGTGTCTCAGCTCGAGAGTTGTTTCAGTGTCTCACTCCACGAGTTGATCCTGAGTTGTTCGATCTTCGATAAGATCAATCCTTCTAGAGTTTTACCTTTCCTCTCATTGTCATGTTAGTTGTAGTTCTCAAAGCAAGACGTCGAGATCAAGGTGATGCAATGAATCAACATCCTCGAGAAAGACATTTGGATCATGAAGATTGTAATAGTTTGACTCCCCTCTTCCTTTTACACTATGCTAGAATCTTGTTACGAGATTCTTGTTTAGTGGGGGGTGAGTTGTCACATCCCTAGTCTGGTATGCACTTAGGCTAGCTAGCTATGCTTGCATCATGTCTAAATTTATTTGAAACTTGAAATGGGGATGTTCAAACCATAGCACCAAATGGAATTCAACTAGGTTCAATCCAGAATCCTTTTCAAATAACCCAAAATGCCCTTTGAAAATGTTCATGATTTCTGATAAAGGTGAAAACCTCTGCCAAAAATGATGAATATATTTCTAGGACATTCTGGATCTTTGAATTAACTCATATCGTATTTGAATTGGAGCATTTAAATCCTATAAATATTTTTAAATGCTCTAATAATTCTGAAACTAGTTGTGGGTTGTTGGAAATAATCCAAACACCGCCCACAATTATTTTCAGGATTTTACAAAATGGATTAGTACTTTTACTAATTCAAAACAGAAAAAAGAAATAGAAAATTGAAACAAAAGGAAAAGAGAGCTTACCTGGACCTTACCTGGCGGCCCAGCTATTGGCCCAGCCCACCAAGGTATCAACCCACCTTGCCAGTCATCTCCTAGCTTCTGCCAGGAGGACGATGTCGTGTCGACGCGCGCGCAACCGAGCTCCACCTCCTGCTTCCCCCTCCTGCTTTCGCCCCCGCCCTCGATCGAGCACCTGGAGATGCCCAACACATTCTCCCTCACTCCCCCTGCCTCTCTGGTGCCTCTCTCGCTCTCTAGCCCCTGCTCCCCGCGACCACCTGAGAGCCCCAACGGCCACCGCTGTCGCCCGCGTGGCCATCTCCATCCCCTCGCCCCCCTACCATGTCCATCCGAACCGCATCAACACCGCGCCTCTACAAGAAGAAGATCGGGACCGCGGAAGCTCTACGTCATCGGCATCAAGCTCGTCCCCGCTGCCTTTGGTCGAAGCTCATCGGCGTCGAACCGTCGTCTCCGGAGCGTCCCCGGACACACCGAGCTTCTCCTCGTCACCACCGTGAGGTCCTCTCCCATCTCCCCTTTGTCCCCTGCTCAAACTCATGCCGTAGCCGCTGTTCCACCGCAACCGAAGCTTGCCGCTACCGTGGCTGCTCGCCGCCGTGGCCAGGGCACCCAAAGCTCGCGTCCGAGCACATCATTGTGCTCCTACTGGTCCTTAGTTGCCCCGCTGCTTAACTTTCTCCGTCACATGCTCTAGCCGCAGCTGCCGCACACACCGAACTCCGGCCACCACCCAAGTGCTCGTCGTCGGCGAACCAGGCCAACCCGCGACCTTCTGACACATCCCCTTGATGCGGGAAAGCACGAGCTTGCCTCTGGTGCCCTCGGTGCGTCCAGCCATGGCCGGAAACGGCCGGCCGGTGATCGCCGCCGCACCGGATTAGCGCCGCCGGTTGGCCGCTGGTTAACCCATGCGTTAGCACTAATTAACCCCGGATTAATATCCACTTAACAGCAAGCCCATGACATGTGGACCCAGCAGGTCAGGTTTGACCCTGGCCGCGCAGTTGACTTGCTGACGTAGTGCTGATGCAGTGCTGACGTCATAAATATTTTCTGGAATTTAAAATAAATCAGAAATGATTTATAAATTTCAGAAAATACCCCAAACTTCTAAAAATCATAGAAATTCAACCGTAACTCCAAATAAGATAAATTATATATGCAAAATGAACAGAAAAATCCAATGTTTCCATATATACTAATTTGATGCATGTTAGAACACTTTAACCTTGCTGTTTAGGTGAAACAAGTTAATGCACTAATATGACTTCATAAAATGGGTTTGCATTTGAATCTTTGGTTCAAATGGACTCATTTCAATATGTTCTAGCTTGCATTAGCCCAAAACACATTCATATTGTCATGTCATAGCATGCATCATATTGTTGCATATCGTCATGTGTTGATTGTGTTCTCTCTCAGTTGTCGTTGTTTGTCCCCCCTTAGTAGACGTTGATCCAGCGATGAAGAACTATACTATCTTCAGAAGTGCCAGGCAAGCAAAACCGCCTTGTTCATTCCGATACAATCCCACTCTCTCGCTCCTGCTCTCTTTTACTTCATCAAGGACAACACCAATTCAATTGTTACATGATGCGGTAGTTGAACCCCTTTCCTCTGCATGACCTGTCATTGCCACAGTCAATAGATGAAACCCACTAGCATGAGTAGGAGTTGTTTGAGCCCTGATGTGCCTACTCATTCATGCTTGTTGTCATGCCTGCTGCTGCTTAGAGTTGAGTCAGGTCTGATTCATCGGGGATGAATTGGAATGTGGTGAACATGTGAGAGGCCATGTAGGAGTACATGGTGGGTTGTCTCATTGCAGCCGTCCTCAGGAACTGAGTTCTATGTTTGTGATCCATGAACAGTTACTACCACACATTGGGTTCCGGTAACTCGACCCCTCTCGGCTTATTAATCAACTCGATCTCTGTCCAGGAGTTGCAACTAGTTTCTGGTGTTTGTAGGTAGTGTTAGTAGTCTACCAAGTGGCACCCGGTACAGGTGGGCTTGGGACAGACTAGGCACAGTGGCACGATGTACCAAGTGGCACCCTGATGGTGGGCTTGGGAACCCTGCTCACATCGTTTGGGGCCATGAGCGACACCCCGGCCGGATCTCCTTGCGGATGGAACCCGAATAGGCGATAAACCTGGACTAGAGACTTGTTGGTTAGTCAGGTCGTGGCCGACTCCCTCGCCCGGCTTCCGCTTGAAGTTTGCCGAGGTACATGACGTGTACAGGGCGATAAGTGGTGAGAGCGTGTTTGAAGAAGTACACCCCTGCAGGGTTATCATTATCTATTCGAATAGCCGGATTCCTCGGATATGGAAACTTGGACCCCTTACATAGTTCATAGACAAGTGGAAGTGGATACTCAAAATACGCAAGATAAGCATGAGTGCTATGGATGGCATTCTCGTAGGGAGACGGGAGCGGATCCATAGTGGTGTATTGATATGGTGAATATGTGGACTCGTGTGTGCCACCTCAAAAGAGTTACTTGCAGTCGTAGTTCAGGATAGCCATCGAATCAAAGCTGGCTTGCTGCAGTTAAACTCCACCACCCCTTTGTTGATACCGATGCATATGTAGATAGTTCTGATGTAAGTCTTGCTGGGTACATTTGTACTCACGTTTGCCTATTTATGTTTTGCAGAGAGACGTCAGTCTCACTAGTAGTTCCGCTTGGACTTCGACGTTTAGCTTGTTACCTCAGCTACGATCTTGTACCCTTGGGAGGGTTTTGTAGATAGTCAGGCTTCTAAGCCTTCTTCATTTGTAGTTTTCTGTACTCAGACAAGTTAAGCTTCCGCATGTGCTTGTTGCTTGTATGCTCTGTATGTTGGGTCATGAGACCCATGTTTGTAATATCTCGCTCCTCGGAGCCTAATGTATAAATACTTGAGTCGTAGAGTTATGTTGCGATGCCATGTTGTATTTACACATATCGAGCATATTGTGTGTATGATTGAAATGCTTGGTATGTGTGGGATCCGACAATCTAGTTGTTTATCCTTGGTAGCCTCTCTTATGGGGAAATGTAGTCTTGTGCTTCCATGAGCCATAGTAGTCCGCTACAGCCCGGTTCACCGGAGTGCTGCTAGCCCAGCACTACTGCTCCGGAACACTTGACTGGCCGGCATGTGATTCACTTCGTTCCTGTGTCTGTCCCTTCGGGAAGATGTCACGCGGTGACATCCGCAGTCCTGCCTAGCCTGCTACAGCCCGGGTTCCCGGAGTCCTGTTAGCCGAGTGCTACAACCCGGATTCACACACTGCTGACCGACATGCTCGATGTGATTCATGTATGCCTGTCCCCATAGGTTGGTGCCGCTTTGGGTTCACGACTAGCCATGTCGGCCCGGGTTCTTTGTCATATGGATTCTAGCGACACTATCATATACGTGAGCCAAAAGGCGCAACCGGTCCCGAGCAATGGTAAGGCGACACCCGTGGGAATACCGTGCGTGAGGCCGCAAAGTGATATGAGGTGTTACGGGCTAGATCGATGTGACTTGGAATCGGGGTCCTGACAAGGAAGGAGGGAGCACGGGGAGCAGGGAGAGGGCGACGGCATGGCGGTGGTGCTCGTCTCCGGCGAACTAGCGGGTGATGCACGGGACGATGCCGGGACCGAACAAAGGAAGCGTACGAGAGGGGCTCCAGAAGAAAACTCATCTTCCCTTGATCGAGAGGAGACAAGGGCTTCGGGAGAGCGAAGGAGGACCTCCTTTCCTTGGATCGTGCACATGAGGCAGAACGCTCCGGCGCGGCAGGGTGAAGGGATCGAGGGAGAAACTGGTTGGTGGTAGGTGGGATGGATCGAGGCTGCCAATTGGGGATTGGTTTGGCGCTGAAACCAAGGGAGAGAGTGTTGGCGGCGGACACGGAATGGATGGGACAGATCCATAGGATTTAGGGTTAGGCAGTTTATATAGCAGCAGGTGGATCAGGTTAGGGGTGATCTAGTCCCTCCGATCGCAATCGGATGATCGCGAATAAAATAGCTAGGGAGTCCAAATAAGAAAATGAAGACGTTTTGTAGATGTATGGGGATGATCCGGACACAACGGTAGCGACAGTCCGGGTAGGGTCTGGGACAACTTTTCGAGCGCGCGCGCGAGGAGGACCGCGGGCTGACGAGAGAGGTTAGGTTGGACCTGGCGGTAGGTAGTGGGCTGTGTAGACGGTCTCGAGCTAAGAGAAGAGAAGAGAGGGAGGCCCAGCGACTGTTTTCGGAGACCGAAAACGTCCGATGTTTTGACCGACTATAATGTCGCTATAGTTATCTGTTGGGGCATCAAACGAACTCCGAATGCGACGAAAATTGACAGGCGGCCTACCTACAACATAAAAACACCACACGCCAACTTTCATCCCATTCTGAGAACATTTTCCGGCCACTTATAAAATACTATTTCGGACATGCCGCGGGCGCGTGCAAGTGTGTCTGGGCTCAGAACGGACAACCGACAGAACTGGGAGACCCGGTATAATGGAAGTTTTGAAAACATGAAGATGCAATGCACATGATGACATGGCAAGATGCAACACGCAAGAAAATGACATGGTGACAACAGCGAATAACATGAAGACACCTGGCACATCGGTCTCGGGGCGTTACATGCTGGAGGGCAGCCGCGACGTGTTGTTGGAGCGAGTGGCCGAGCTCCTGGACGCCGCCGCCTCAGGAACACCTCCTTTCTGCGTCCAGTTGCCACCCCAAACCCAAGGCGGGCCGTATGGCGGCGTCATGCGCGCGCCCACAACTTCCAGCAGACTCCAGGGCCCGTTCGGCGTCGACACCTCCGCTGGCACCGGGCGACAAGTCACGCCGGCCTCTTCTCAGGCCAGCGAAGGGGTGCACGCCGCGGCCTTCGGCGTAGGCGGACCGTCGCACCATCACACCCAAGACGGCGCTCCAAGCCAGGCTACGTGGCATGCGGGGCGCTACGGCGAGGCGCAGGGGGCGACGGCCCCGCAAGCTTATGTGCCCCGCATGGTGGATCAGGGGTGCGCATTGGAAGAAGATCATGGCTCATTCCTCGGGCCAGGTTGGGGCGAGGAGACGCCCGGAGCTGAGCTCTTTCAGGAACCCCAGGAGAACGTCGATGACCGCACCGGCGGCGGCAACTATCGGGTACCACTAATCCCTTAGGAGCAAGCTTATGCTAACCATGGGTTGCAGGAGATACAGGTCGCCGCAGCAGGTGGCTGCCCCAATTCTGCAGCCTCATACCCCTCAGGAGGAGGGCGCAGGGGGCTGCAGGAGAGGGGCCGAGATTCGGGTTCGTCCCCACGGCGGTCGGAGCAAGGCGTTCTCGGGAGGTAGGCCCTCTGCCGTGGAGGTGCCGCAGGGCCTGCCCTCGGCAGGGGACCCGTGGTCATCGGGGGAACCACTGGCGATTGCTCTACCCCATTGGCGTCGTCCTTGGTTTCCGGTCGCCGTCGATGGCGTCAGAGTGAGGTGCAAGGCGGGGCCCTTGTTTGGCGATATGAAGCAAGGCCGGTACCTGTGAAGAAGGCCCAGTGCCTGTGAAGCTCACCGCCCATGACACTCTCACATAATAATGAGTGGGGCTGTACATGCCCCGGAGTCTCCGGAGAGCCGCCCTCGGGCCTCGGGGGCTCCCACCCACAGCCAGTGGCAGCACTTAGCTCCACGCTGGTGAGAAGACGTCAAAGACTATACTAGGTGCCGGACACGGCCATTTGCTTTTGCCTTTCCTTGTTGACAAAGTTCTTCGATTTGGATTTAAGTTGGATTTGAGCTCGATGCTTGCGTGTGTTTGGGGGAAGGGGTGTTTAGTCTCATTCGAGCAATCTCTCGCGTTCTGGTTTCGGCTTTGCGCCCAAAGTTAGCATCGGCTGCCCCCCTCGCGAGCCAGGCCGGGCCAGGCACGTTTACAACCAGGACCGTTGTTACTGCACCCTTTCCAGAGGTTTTCATCGCGGAATCTACAAGTTAATTAGAAGACACCTGAGGTGCGGTGGCCCCCGCAGGCCCGCTCGGGAGTCATCGGGGTCGGAAGGTACACAAGTCAGCTGACCCATCACCGGTACCACTCATCACTCGCAACGTTATACTTACCAGGGTACTAATTGCAAACCTTTACATGAGGGGCTTCCGCTCCCAAAATTCTCTTACATTCTTCAAGGCCGAGCCCGAACCTTCTTCGTGTAGGATAAACAGCAGTGACATGCGGTCAGTCGGACATATCACTCACCGCGTCTTCTTGGGCATCCACGGGGGCATCACTGGCGTCGTTGACATTGCCGCCGCCGCCAGCATCTTCGTAGCACCAGGCTCGTCCAAAATACCGCCTTCATTGGCGGCCACGACCACGCCATCATCATCAGACACAAAGGCCCTGACGAGGGCGTCCACATTGTCCTCCACCCATCGCGCCAGGTTGCCCCGGACAGCTATGGGCACGAGTGCGATGGCAGCGTCGAAGTCGAAGTGGGGGTCCCTGTCCAGTAGATAGCTGAAGACACAGGAGAAGGCACGCCCGATCAAGGCTCGGCTCCTCTCTTCGACAAGCCAACGGGACCTTTCGGAGCGGTTCTCCAGAAGCGTCACCACATCAGTGAAAAACTGGAGGTTGCCGGCGTAGTTGACCTCGTGCGGCTCCTTAGCGGCGGCCTCGTAGATGTTGCCCAAAGCTGTGTTGGCCCTTTCTCTGAGCGTTTGAAGCATGGGGGCATGCTCACGCTCCAGAACCCGCCGCCGACGGATCTCGTCCTCATTCCGCTGCGTGATGGCCTCGGCGTCATCAACCCTCTATTGGAGAAGAAGCTGCTCGGACCGGGAAGAGGACAGCTCCGCCTGTGTTGCACTGAGGGCGGCTGCGGAGGAGTCCGCACGCCACGTCACTTCAGCCAGTTTGGCCCTGAGGGCTGCGGTGCTGCCCTCAGCCTCGGCCTTGATCAGCCCCCACCTCGTCTCGTATTCACGCTCGAAGGCCAAGCGAGCTTCCTCCATGCGGCGATCGACTTCTTCCTGGGCCCAGGCTTCGCACGCGGCAACGTCATCCTCCGCCCGAGCCACCAGGCGCTCCCTCGTCTCCAATTGTTCAAGATCAAGGTTGCGCTCAGCGGCCTCCAGCGTCAGTGCCTCCTCGCGCTTCAGAAGCTCCACCCGATCAACAGGGCCCCCCTCCATCAACTCAAGGGTCGCCTGGCGCAGTTCCACTTGCTGCTCCAGGGAGTTGCTCCAGGCTTGGAGCTCCCATGCGCGCTCCTCTGCATCCTTGCGCCGTCGGTCTGCTTGCCGAGCCTCCTCGACGGCCTGGGAGCAGGCCTCCCGCGAAGGTACCAGTGACGCTTCAGCCTTCGCATTGTCGAGATCACGTTGGTGATGCGCGAGGGCGACGGCTACCTTTAGTTTGCGCCTCTCCCCAGCAAGGCGCAAACCTTCGGCCTCAAGGCGCGCATCCTTGTTGACAAGCTCTGCC
This sequence comes from Triticum aestivum, assembly GCF_018294505.1. Taxonomy (NCBI): domain Eukaryota; kingdom Viridiplantae; phylum Streptophyta; class Magnoliopsida; order Poales; family Poaceae; genus Triticum; species Triticum aestivum. The sequence goes on from NC_057800.1 coordinate 295,332,857, forward strand.
CCGTTCCGGCTCACCGCGTCCGCCGCCCTCTGGAGGAACTCTTCGCGAAGGGTGTGCCACTCCTGAGCGCGCCTGAGCACGTCTTCCACATCACCCTCTTCCACCGGAGCATGCAGAGGGCTCCGAGGAGGCAGGCCCCCTCCCAGCGCGGGGCTGGGGGCTGGCGCCCTAGCCATCGCCGAACGGACCTCTCTGGGAATCTGGCCTGGCGTCGGTCCACCCACGGAGAGGGAGCCAAAGACAGACTTCAACCATTCACCGTCTATGATCAGAGCAGGAATGCGTGGCAAGCCGGATGTGCCCCATTAGGACTCATGAAGAAAGGACGGCGGGCGCGCAGGCTTGAGGTGCCCTAGAACGGACCACTCCACCAACCGGTCTGCCAGTAGGGGTGCCGCTCCAACTCGGCAAGCCCAAGGCCAGCGGAGAAGGCGAAGCTTGGGGAATGGCTCCCGGGCTGACTCGGCGAGTTTCGCAGGGCAGGGGCTGAAAGGGCCACAATCAGTCGCAGGGATAGCAAAGTAAATGAGCAAAGAAAGAAGAAGACTTACTCGTCCATGGCAAAGTACTTCCTCTTGCGGAGGGCCTCGAAGTCTATGCGGAACCGACCTAAGCGCTCGGCGCAGGGGTCGGCCTCTGGTGCAGAAGAAGCGTCAAAATGATCAGCGCTGGAGGAGTCAGCCTAGGGGACACCGTCAGGCGTCGCCTCGTGAGGAACGGCCGGGTCCTCGGGAGCCCCGGCCTCAGGAACCATAGGCCGCAACTCCGCACCCGCCGCCTCTCCAGGGCGGGCTTTGGGAGACGCCGCCTTCGAGGCTTCTCGCGGCGTCGGCACCTCGACATCGGTCGTCTCAACTCCCGCCGGTTCTCGTCTTCCCACCCTGTCGCCCGAGGAAGGACCGCTATGGGCAGCAGGGGGAGCCACCATGGCGGCTGGGTTCTCGCGGGGCCCTGTGCAGCTAGCTGGGCGCAGCCCCCACTCGTCGAAGCTGGGCATCTGCCTCGCAAAATCGGCCCTGCCGGAGCAAAGATACAAGAGGACACCATTACTCCGAATGCTGCCTGGGGAAGGATCGCCAGTCAAGACCCTGAGCATCGTCCGCGGCACTTCATGCGCCAAGTCCACCTCCCGAAGCCGCATGCGGTCTCTGTGCCCCGCAAAGTCCCACATCCGACAAGAGTGGCGCTGGAGAGGAGCAATGCTACATTGGAGTAACTCCTTCACCACCTTGGGTGCTGTCATATTGAGCGCCCTCAAACTCTGGAAGCGGCGCCAGACAAAGGCGAGCCGGGGGCTCGCGAGCACCTCATAGTCCCAACCCGCGTGAGGAACAACAGGCGAGGTCGGGTGCGAGAGCAGAGGGTTGGGCACTCCAACATCCACGTACAGCCACCGCTCTCTGAACCTGGCCTTAGGAGAAGGAAGGCCGAAGTCGATCCCTGAAGTGGCCATCTCTGCCACAACGAAGAAGCTCACACACCCTGAGCACTGAGTGGGGTCACTCAAGCGCAAGGAAAAGAAGTGGCGCAGCAGGGCAACGGAAGGAGGAATGCCTATCATCGCCTCGCAAACAAAAGCAAAGATAGCCAGAATAGTAATGGACTCCGACCCAAGGTGCATCATGCGGATCTAGTAAGGAGAGAGCACCGCATTGAAGAAGGCGGAAAAGGGGGGAACCAGACCCGCCCATAGGGCATCGTCAAAGAATCGGACCTCCGTGATGATCCTGTCAAGGGAGGCATGGGACGTAGGCCAGACTGTGGTCCTGCCGCACTTATTGAAGATCGTGGCAAGCGCGGAGCGGACCTTGTTCAAAGCCTCTGGATTGAGTATGATCGACCGAGCAACGGCGGGAGCCGCCGCCGAAGGTGTGCGGGGCGAAGGCGCGGGCTTCGTTCCCCTTCCTTTCTTCGTCAGCGCCATGGCAGAGAAGAGAGAGAAGAACTCGAGCCGGGTTGGCGGCGGAGGCTGGATCTCAAAGAGGAAGGAAAGGTAGGAGGCGGGCGAGCGGCAGAAAGGAGGAACAACTGTGTGCAACTGCGGGTCCGCTTAGCCGGGCACGCAACAAGGTGTTGTGGGGAAGTGCAGACGCCCATGTCCAATCAATCGCCACGCGGCGCCCGAGGCCGCTAGCTTTTTGGGCCCGCGGCGCTTCACGCTTGCCCCTTCGCTTCTCTGCTAGGCCAAGCCCAGGCGCACCTTGGGCCCGGGGGCTACTGTCGGTGTTCTAGGAACGGGGGTCCCTAGACTTGCCTGCCTGCGGCCTGCGGCGTGGCTCAAGTGGGGGCCTAGCGCGACCAATCTTCATCAGCTCAAGCTCAAGACCCTCGCGAGGGGCCAAGCCTCGCAGGGCGGACGACAGAAAGCTTCCTCAGAGGCAGCCTCATCAGGCAGGCTCGCGAGGAGGCGGAGAGATCAAGTCAGGGGTACCTCGCGAGGAGCCCGTGACGCAAGCCATGACGATCAAGACCAGGCGGGCGCCGACCTGCATGGTGTCCTTGTTTCCCCTTTGGTGCAAAGGGGGCAAGCACAGGCCAAGGCATCGGGCAAAGGTTACCATTCCGGTGCAACGAGACCAAGACCAACAGAGCGGCAGGATGGAGGTCACCGTGGATCCCAAGACAGCGTCACCACCAGTGCTTTTGGCAGCCGAAGACCACATTTGGTCAGGATAACTTGTACTAGATGTTCCCCTTCAAAATGGCCAATTGTTGGCGCCCTTCCCGCTCATTATTTGGGGAGAGGCCCAGGTCCTCTATAAATAGAGCTAGCCACCACAGAGACGGAAGGCAAACATCTAGACATCGATAGACGGAAGGCAGAGATCGAGGGACATCTAGAGATCTGATAGAACCGTAGCAGAGAGAGAGAGAGAGGCGACTGAACACACCCAAACAGTTTGTCGCAGCAGCTCAAGAACACCTCTTGCGAGGCTGTTCTTCCCTTGTACCGTTCATCATCAGCCCCTGTGGCAATTCAAAACACCACACACAATGGAGTAGGGTATTACACCACAACGGTGGCCCGAACCAGTATAAACCTCGTGTCCCTTGTGTTGTTCATTGTTTCTAGCTTAGATCACGCGAGGAGATTGGACGTAGATCGGTAGGGGAGAGATCTCTGCGCGCACCCCAATGTTCGAACCTCAAGGGTCTGCCGGAAGCCGAAATCCGACAGCGTCCCTCCTCAGCCCTTGCGCACTTGGTCGCCATGTTGAATATCTCCAGAGCCATGCACAGGTCTTCGTGCATGGCGAGCTCCTCCTTCATCTTGACATCGCGGACACCATCGGAGAAGCCGAGATGATGGCCTCGTCAGTCACCTTGGGAATCTTGAGGCGAACGCTATTGAAATGCTGGATATACTTCTGCAGGGTCTCCCCCAGCTACGGCTTGATGCGTCGCATGTCACCAGCGGTAGGCGGGCGGTCGCGCGTGCCTTAGAAGTTGGTGACTAAGCGCTCGCGCATCTCGCCCCAAGAGGAGATCGACCCTGCAGGCAGGTTCAGGAGCCACGAGCGTGTACCTTCCTTGAGAGCCATGGGGAACCAGTTCGCCATGACCTTCTCGTCGCCGTTGGCCACCTTGATGCTCAACTCGTCGAGCTGCAAGAACTCAGCAGGGTCGGAGGTGCTGTCATAACACAGAGGCAGGTCGGGCTTGAACTTGCCGGGCCAGACGACTCTACGCAGCTCGGGGTGAAGGAGCGGGAACCCGCCGTGGTCACCGGAGCCCGTCGTGGAGGCGGAGCCCAGCCTTGGTACCCATGTGCCACCGCCGCATGCGGTGCGCAATCCTGACGTGGTGGTGCGGGGAGTGCAGGAGCGTCTTCTTGCGACCGAGGGAGCTCTTGGCAGCTTCTGTCTTTGTGCGCGAGTGCCCTGCGGGGCGGGTCGCACCACGGGGCTGCGCGTCTTGGGGCAAGGGCGGCGTATTGATGAGGAGGTGGTGGAGGAGCTCCATGAGCTACATTGCCCGTAGCTAGAGGTGGGCGAGGTAGCGAGAGAGACGGTGCGGGAGAGCCCCCAGTGGCGCTGACGAGCTCGGTGATGCGGTCCAGCCGGTCTTTGTAGAGGTCGTCGACCGTGCGGTAGCGCAGTAGCTCAAGTGCCATGAGCAGGGTGGCCTACGCGTCCGTGGGTGCGCGAAGAGCGTGGGACGACGAGCCGTCCGGAGATAGCGATGGGGTGGCGGTGCGTCTGTGCCGACGCACAGAGGGGTGCATCAACGAAGCTTGCTACTCGTTTCCTGCCGGGTCGGTGGCGGCGTTGGCAGCCGGTGATGGAGAATGGTGGGGAGGCCCGCCAACGGGCGCCATCTGAGCGACGCGAGCAGCGAGGGCGGCCCGATGCTCAGCACGGGCTCGGCGAGCATCGGCCATGGATGCGGCGGAGCGGTGGTACGTCGATCATCGGAAGAAAGGCTTCATCACACTCCTACCTGGCACGCCAAATATGGATCATGGGTTCTGGCTAACCCTTGAGGTTCGAACTCTGGGGTGTGCACAAAGAACACTCTCTCCCTAGCTCGCTCGCTCAATAATCTCACGGCCTAGCTCGACGAACCCAAAGAACAAGAGACACAAGGGTTTATACTTTATACTAGTTTGGGCCACCTTGTGGTGTAATACCCTACTCTAGTGTGGTGTTGGTGGATTGCCTCACAGGCTAACGATGAACTAGTACAATGAGAGAACAGCCTCAGGAGGAGAGGTGTTCTTGAGCTCGACGGACTGGTGGATGTGAGGATGGAAGGGATCCGATCCAAGATGAGTCTCCTCCTCCCTACGGTGGTGGCTAGTCCTATTTATAGAGGCCCTGGTCCTCTTCCCAAATGTTAGGCAGGAAGGGATCCCATAATCACAAAGTTTGAAGGGAGGCAACTAGTACAAGCTGTCCTGACAACAGGTGGTCTTCACCTGCCAAAGGCTTTGGTGGTGATGCTATTGTGGGCTCCGTGGTGACCTCCATCCTGTCGTCCTGCTGGTCTTGGTCTTGTTGCACCGATATGGAAACTTTTGCCTGGTGCCTCGGGACTCCTCGCCTGCGCCTATCGCTTTAGCACAAAAAAGGAAACTGGTACACTACGCCCGCTGGTGCCCGCCTGTCCTTGGTCGTCATGGCTCCACGTCACGTGAACCTCGTGAGGTGACCCTTGCACAGAGATCTCCGCCCCTCGGGAGCCATCCTAGCGAGGCTGCCCCCAGGGGGGTCTTGGCGTCATCCGCCTCGCGAGGCTTGGCCCCTCGCGAGGGTCTTGAGTGGTTGCTGCTGAAGATGGGCCGTACCAAGCCATTGGTGGAGCCACGCACAACCCCACAGGCAGACAAGTCTGGGCAGCCCCGGTCCCAGAAGGCCGACAGTGGGGAAGTGTGTTCGTGGTGCGAGGCGGGCCCGACTCGCATGTACACACATGCCTAGCCCCCGCGCGCCAGACATGCGAGGAAGAGCGACAGGCAACCGCCGCCCCTCCTGGGCCGAGACCTGCGGTCAAGAGAAAAGACGAGAGGGAAATCCAACTTGGTAATCCAAAATGCAAGAACTCCAAACTCCATTAACAAAGATGGCAAGACAACTACAGAAAGCAAGCAAATGAACAGTCGCATCCGGCACCTAGTCTAGTGATCTCACCAGCGTGGAGCTAAATGCTGCCAGTAGGACATGGGAGGGAGCCCCTGAGGCCCGAGGGCGGCTCTTCCGAGACTCTAGGGCATGTACAGCCCCACTCCTTATTACGTGAGAGTGCCATGAGCGGAGACCTTCACATGCACTTGGCCTTCCTGCATGGGTAGAACTTCCGGAGGTGCTGGATGTTCCAGGCGTTCTGGATGGGGATCTCGTCCGGCGTCTCCAGGCACACGGCGCCAAGCTTAGAGACGTGGGTGACCCTAAATGGGCCCTCCCACATGGGTGAAAGCTTATGTAGCCCTTCCCCGGGGAGCAGCCACCGTAGGACGAGATCACCCACCTTGAGCGTCCTGTAGCGGACGTAGCGGCACTGATACCACTGTAGCGCCTGCTGGTACCTTGCTGCTCGGAGCAAGGCTTGACGGTGGTGTTCCTCCCCCAGCACAAGGTCCATCCCCCACATGGTGTCCCGGCGTGCCTCGTCAAAAACCAAGACCAGCGTGGAGCGATGCCTGACCTCATCTGGGAGAACCGCTTTTTCTCCCTAGACAAGGAAGAATGGAGTTTCACCAGTCGGCTTAGTTGCGGTGGTGCGGACGCACCACAACACGGACTGAAGCTCATCGAGCCAGCCCCTGTTGCAGGCCTCGAGCTTCTTTTTGGAGGTTCTTGTCTTGAGGACTCTTGGGACCTCCGCGTTGGCGCTCATCTTGGACATTGCTCCTCGGGTGTGCCACTAAGGCGTAGCATATCTGTCAGGACCCCGACTCGATGACACATCGATCTAGCCTGTAACACCTCATATCACTTTGCGGCCTCACGCACGGTATCCCCACGGGTGTCGCCTTACCTTTGCCCGGGACCGTTTGCGCCTTTTGGCTCACGTATATGATAGTGTCGCTAGCATCCATATGTTAAGGAGCCCGGGCTGACATGACTAGTTGTAAACCCAAAGTGGCACAGACTTACAGGGACAGGCATCCATGACCCAGCAACGAACGTGTCGGTCATCAGCAAGTGGGTCCGGGCTGTAGCACTGGGCTAGCAGGACTCCGGTAAACCGGGCTGTAGCGGGCTAACAGGACTCCGGTACTCAATGCGTGACATTTCCCCCAAGGGACAGACACAGGAACGAAGAAGGACACATGCCGGCCAGCCTAAGTGTTCCAGAGCAGTAGCAAGCTACCATGGCTCAGTGGTAACACTAGGAGACATTTCCCGGTAAGAGAGGCTACTAAGGATAAACAACTAGATAGTCAGATCCCACACATACCAAGCATTTCAATCATACACACAATATGCTCGATATGTGCAAATACAACAAGGCATCACAACATGACTCTATGACACAAGTACTTTATTTAAGGCTCAGAGAGCCATACATAACATACACAAAGGTACGGGTCACACGACCCAGCATTCAAGTCATACAGTCATACAAACCAGCAGCGGAAGTAACTTGTCTGAGTACAGACAACTAGAAAAATAAAAGAGGCTTGGAAAGCCTAGCTATACTACGTGGTCCTTCACAAGCTCAGGATCACCACCTGGGCCTTAGCCTACTCATTGATGTCAACGTCTACGTAGAACCCATCAGAAGGGGTTGCAGCGTCTTCTGTAAAAATGTAAATTATAGCAACATGAGTACAAAGGTACTCAGCAAGACTTACATCAGATCCTACATACATGCATATTATCAAGAAGGGTTGGTGGAGTTGTTGCAGCAAGCCAGCTTTGACTCTTGGCTAGGCTAACCTACGAGACTCCAACTTGAAATGGTTTTGCGTACACGAGTCCACTACTCACCAATTCAATACACTACCGAGGATCCACCTCCGTCTTCCTACGGAAGAGCCATCCTCGGCACTCACGTTATCTTGAGGCTTTTAGTAGTTTCCATTTACTTGTCTATGAACTGTATAGGCAACCAAGTAGTCCTTTACCGCGGACGCGGCTATTCGAATAGATCATGATAACCCTGCAGGGGTGTACTTCTTCATACACGCTCTCACCACTTACCGTCGTTTACACGACATGTACTCGGCAACCTTCAAGCGGAAGCCCAACGTGGGTGTCGGCCACGACCTACCTAATCACCTAAGCCTCCAGTCCAGGTTTATCGCCTATCCAGGTTCCATCCGTAGGGAGTCCGGCCGAGGTTTCCCATACGGCCCCGAACGATGTGAACAGGGTTCCCGAGATACCTAACGGGTATTCGGTACACCCGGCCACGTACCTACCGCATCACAGCCCACCCCTACGGTCAGCGCTGTCCACGGCCTCCAGTAGGCTACAAACACCAGAAACTACTTGCAACTCCTGGACGGAGAACTAGGGTGAATAAGAAGCCGAGAGGGTCCATTGGTTTCGGGCCCAATGCATGGTAGTAGCTGATTCTTAAATCACACATACAGATCTCAGTGCTTAAGGTCGGCTTCAATGAAACAACCCACCATGTACTCCTACATGGCCTCTCATCGATACCTTTACCAAATCGTGTTCACCACACCACTCTCATTACCGACATAATCATTTCACTCTAGCCCATCACCCAGATGAACCAGACCTGACACGACTCTAAGCATAGCAGGCATAGCAAGGTAGGAACAACACATACATATGGCTCAATCAACTCCTACACATGCTAGTGGGTTTCATCTAGTTACTGTGGCAATGACAGGTCATGCAGAGGAAGTGGGTTCAACTACCGTAGCACACAGCAGTTTGAAACGCGTTGTCTTAATGCAGTAAAAGAGAGCAGGAGCGAGAACATGGGATTGTATCGATATGATCAAATGGTTGGTTGCTTGCCTGATGGTTCGATGCACTGATACGGTTCTTCGTTAGGGTAATCACGGTACTCCTCGGAGGCAGAACCTGCCGCAAAGAACACCGATACACAACCATCACCAAACAATGTGCAACAATATGATGCATGCATGAAACATAGCAATATGAGTGTGTTGGGCTAATGCAACTAAGACCAGAAGGGTTTGAACCAATTTGAATCAAAGATTCAAATTTCAAACTCAAACATGGCCCTTTAAAGTGTTTTTCCTTGTTCTGTATTAAACATCAGGTTAACTTGTTTAATCATGCATGAAAATAGTACAGATGGATAGATTGGATTTTTCTGATCATTTTTCATATATAATTTGTCTGATTTGGAGTTACAGAATAAAAGTTATGAATTTTTAAAGTTTAAACTATATTCTGGAATTTCCTATATTAGATTAATTCCAGAAAATCAATTATTGCGTCAGCCTGACGTCAGTGTGACGTCAGCAGGTCAACGGGACACGTCCGGGTCAAACCTGACAGTGGGTCCCGCGTGTCAGTGTGATTAGATTAATTAAAGTTTAATTAAAACTAAACCTGTTTAATTAACAGGGCTGGGCCCCACCTGTCATTGACTCAGGGGAGTCAACCAGGGCCCACCCGTGGTCAAACCCGGGTCGGCTGCACCGGCGTTTAGCCGCCGGCGAGCCCGACGCGGCGGCGGAAGTGGTTTTGGCTGTTTCGGCCGCCAAATGGGTCGCGGAGACCACCGGAGTGGAGCTGAGGACGAGCCGCAGCTCTTGGTGGAGTCCGTTGGGGTCGGGGTGGCCGGAGTTGGCGCCGGCGACGACTTTGGCGGCCACCGGGGTTCGGCCGAAGACGAACTTGACGCTAGAGGGGTCGGTGAGGCGCGGGGAGTAGCTAGCTAGGTGCTACGTGACACGGTGAGCATGATGGACACCGTGGAGTGGTCGGAGGGTGACCGGGAGCACGTCGGCGACGAGCTCCACGGCGGTGGGTGCGGTTGAGCTCCGGGAGGTCGCTACACAGCTCGGGAGCAAGAAAAGGAGGGGGGGAAGATGGCTAAGCTCACAGTGAGTGCGACGAAGCCCTTGGTGCGGCCGGAGATGGACCGGAGCGACGACGGCGTTGAAGGGGATCTCCGGCGACGGCGGTTCGGGCGAGGTCGTTGCGGTGGACTCGGGCGTTGCGAGCGCTCGGGGCTCGGCTTGCTCGATGGAGTGGACAGCGGCGGAGCTCCTGGACACGATGAGAGGACGCACGGGCGGCGGGGAGCACGGCTACGACGAAGGCACGGCGATGGTGGCGTCGGTCATGGCGGGGGAGCGCGAGGGGGAGGAGCTGGAGAGGAGAGGGGGTGTCTGGGGGGTTCGGGGGAGCGAGGGAGGCCGATCCACGACGTCACCGGGCGAGGGGAGCGGCGAGGCGGCGAGCAGGTGCGTGGCGCGCGCTGCGGTCGCCGTCGGGCACCTGCCTGCCTGCCTGGCCGGCAAGCAGCTCGCTGGAGCGGCGCTGGGCTGGGCCGGCAGGTGGGCCGGGAGCAGGCGTCAGGTAAGTTTTTCCATTTTCTTTCTGTTTTCTGTTTTTTAATACTTCTGCAACTTTGTTGAATTAAATAAAATACTTAGGCAACTCCTAAAATCACCAAACTACTCCTGGTCCATAGTTGGATTATTTCCAACATGAAACATTTTAGTTTGGAGATATTTGAGCATTTAAATATTTTATATAATTTTAAATGCCCAAATTCAAATATTTATGATTTAATTCAAAAACCCTAAGATGGCCTAGGAAAATGTGCATCACTTTTGGCAGAGGTTCTGAACCAAGACAAAAATGATGGGCATTTTAGAAGGGCATTTCAGGTTCATTGAAAAAGTTTTTAGTAAACCCTAATTGGTTTCAGAGGGGACTGGGGGTTCTGTCATCCCCATTTCAGGTTTCTGATGAAAGAGTAAACATGATGCAACACTCTAATGCATGGCTAACTAGGGTGTGACAACTCACCCCCACTCAAAAGAATCTCGTCCCGAGATTTGGGTTCCTCCGGAAAGAAGGCGGGATACTCAAGTCGAAGACGATCCTCCCTTTCCCAAGTTGCTTCATCCTCAGAATGGTGCGACCATTGTACTTTGAGAAACTTGATATTATGACGTCGAGTGGTACGCTCGGCCTGATCGAGGATACGAATGGGGTACTCTCGATATGTAAGATTATCTTGGAGATCAAGCGTTTCGTGGTCCACTCCACGGATAGGATCCGAGAAGCAACGCCTGAGTTGAGAAACGTGGAAGACATCGTGGACTCTGGAGAGGTGCGGAGGTAGTTCCAACTGGTAGGCAACTTCTCCTCGTTTAGCGAGAATGCGAAAAGGTCCAATGTAACGAGGAGCCAATTTGCCTTTGATACCGAAACGATGGGTTCCCTTCAGAGGGGTAACCCGAAGGTAAGCCTTCTCGTCAACCTCGAAAGTCATAGCCTTATGTTTTCGGTCATATTGACTCTTTTGACGAGATTGGGCTGTTTTCAACTTTTCACGAACGATGCGAACTTGCTCTTCTGCTTCCTGAATCATATCCGGGCCAAAGAATTGTCTTTCCCCGGTCTCTGACCAGTTAAGGGGTGTTCGACACCGTCGTCCATAGAGAACTTCAAAAGGGGCTTTACCCAAGCTAGATTGATAGCTGTTGTTGTAAGCGAATTCGGCAAATGGAAGGCACTTCTCCCAATCCATTCCGAATGAGATAACAGAGGCTCGAAGCATGTCTTCTAGGATCTGGTTGACGCGTTCCACTTGACCACTCGATTGAGGGTGAAAAGCGGTGCTAAAGGAAAGGCGGGTTCCCATGGCGTTTTGGAAACTTTCCCAAAATCGAGAGGTGAAAAGACTTCCTCTATCCGAGTTAATTTCCAAGGGAACACCATGGAGAGACACTATTCGGGAGATGTATAAGTCTGCCAGCTGACTAGCGGTTATACTCTCGCGAACAGGTAAGAAATGGGCCACTTTGGAAAGACGATCAACAACGACGAAGATAGCATTATTCCCTCTTTTGGTCCTGGGAAAACCGGTAATGAAGTCCATACCAATTTTATCCCATTTCCATTCAGGAATAGCTAAGGGTTGAAGGGTGCCAGCAGGCCGTTGATGCTCTGCTTTTACACGACGGCAGACGTCGCAATTAGCAATATACTGAGCAATTTCTCTCTTCATCCTAGTCCACCAGAACCTCTGGCGTAGGTCCTGATACATCTTAGTACTACCGGGATGAATGGTGAGAGGAGATTCATGAGCCTCCTTAAGGATCAATCGCCTCAGGTTTCGCACTTTGGGAACCACTAGTCGATTCCCGAAGTATACGACCCCTTGATCATTAATGGAGAAACAATTCGCAACTCCTTTCTTGATGTTTCTCTTGATGCGGGAAATTCCCGGATCTACCTTCTGTGCTTTGATGATCTGGTCCGTAAGGGTAGGTTTCGCCACCAAGGTGGAAAGAAAACCTTGAGGAACAATGTGAAGGTTAAGCTTCCGAAATTCCTCATGGAGAAGCGGTTGACTTTGTTGTAGCATTAGGTTGTTACAATAAGATTTACGACTTAGCGCATCAGCCATGACGTTGGCTTTCCCTGGGGTGTAAGTTATTCCTAAGTCGAAATCTGTGATCAACTCAACCCAACGTCTTTGCCTGAGATTCAAATCCGGTTGGGTGAAAATGTACTTCAGACTTTGGTGATCAGTGAATATTTCGCAACGGTTACCGAGGAGGTAATGTCGCCAGGTCTTAAGTGCATAGACTACGGCTGCAAGCTCTAGATCATGAGTAGGATAATTCTCCTCATGTGGGTGCAATTGCCGTGAAGCGTAAGCAATTACATGTCGATCTTGCATGAGAATGCAACCTAATCCTTGTCGCGAGGCGTCGCAGTAGATAACAAAGTCCTTAGAGAAGTCTGGCGGTACCAGCACGGGAGCAGAAGTCAGGCGTCTTTTCAGTTCCTGAAAGCTGTGCTCACATTGTGGAGTCCATTCGAACTTTTTATCTTTCTTGAGGAGTTCGGTTAGAGGTTTAGCAACTTTGGAGAAGTTCTCGACAAAGCGACGACAATAGCTCGCTAAGCCCAGAAAACTCCGAACTTGCTTGACCGATTCAGGTGGAGTCCAATTAAGGACGGCTTGAACTCGCTCAGGGTTAACAGCAATACCTTTACCAGATATTACATGACCCAGATAGGTCACTTCCGACAACCAGAATTCACATTTAGAAAATTTGGCATAAAGGCGATGCTCTCGAAGTTTCTTCAACACTAGCCTTAGATGTTCGGCATGTTCTTCCTCGTTCTTGGAGTAGATGAGTATATCATCGAGATAAACCACGACGAATTTATCCAAATACTCCATGAAGATTGAGTTCATTAACCGAGAAAAGGTGGCTGGAGCGTTGGTTAAACCGAAGGACATGACGGTGTACTCGTATTGGCCATAACGAGTAACAAAGGCCGTTTTAGGAATGTCCCCGTTTCTGATTTTGATTTGATGGTAGCCCAACCTCAAATCCATCTTGGAGAAGACTGAGGATCCAGCGAGCTGATCATACAGGTCGTTGATCCTGGGGAGCGGATATTTGTTCTTGATTGTGACCAAATTGACAGGTCGATAATCTACAACCATCCGGTCCGTACCATCCTTCTTCTTGACGAATAGGACGGGGCAAGCCCACGGAGATGAACTAGGTCGGATGAAACCCTTTTTCAAGGACTCATCGAGTTGTTTCTTAAGCTCGGCTAGTTCTAGTGGTGCCATCTTATAGGGTCTTCTAGCAATCGGAACGGTTCCTGGAATGAGGTCTATTACGAACTCAACATCCCTGTCAGGTGGAACACCTGGCAATTCCTCTGGGAAGACATCCGGGAAGTCACGGACTACCGGAACGTCCTCAAGGTCTGGCAAAGGGCTGGCGTTAAGAGAATATAATTGTCGCTTGGCTAATCGGGTCAAGACATTGACTATCTTCCCGAAGGATGAGTGAGTTGAACAGTCCTAGAGAAGCAATCAATTTTGGCATGATGAGCTGACATCCAGTCCATACCCAAGATGATATTAATATCTGAAGATTTGAGAGCTATCAAAGATGCAAGGAAAACAAGTCTGTCGACTTGGATTTCATTTCCATAACTTACCCTGGAGGTCTGCCATCTAGAACCGGGAGTAGAAATTTCCATAGTGGATGGCATGTCACAGAATGCGGTGTTATGCAAACGAGCATAGTTCTCGGATATAAATGAATGAGAGGCTCCTGTATCGAAAAGAACAGATGCCGGGTGGCAATTAACAAGGAGCGTACCGAGAACGACGTTGGGATCCTCTTGAGCTTCTTCGGCAGAGATACAGTTGACATGGCCACGTGTAGCGGTGGCCGGCTTGGCGTGGAACACTTTCCCTGTCGGCTTGCCACGGCCAACAGCTTTAGCAGATTGGTTGGGGTTGGTCTGGGGACACTCACGCATATAGTGGCCAGATTCCCCACACTTGAAACAAGTCACGGAACTGGTACGTGGAGGAGCATTGTTGGTTGGACCCCCATAGGGCTTGGCTGGTGCAGACTGTTGAACGGGGCGAGGCGCCTGGAAGGATGGCCTCGGTGTGAACCTGGGTGGCAGGGCGGTGTTGGGCACCCACACGCGGCGCTTCTGAGGACCAGCACCGGATGAGGAACCCATGTCACGGCCATGCTTGCGTGTTGCGTCATAATCAGTCTGACCAGTCTCAGCACTGATGGCCTTGTTAACAAGTTTCTGAAAAGATGTGCACTCATGCAGATGGAGGTCGCGGCGAAGCTCAGGACTAAGTCCCTTACGGAACCTTGCTTGCTTCTTGGCATCAGTAGAAACTTCCTCAGTTGCATATCGTGCGAGGTTACCGAACTCCCTGCTGTAAGCATCCACAGAGAGTCGGCCCTGAGTGAAACTGCAAAATTCCTCACGTTTACGGTCCATGAGACCCTCCGGAATGTGATGTTCATGGAAAGCCTCGCTAAATTCAGCCCAAGTAGTGACATGGCCCGCTGGGCGCATAGCTCCATAATTCTCCCACCATAGACTGGCGGGGCCTTCAAGATGATATGCGGCAAAGGTGACCTTGTCAGCCTCAGCTACTAGCGCGGAACGCAGCTTGTGAGAGATACTGCGAAGCTAGTCATCAGCGTCGAGAGGCTCGACGGAGTGGTGGAACGTGGGTGGATGTAACTTGATGAAATCACTGAGTGACACCACGTTAGTCCTCTGATGGTGTGTTGTGTTCTGTTCAATACGCTCCAACAAACGGTTGGTCTCCCGCTTGTTTCTTTCGGCTTCCATCATAACCTCGGCTAGGGAAGGAGGATGAGGCAGATTTGCATTCCTGACTTCACTGCCTTCGGCCTGCTCTTAAGGAGCAGGGTTAGTGCGCGTGTTGACCATCCTAGGTAAACAAGACAATGATTTAGTCAGAATGATAAAATTCCGACATAGGATACAGAATGTAAGGAATAACTCGGAATGCAAGATGATCATCCGTATGACATGGTAGATACAGAAACTGCTTCTTTATTCCATCGTCATACACACCATACAGGGTTTAGTACAAGACCAAACAAGGTACTATTACGGTGAAAAGAGGATTACATCTCATCGGAGGCATTCCAAGCTCCTATACATTATTTTTCTACACCTCCGGAAGGCGATACAAACCAGGTCATATCCCACGAGTCACGCAGGACGATAGATGACACAGCTAACACGAACTAGTGATACTACCAGGACCCCGACTCGATGACACATCGATCTAGCCTGTAACACCTCATATCACTTTGCGGCCTCACGCACGGTATCCCCACGGGTGTCGCCTTACCTTTGCCCGGGACTGTTTGTGCCTTTTGGCTCACGTATATGATAGTGTCGCTAGCATCCATATGTTAAGGAGCCCGGGCTGACATGACTAGTTGTAAACCCAAAGTGGCACAGACTTACAGGGACAGGCATCCATGACCCAGCAACGAACGTGTCGGTCATCAGCAAGTGGGTCCGGGCTGTAGCACTGGGCTAGCAGGACTCCGGTAAATCGGGCTATAGCGGGCTAACATGACTCCGGTACTCAATGCGTGACATTTCCCCGAAGGGACAGACACAGGAACAAAGAAGGACACATGCCGGCCAGCCTAAGTGTTCCAGAGCAGTAGCAAGCTACCATGGCTCAGTGGTAACACTAGGAGACATTTCCCGGTAAGAGAGGCTACTAAGGATAAACAACTAGATAGTCAGATCCCACACATACCAAGCATTTCAATCATACACACAATATGCTCGATATGTGCAAATACAACAAGGCATCACAACATGACTCTATGACACAAGTACTTTATTTAAGGCTCAGAGAGCCATACATAACATACACAAAGGTACGGGTCACACGACCCAGCATTCAAGTCATACAGTCATACAAACCAGCAGCGGAAGTAACTTGTCTGAGTACAGACAACTAGAAAAATAAAAGAGGCTTGGAAAGCCTAGCTATACTACGTGGTCCTTCACAAGCTCAGGATCACCACCTGGGCCTTAGCCTACTCATTGATGTCAACGTCTACGTAGAACCCATCAGAAGGGGTTGCAGCGTCTTCTGTAAAAATGTAAATTATAGCAACATGAGTACAAAGGTACTCAGCAAGACTTATATCAGATCCTACATACATGCATATTATCAAGAAGGGTTGGTGGAGTTGTTGCAGCAAGCCAGCTTTGACTCTTGGCTAGGCTAACCTACGAGACTCCAACTTGAAATGGTTTTGCGTACACGAGTCCACTACTCACCAATTCAATACACTACCGAGGATCCACCTCCGTCTTCCTACGGAAGAGCCATCCTCGGCACTCACACTTATCTTGAGGCTTTTAGTAGTTTCCATTTACTTGTCTATGAACTGTATAGGCAACCAAGTAGTCCTTTACCGCAGACGCGGCTATTCGAATAGATCATGATAACCCTGCGGGGGTGTACTTCTTCATACACGCTCTCACCACTTACCGTCGTTTACACGACATGTACTCGGCAACCTTCAAGCGGAAGCCCAACGTGGGTGTTGGCCACGACCTACCTAATCACCTCAGCCTCCAGTCCAGGTTTATCGCCTATCCAGGTTCCATCCGTAGGGAGTCCTCATAGAAGTCACCTCCATAGCCTGGAAGCTCAACATGATCATCCGGAAACAGACGATCTCGCGGAGCTTGTGGACCATAGGGGCTAGGATGAGGTCTTGGACCAACAGACGGTGGCCTGCGGGGACCGTGAGGTGGGGTGATGCCTCCTACATCACGCCAACCCATCACGTCTGGCAGAGCAGATCTCAAAGGATAGAGATCGCGCATATCCGAATATCCAGCTTGCACCGCCGGTGCAAACCGAGTCAATGTGGCCCAATGGTCAGCACGGGTATTGAAGAGCTCTAACCTCAAGGCCCGATTTTCACGGTCCTTATCCTCGAGCATCTCAGCAGTGGTGCGAGTCCGTGAATCCTCCTGAGTGGGGTCAGCATAGATAGCCTGGAGATACCCTTGTGCTCCCGGAAGTGATCCTGGCATATACCGGAAATCAGAGTCCCGAAATAGGCCAGACCTGACTCGCATGATGGTCATCATTGAGTAGGCGGCGTCCTGCACAGCCATCTCAATAGTAACCCCGAGTCCATAGGAGCAGTGAAGGGGCTCGGTGGATCCAGGATAAGATGGAAATATCCTGACAGTGCAGAGATACTGGCTTTGATTAAAGTCTCGGAATTGCTCTTCGACCGTGTACTCAGGATACCAACGGTATCCAGCCTCAGTCATTACCCTGACCAACATGGCAGTATGGCCGGGTACATCTAGGCATCGAGTCAGGCGAACCACTTGATTGAGGTCGCGAGTGGCCATCTGAAAACACAATCATAATGCAAAGGCATTAGAATTTCTAGCAAAATTTCGGCAGCATAACAGCTGTAAATGCTCAAGAAGGATTTTGAGACATTTGACAAAGGATTTCATACACACTCAACATCATCATATCAAAGTTCTGAGTCCATCCTAACAACATAATGTGGTAGTAGAACTGAACTAGGCTTGTATCCATCAACCCTATAAGGTACTATTGATTAGTAACACGTGATCCTGATGGAGAGAATAGATCCTAATTCCTTAACCCCCGGTGGAAGAATAGACTGACTCAGATCAGAATGTCATAAGATAAAGGAGTAAAAAGAGCCTTACGTTCCACCCACAAACAATTCCCCTACATATAACTAAAGAATTTCTAGACTCAACATCGACCAGTTTGGCTTGGAGAACCTACAGGCAGTCCGGCTCTGATACCAACGCTGTCAGGACCCCGACTCGATGACACATCGATCTAGCCTGTAACACCTCATATCACTTTGCGGCCTCACGCACGGTATCCCCACGCGTGTCGCCTTACCTTTGCCCGGGACCGTTTGCGCCTTTTGGCTCACGTATATGATAGTGTCGCTAACATCCATATGTTAAGGAGCCCGGGCTGACATGACTAGTTGTAAACCCAAAGTGGCACAGACTTACAGGGACAGGCATCCATGACCCAGCAATGAACGTGTCGGTCATCAGCAAGTGGGTCCGGGCTGTAGCACTGGGCTAGCAGGACTCCGGTAAACCGGGCTGTAGCGGGCTAACAGGACTCCGGTACTCAATGCGTGACATTTCCCCGAAGGGACAGACACAAGAACGAAGAAGGACACATGCCGGCCAGCCTAAGTGTTCCAGAGCAGTAGCAAGCTACCATGGCTCAGTGGTAACACTAAGAGACATTTCCCGGTAAGAGAGGCTACTAAGGATAAACAACTAGATAGTCAAATCCCACACATACCAAGCATTTCAATCATACACACAATATGCTCGATATGTGCAAATACAACAAGGCATCACAACATGACTCTATGACACAAGTACTTTATTTAAGGCTCAGAGAGCCATACATAACATACACAAAGGTACGGGTCACACGACCCAGCATTCAAGTCATACAGTCATACAAACCAGCAGCGGAAGTAACTTGTCTGAGTACAGACAACTAGAAAAAGAAAAGAGGCTTGGAAAGCCTAGCTATACTACGTGGTCCTTGACAAGCTCAGGATCACCACCTGGGCCTTAGCCTACTCATTGATGTCAACGTCTACGTAGAACCCATCAGAAGGGGTTGCAGCGTCTTCTGTAAAAATGTAAATTATAGCAACATGAGTACAAAGGTACTTAGCAAGACTTATATCAGATCCTACATACATGCATATTATCAAGAAGGGTTGGTGGAGTTGTTGCAGCAAGCCAGCTTTGACTCTTGGCTAGGCTAACCTACGAGACTCCAACTTGAAATGGTTTTGCGTACACGAGTCCACTACTCACCAATTCAATACACTACCGAGGATCCACCTCCGTCTTCCTACGGAAGAGCCATCCTCGGCACTCACACTTATCTTGAGGCTTTTAGTAGTTTCCATTTACTTGTCTATGAACTGTATAGGCAACCAAGTAGTCCTTTACCGCGGACGCGGCTATTCTAATAGATCATGATAACCCTGCAGGGGTGTACTTCTTCATACACGCTCTCACCACTTACCGTCGTTTACACGACATGTACTCGGCAACCTTCAAGCGGAAGCCCAACGTGGGTGTCGGCCACGACCTACCTAATCACCTAAGCCTCCAGTCCAGGTTTTATCGCCTATCCAGGTTCCATCCGTAGGGAGTCCGGCCGAGGTTTCCCATACGGCCCCGAACGATGTGAACAGGGTTCCCGATATACCTAACGGGTATTCGGTACACCCGGCCACGTACCTACCTGTCACACCCTAGCTAGTCATGCATCAGAGTGTGTGCATCATGTTTAAAATTTCCATTTAACTTGAAATGGGGATTGTGAAACCCTCAGAATCATTTTTGAAAATGATCCAAATAAAAATTTCTCCAAAAGGGTCCAAGAAAATGCTCATGTTGCTCTCTGAAAATATTGGACAGAGATAAAAATCAAACCAATATTTTTAAGAGCTCATAGGTATTTATTTTGGGCATTTGGAATTAATGCATAAATATTTGCATTGGAAATATATTAATTATATATATTAATATATGTCCAAATATTATGCCAATTATAAAGGAGCTTTGGAATAATATATCTGGCTCCTGCAAAAATTGGCATAAGGTAAATAAATGATTTAATATATTATTTAAATCAAAACAAATGTCAGAAATTAGAAAACAGAAAAATAAATAACAGGAGGAGCTTACCTGGGCTCCTCCACTGTGCGGCCCAGCCAGCTGGCTGGCCCAGCCAGCAGGCGGCCCAGCCCGCCTCCCTCCTCTGTCGTCTTCGTCCTCGACAGAGGGAGGGGAGTGTGGCCGGCGCGCGCGCGCGCCACCGCGCCACGCCACCTGCTCGGCTGCCTGCCTGCCCTCCCCTCCTCGCTCGATGCCCCGGACGACGCCACGCCTCCCCCCTGCTCTCTCTCACTCTCCCTCAGTTCCTCCCTCGTCTCCCTCGCTCTCTCTCTCACACGGCCGAACACCACCCTCGCCGCCGTTCGCCATAGCAGCCGTCACCGGCCACCCCTCGCTCCCCCGACTAGCTCAGGAGCTCCGCCTCGACCCCCTCTTCCTCCCCACCGATCCACGGGTCTCCGGAAGCCCTGCATCACCGCCTACGTCGCCGTTCCCCTCCTCGGCCACCGGAGGTCATCGTCGTCGATTCGCTGCACTCCGGCCGTCCCCGAGCCCGCTAACCATCCCTGCAGCTCCGCTGTGAGCCACTGATTCGATTCCCCCTTGCCCCGTCGTCCCTAGCCTTCTGTAGCTGCCGCCCCCTTGAGCTCCGAAGCTCGACGCCGCCGGCGATGTCGCCGTCGTGGCCACGGTCACCGTAGCGCCCAACCGAGCACACCCACGCCCTCACCGCACCGCGTAGAAGCCGTAGGTGCCAACCCCGCATCCCCGCAGCCGTTGTAGCCTCGACCCCGAGCTCAACCGAGCTCCGGCAGCCGCCACGGTCGTCGCCGTCGACGGTACAGGCCACCCCAGGCACGGCCACCACCACCGTTCGACGCGCGGGAGCAAGGGCTCTCCAACGAGCCCAAGCACGGCCTCGGCCGTGCCCTGTAGCGCGATCCCGCATCGCGCCGCCGTCTCGGGCCTCGCCGGCGTCATGTCGCCGGTGGGTTTGACCCACCTTGACCACGGCAGGAACCCCCCTGTGTCCCTGACAGGTGGGCCCAGCCCTGTAGCTAATTAGGATTAGCACTAACCGAATCAGTTAAACTAACTAACCCCCCCTGACACTGACAGTGGGCCCCAGTGCCACTAATCCCTAATTAGGATTAATTTAATCCTGTTAAACCCCCCCTGTCACTGACGTGTGGCCCCCACACGTCAGGTTTGACCTCAGCCAGCCGCAGTTGACCACTGACGTCATGCTGACGTCATGCTGGCGCAATATATATAATTCTGGATTTAATTTAAATCAGGAATTCCAGAATATTAGTTAAACTTCAAAAAATCATAACTTTTATTCTGTAACTCCAAATTAGACAAATTATATATGAAAAATGATCAGAAAAATCCAATCTATCCATCTGTACTATTTTCATGCATGATCAAACAAGTTAAATTGATGTTTCAAGCAGAACAAGGAAAAGCACTTTAAAGGCCATGTTTGAGTTTGAAATTTGAATCTTTGATTCAAATTTGTTCAAACCCTTCTGGTTTTAGTTACATTAGCCCAACACACTCATATTGACATGTTTCATGCATGCATCATATTGTTGCACATTGTTTGGTGATGGTTGTGTATCGGTGTTCTTTGCGGCAGGTTCTGCCTCCGAGGAGTACCGTGATTACCCTAACGAAGAACCGTATCAGTGCATCGAACCATCAGGCAAGCAACCAACCATTTGATCATATCGATACAATCCCATGTTCTCGCTCCTGCTCTCTTTTACTGCATTAAGACAACGCGTTTCAAACTGCTGTGTGCTATGCTAGTTGAACCCATTTCCTCTGCATGACCTGTCATTGCCACAGTAACTAGATGAAACCCACTAGCATGTGTAGGAGTTGATTGAGCCATATGTATGTGTTGTTCCTACCTTGCTATGCCTGCTATGCTTAGAGTCGTGTCAGGTCTGGTTCATCTGGGTGATGGCTAGAGTGAAATGATTATGTCGGTAATGAGAGTGGTGTGGTGAACACGATTTGGTAAAGGTATCGATGAGAGGCCATGTAGGAGTACATGGTGGGTTGTTTCATTGAAGCCGACCTTAAGCACTGAGATCTGTATGTGTGATTTAAGATACAGCTACTACCATGCATTGGGCCCTGAAGTATGACCCCGCTCGACTTCTTATTCACCCTAGCTCTCTGTCCAGGAGTTGCAAGTAGTTTCTGGTGTTTGTAGCCTACTGGAGGCCGTGGACAGCGCTGACCGTAGGGGTGGGTTGTGATGCGGTAGGTACGTGGCACGGTGTACCGAATACCCGTTAGGTATCTCGGGAACCCTGTTCACATCGTTCGGGGCCGTATGGGAAACCTCGGCCGGACTCCCTGCGGATGGAACCTGAATAGGCGATAAACCTGGACTAGAGGCTTAAGTGTTTAGGTAGGTTGTGGTCTACACCCACGTCGGCTTTCGCTTGAAGTCTGCCGAGCACATGTCGTGTGCAGACACTAAGTGGTGGAAACATGTATGAAGAAGTACACCCCTGCAGGGTTATCATGATCTATTCGAATAGCCGCGTCCGCGGTAAAGGACTACTTGGTTGCTTATACAGTTCATAGACAAGTAAATGGAAACTGTTAAAAGCCTCAAGATAAGTGTGAGTGCCGAGGATGGCTCTTCCGTAGGAAGACGGAGGTGGATCCTCGGTAGTGTATTGAAGTGGTGAGTAGTGGACTCGTGTGCGCAAAACCATTTCAAGTTGGAGTATCGTAGGAGAGTCTAGCCAAGAGTCAAAGCTGGCTTGCTGCAATAACTCCACCAACCCTTCTTGATGATATGCATGTATGTAGGATCTGATGTAAGTCTTGCTGAGTACCTTTGTACTCATGTTGCTATAATTTACATTTTTACAGAAGACGCTGCAACCCCTTCTGATGGGTTCTATGTAGACGTTGACATCAACGAGTAGGCTAAAGCCCAGGTGGTGACCCTGAGCTTGTGAAGGACCACGTAGTATAGCTAGGCTTTCCAAGCCTCTTTTATTTTACTAGTTGTCTGTACTCAGACAATGTACTTCCGCTGCTGGTTTGTATGACTGTATGACTTGTATGTTGGGTCGTGAGACCCGTACCTTTGTGTATGTTATGTATGGCTCCCTGAGCCTTAAATAAAGTACTTGTGTCGTAGAGTCATGTTGTGATGCTTCGTTGTATTTGCACATATCGAGCATATTGTGTGTATGATTGAAATGCTTGGTATGTGTGGGATCTGACTATCTAGTTGTTTATCTTTAGTAGCCTCTCTTACCGGGAAATGTCTCCTAGTGTTACCGCTGAGCCATGGTAGCTTGCTACTGCTCTGGAACACTTAGGCTGGCCGGCATGTGTCCTTCTTCGTTCCTGTGTCTGTCCCTTCGGGGAAATGTCACGCTTTGAGTACCGGAGTCCTGTTAGCCCGCTACAGCCCGGTTTACCGGAGTCCTGCTAGCCCAGTGCTACAGCCCGGACCCACTTGCTGATGACCGACACGTTCGAAGCTGGGTCATGGATGCCTGTCCCTGTAAGTCTGTGCCACTTTGGGTTTACGACTAGTCATGTCAGCCCGGGCTCCTTATCATATGGATGCTAGCGACACTATCATATACGTGAGCCAAAAGGCGCAAACGGTCCCGGGCAAAGGTAAGGCGACACCCGTGGGGATACCGTGCGTGAGGCCGCAAAGTGATATGAGGTGTTACCGGCTAGATCGATGTGACATCGAGTCGGGGTCCTGACAGCGTTGGCATCAGAGCCGGACTGCCTGTAGGTTCTCCAAGCCAAACTGGTCGATGTTGAGTCTAGAAATTCTTTAGTTATATGTAGGGGAATTGTTTGTGGGTTGGAACGTAAGGCTCTTTTTACTCCTTTATCTTATGACATTCTGATCTGAGTCAGTCCATTCTTCCACCGGGGGTTAAGGAATTAGGATCTATTCTCTCTATCAGGATCACGTGTTACTAATCAGTAGTACCTTATAAGTTTGATGGATACAAGCCTAGTTCAGTTCTTCTACCATGTTATGTTGCTAGGATGGTCTCAGAACTTTGATATGATGATGTGGAGTGTGTATGTAATCCTTTGTCAAATGTCTCAAATCCTTCTTGAGCATTTACAGCTGTTATGCTGCTGAAATTCTGCTAGAAATTCTAATGCCTTTGCATTATGATTGTGCTTTCAGATGGCCACTCGCGACCTCAATCAAGTGGTTCGCCTGACTCGATGCCTAGATGTACCCGGCCATACTGCCAAGTTGGTCAGGGTAATGACTGAGGCTGGATACCGTTGGTATCCTGAGTACACGGTCGAAGAGCAATTTCGGGACTTCAATCAAAGCCAGTATCTCTGCACTGTCCGGATATTTCCATCTTATCCTGGATCCACCGAGCCCCTTCACTGCTCCTATGGACTCGGGGTTACTATTGAGATGGCTGTGCAGGACGTCGCCTACTCTATGATGACCATTATGCGAGTCAGATCTGGGTTATTTCGGGACTCTGATTTCCGGTATATGCCAGGATCACTTCCGGGAGCACAAGGGTATCTCCAGGCTATCTATGCTGACCCCACCCAGGAGGATTCACGGACTCGCACTACTGCTGAGATGCTCGAGGATAAGGACCGTGAAAATCGGGCCTTGAGGTTAGAGCTCTTCAATACCCGTGCTGACCACTGGGCCACATTGACTCGGTTCGCACCGGCGGTGCAAGCTGGATATTCGGATATGCGCGATCTCTATCCTGTGAGATCTGCTCTGCCAGACGTGATGGGTTGGCGTGATGTAGGAGGCATCACCCCACCTCGCGGTCCCTGTAGGCCACCGTCTGTTGGTCCAAGACCTCATCCTAGCCCCTATGGTCCACAAGCTCCGCGAGATCGTCTGTTTCCGGATGATCATGTTGAGCTTCCAGGCTATGGAGGTGACTTCTACGAGGACTACTACGGATCGGTCTGAGTTAGTGGTAGTATCACTAGTTCGCACTAGCTGTGTCATCTATCGCCCCGCGTGACTCGTGGGATATGACCTAGTTTGTACTCTTTCCGGAGGTGTAGAAAAATAATGTATAGGAGCTTGGAATGCCTCCGATGAGATGTAATCCTCTTTCACCGTAATAGTACTTTGTTTGGTCTTGTACTAAACCCTGTATGGTGTGTATGACGATGGAATAAAGAAGCAGTCCCTGTATCTACCATGTCATACGGATGATCATCTTGCATTTCGAGTTATTCTTTACATTCTGTATCCTATGTCGGAATTTTATCATCCTGACTAAATCATTGTCTTGTTTACCTAGGATGGTCAACACGCGCGCTAACCCTGCTTCTCAAGAGCAGGCCGAAGGCAGTGAAGGCAGGAATGAAAATCTGCCTCATCCTCCTTCCCTAGCCGAGGTTATGATGGAAGCTGAGAGAAACAAGCGGGAGACCAACCGTTTGTTGGAGCGTATTGAGCAGAATACAGCACACCATCAGAGGACTAACGTGGTGTCACTCAGTGATTTTATCAAATTACATCCACCCACGTTCCACCACTCCGCCGAGCCTCTCGACGCTGATGACTGGCTTCGCAGTATCTCTCACAAGCTGCGTTCCGCGCTAGTAGCTGAGGCTGACAAGGTCACCTTTGCTGCATATCATCTTGAAGGCCCCGCCAGTCTATGGTGGGAGAATTATGGAGCTATGCGCCCAGCGGGCCATGTCACTACTTGGGCTGAATTCAGCGAGGCTTTCCGTGAACATCACATTCCGGAGGGTCTCATGGACCGTAAACGTGAAGAATTTTGCAGTTTCACTCAGGGCCGACTTTCTGTGGATGCTTACAGCAGGGAGTTTGGTAATCTCGCACGATATGCAACCGAGGAAGTGTCTACTGATGCCAAGAAGCAAGCAAGGTTCCGTAAGGGCCTTAGTCCTGAGCTTCGCCGCGACCTCCGTCTGCATGAGTGCACATCCTTTCAGAAACTTGTCAACAAAGCCATCAGTGCTGAAACTGGTCAGACTGACTATGACGCAACACGCAAGCATGGCCGTGACATGGGTTCCTCATCCGGTGCTGGTCCTCAGAAGCGCCGCGTGTGGGTGCCCAACACTGCCCTGCCACCCAGGTTCACACCGAGGCCACCTTTCCAGGCGCCTCGCCCTGTTCAACAGTCTGCTCCAGCCAAGCCCTATGGGGGTCCAACTAACAATGCTCCTCCACGTACCAGTTCCGTGACTTGTTTCAAGTGTGGGGAATCTGGTCACTATATGCGTGAGTGTCCCCAGACCAACCCCAACCAGTCTGCTAAAGCTGTTGGCCGTGGCAAGCCGACCGGAAAAATATTCCACGCCAAGCCGGTCACCGCTTCACGTGGCCATGTCAACTGTATCTCTGCCGAAGAAGCTCAAGAGGATCCCAACGTCGTTCTCGGTACGCTTCTTGTTAATTGCCACCCGGCATCTGTTCTTTTCGATACAGGAGCCTCTCATTCTTTTATATCTGAAAATTATGCTCGTTTGCATAACGTCGCATTCGGTGATATGCCAACCTCTATGGTAATTCAAACTCCGGGATCCAAATGGCAAACTTCTAGAGTAAGTTATGGAAATGAAATCCAAGTCGACAGACTTGTTTTCCTCGCGTCTCTGATAGCCCTTAAATCTTCAGATATTAATATCATTCTGGGTATGGACTGGATGTCAGCTCATCATGCCCAAATTGATTGCTTCTCTAGGACTGTTCAACTCACCCATCCTTCGGGGAAGATAGTCAATGTCTTGACCCGAATAGCCAAGCGACAATTATATTCTCTTAACGCCAGCCCTTTGCCAGACCTTGAGGACATTCCGGTAGTCCGTGACTTCCCGGATGTCTTCCCAGAGGAATTGCCAGGTGTTCCACCTGACAGGGATGTTGAGTTCGTAATAGACCTCATCCCAGGAACCGTTCCGATTGCTAGAAGACCTTATAAGATGGCACCCCTAGAACTAGCCGAGCTTAAGAAACAACTCGATGAGTCCTTGAAAAAGGGTTTCATCCGACCTAGCTCATCTCCGTGGGCTTGCCCCGTCCTATTCGTCAAGAAGAAGGATGGTACGGACCGGATGGTTGTAGATTACCGACCTGTCAATTTGGTCACAATCAAGAACAAATATCCGCTTCCCAGGATCAACGACCTGTACGATCAGCTCGCTGGATCCTCAGTCTTCTCCAAGATGGATTTGAGGTTGGGCTACCATCAAATCAAAATCAGAAACGGGGACATTCCTAAAACGGCCTTTGTTACTCGTTATGGCCAATACGAGTACACCGTCATGTCCTTCGGTTTAACCAACGCTCCAGCCACCTTTTCTCGGTTAATGAACTCAATCTTCATGGAGTATTTGGATAAATTCGTCGTAGTTTACCTCGATGATATACTCATCTACTCCAAGAACGAGGAAGAACATGCCGAACATCTAAGGCTAGTGTTGAAGAAACTTCGAGAGCATCGCCTTTATGCCAAATTTTCTAAATGTGAATTCTGGTTGTCAGAAGTGACCTATCTGGGTCATGTAATATCTGGTAAAGGTATTGCTGTTAACCCTGAGCGAGTTCAAGCCGTCCTTAATTGGACTCCACCTGAATCGGTCAAGCAAGTTCGGAGTTTTCTAGGCTTAGCGAGCTATTGTCGTCGCTTTGTCGAGAACTTCTCCAAGGTTGCTAAACCTCTAACCGAACTCCTCAAGAAAGATAAGAAGTTCGAATGGACTCCACAATGTGAGCACAGCTTTCAGGAACTGAAAAGACGCCTGACCTCTGCTCCCGTACTGGTACCGCCAGACTTCTCCAAGGACTTTGTTATCTACTGCGACGCCTCGCGACAAGGACTAGGTTGCATTCTCATGCAAGATCGACACGTAATTGCTTACGCTTCACGGCAATTGCACCCACATGAGGAGAATTATCCTACTCATGATCTAGAGCTTGCAGCCGTAGTCTATGCACTTAAGACCTGGCGACATTACCTCCTCGGTAATCGTTGCGAAATATTCACTGATCACCAAAGTCTGAAGTACATTTTCACCCAACCGGATCTGAATCTCAGGCAAAGACGTTGGGTTGAATTGATCACAGACTTCGACTTAGGAATAACCTACACCCCAGGGAAAGCCAACGTCATGGCTGATGCGCTAAGTCGTAAATCTTATTGTAACAACCTGATGTTACAACAAAGTCAACCGCTTCTCCATGAGGAATTTCGGAAGCTTAACCTTCACATTGTACCTCAAGGTTTTCTTTCCACCTTGGTAGCAAAACCTACTCTTACGGATCAAATCATCGCTGCCCAAAAGCGAGATAAGGGAATATCTAAAATCAAAGAGAACATTGCTAGCGGAGGTGCTAGTTGTTTCTCCACAAATGATCATGGTGTTGTGTACTTTGAGAACCGTCTAGTGGTTCCCAAGAACCAGCATCTACGGCAGTTGATCCTTAAGGAGGCTCATGAATCTCCTCTCACCATTCATCCCGGTAGTACTAAGATGTATCAGGACCTACGCCAGAGGTTCTGGTGGACTAGGATGAAGAGAGAAATTGCTCAGTATATTGCTAATTGCGACGTCTGTCGTCGTGTAAAAGCAGAGCATCAACGGCCTGCTGGCACCCTTCAACCCTTAGCTATTCCTGAATGGAAATGGGATAAAATTGGTATGGATTTCATTACCGGTTTTCCCAGGACCAAGAGAGGGAATAATGCTATTTTCGTCGTTGTCGATCGTCTTTCCAAAGTAGCCCATTTCTTACCTGTTCGTGAGAGTATAACCGCTAGTCAGCTGGCAGACTTATACATCTCCCGAATAGTGTCCCTCCATGGTGTTCCTTTGGAAATTAACTCGGATCGAGGAAGTCTTTTCACCTCTCGATTTTGGGAAAGTTTCCAAAATGCTATGGGAACCCGTCTCTCCTTTAGCACCGCTTTCCACCCTCAGTCGAGTGGTCAAGTGGAACGCGTCAACCAGATTCTAGAAGACATGCTTCGAGCCTCTGTTATCTCATTCGGAATGGACTGGGAGAAGTGCCTTCCATTTGCCGAATTCGCTTACAACAACAGCTATCAATCTAGCTTGGGTAAAGCCCCTTTTGAAGTTCTCTATGGACGACGGTGTCGAACACCCCTTAACTGGTCAGAGACCGGGGAAAGACAATTCTTTGGCCCGGATATGATTCAGGAAGCAGAAGAACAAGTTCGTATCGTTCGTGAAAAGTTGAAAACAGCCCAATCTCGTCAAAAGAGTCAATATGACCGAAAACATAAGGCTATGACTTTCGAGGTTGACGAGAAGGCTTATCTTCGGGTCACCCCTCTGAAGGGAACCCATCGTTTCGGTATCAAAGGCAAATTGGCTCCTCGTTACATTGGACCTTTTCGCATTCTCGCCAAACGAGGAGAAGTTGCCTACCAGTTGGAACTACCTCCGCACCTCTCCAGAGTCCACGATGTCTTCCACGTTTCTCAACTCAGGCGTTGCTTCTCGGATCCTATCCGTGAAGTGGACCACGAAACGCTTGATCTCCAAGATAATCTTACATATCGAGAGTACCCCATTCGTATCCTCGATCAGGCCGAACGTACCACCCGACGTCATAATATCAAGTTTCTCAAAGTTCAATGGTCGCACCATTCTGAGGATGAAGCAACTTGGGAAAGGGAGGATCGTCTTCGACTTGAGTATCCCGCCTTCTTCCCGGAGGAACCCAAATCTCGGGACGAGATTCTTTTGAGTGGGGGTGAGTTGTCACACCCTAGCTAGTCATGCATCAGAGTGTGTGCAGCATGTTTAAAATTTCCATTTAACTTGAAATGGGGATTGTGAAACCCTCAGAATCATTTTTGAAAATGATCCAAATAAAAATTTCTCCAAAAGGGTCCAAGAAAATGCTCATGTTGCTCTCTGAAAATATTGGACAGAGATAAAAATCAAACCAATATTTTTAAGAGCTCATAGGTATTTATTTTGGGCATTTGGAATTAATGCATAAATATTTGCATTGGAAATATATTAATTATATATATTAATATATGTCCAAATATTATGCCAATTATAAAGGAGCTCTGGAATAATATATCTAGCTCCTGCAAAAATTGGCATAAGGTAAATAAATGATTTAATATATTATTTAAATCAAAACAAATGTCAGAAATTAGAAAACAGAAAATAAATAACAGGAGGAGCTTACCTGGGCTCCTCCACTGTGCGGCCCAGCCAGCTGGCTGGCCCAGCCAGCAGGCGGCCCAGCCCGCCTCCCTCCTCTGTCGTCTTCGTCCTCGACAGAGGGAGGGGAGTGTGGCCGGCGCGCGCGCGCGCCACCGCGCCACGCCACCTGCTCGGCTGCCTGCCTGCCCTCCCCTCCTCGCTCGATGCCCCGGACGACGCCACGCCTCCCCCCTTCTCTCTCTCACTCTCCCTCAGTTCCTCCCTCCTCTCCCTCGCTCTTCTCTCACACGGCCGAACACCACCCTCGCCGCCGTTCGCCATAGCAGCCGTCACCGGCCACCCCTCGCTCCCCCGACTAGCTCAGGAGCTCCGCCTCGACCCCCTCTTCCTCCCCACCGATCCACGGGTCTCCGGAAGCCCTGCATGCGCCGCCTACGTCGCCGTTCCCTCCTGGTCCACCAAGTCATCGCCGTGATTCGCTGCATCCGGCGTCTCGAGCCCGTAACCATCCCTGCAGCTCCGGCGGTGAGCCACTGATCATTCCCCCTTGCCCGTCGTCCTAGCTTCTGTAGCTGCGCCCCCTTGAGCTCCGAAGCTCGACGCCGTCATGCGGGCGATGTCGCCGCGTGGCCACGGTCACGTAGCGCCCAACCGAGCACAGCCGGCCTCACCGCACCGCGTAGAAGGTAGGTGAACCCGCAATCCCGCAAGCCGGTTGTAGCCTCGACCCTGGAGCTCAACCGAGCTCCGGCAGCCGCCACGGTCGTCGCCGTGAGATGTACAGGCACCCAGCAGGCCACACGACGTCGACGCGCGGAGCAAGGGCTCCTCCAAGAGCCCAAGTCACGGCTCGCTCGTTGGCCTGTAGCGCGATCCCTCCGCATGCGCGCCGTCTCGGGCCTCGCGGCACGTTCATGTCGCCGTGGGTTTGACCCACCTTGACCACGGCAGGAACCCCCCTGTGTACCTGATAGGTGGGCCCAGCCCTGTAGCTAATTAGGATTAGCACTAACCGAATCAGTTAAACTAACTAACCCCCCTGACACTGACAGTGGGCCCCAGCGCCACTAATCCCTAATTAGGATTAATTTAATCCTGTTAAACCCCCCCTGTCACTGACGTGTGGCCCCCACACGTCAGGTTTGACCTCAGCCAGCCGCAGTTGACCACTGACGTCATGCTGACGTCATGCTGGCGCAATATATATAATTCTGGATTTAATTTAAATCAGGAATTCCAGAATATTAGTTAAACTTCAAAAAATCATAACTTTTATTCTGTAACTCCAAATTAGACAAATTATATATGAAAAATGATCAGAAAAATCCAATCTATCCATCTGTACTATTTTCATGCATGATCAAATAAGTTAAATTGATGTTTCAAGCAGAACAAGGAAAAGCACTTTAAAGGCCATGTTTGAGTTTGAAATTTGAATCTTTGATTCAAATTTGTTCAAACCCTTCTGGTTTTAGTTGCATTAGCCCAACACACTCATATTGCCATGTTTCATGCATGCATCATATTGTTGCACATTGTTTGGTGATGGTTGTGTATCGGTGTCCTTTGCGACAGGTTCTGCCTCCGAGGAGTACCGTGATTACCCTAACGAAGAACCGTATCAGTGCATCGAACCATCAGGCAAGCAACCAACCATTTGATCATATCGATACAATCCCATGTTCTCGCTCCTGCTCTCTTTTACTGCATTAAGACAACGCGTTTCAAACTGCTGTGTGCTACGGTAGTTGAACCCATTTCCTCTGCATGACCTGTCATTGCCACAGTAACTAGATGAAACCCACTAGCATGTGTAGGAGTTGATTGAGCCATATGTATGTGTTGTTCCTACCTTGCTATGCCTGCTATGCTTAGAGTCGTGTCAGGTCTGGTTCATCTGGGTGATGGCTAGAGTGAAATGATTATGTCGGTAATGAGAGTGGTGTGGTGAACACGATTTGGTAAAGGTATCGATGAGAGGCCATGTAGGAGTACATGGTGGGTTGTTTCATTGAAGCCGACCTTAAGCACTGAGATCTGTATGTGTGATTTAAGATACAGCTACTACCATGCATTGGGCCCTGAAATATGACCCCGCTCGACTTCTTATTCACCCTAGCTCTCTGTCCAGGAGTTGCAAGTAGTTTCTGGTGTTTGTAGCCTACTGGAGGCCGTGGACAGCGCTGACCGTAGGGGTGGGCTGTGATGCGGTAGGTACGTGGCACGGTGTACCGAATACCCGTTAGGTATCTCGGGAACCCTGTTCACATCGTTCGGGGCCGTATGGGAAACCTCGGCCGGACTCCCTGCGGATGGAACCTGAAGAGGCGATAAACCTGGACTAGAGGCTTAAGTGTTTAGGTAGGTCGTGGTCTACACCCACGTCGGCTTTCGCTTGAAGTCTGCCGAGCACATGTCGTGTGCAGACGCTAAGTGGTGGAAACATGTATGAAGAAGTACACCCCTGCAGGGTTATCATGATCTATTCGAATAGCCGCGTCCGCGGTAAAGGACTACTTGGTTGCCTATACAGTTCATAGACAAGTAAATGGAAACTGTTAAAAGCCTCAAGATAAGTGTGAGTGCCGAGGATGGCTCTTCCGTAGGAAGACGGAGGTGGATCCTCGGTAGTGTATTGAAGTGGTGAGTAGTGGACTCGTGTGCGCAAAACCATTTCAAGTTGGAGTATCGTAGGATAGTCTAGCCAAGAGTCAAAGCTGGCTTGCTGCAATAACTCCACCAACCCTTCTTGATGATATGCATGTATGTAGGATCTGATGTAAGTCTTGCTGAGTACCTTGTACTCATGTTGCTATAATTTACATTTTTACAGAAGACGCTGCAACCCCTTCTGATGGGTTCTATGTAGACGTTGACATCAACGAGTAGGCTAAAGCCCAGGTGGTGACCCTGAGCTTGTGAAGGACCACGTAGTATAGCTAGGCTTTCCAAGCCTCTTTTACTTTACTAGTTGTCTGTACTCAGACAATGTACTTCCGCTGCTGGTTTGTATGACTGTATGACTTGTATGTTGGGTCGTGAGACCCGTACCTTTGTGTATGTTATGTATGGCTCCCTGAGCCTTAAATAAAGTACTTGTGTCGTAGAGTCATGTTGTGATGCTTCGTTGTATTTGCACATATCGAGCATATTGTGTGTATGATTGAAATGCTTGGTATGTGTGGGATCTGACTATCTAGTTGTTTATCTTTAGTAGCCTCTCTTACCGGGAAATGTCTCCTAGTGTTACCGCTGAGCCATGGTAGCTTGCTACTGCTCTGGAACACTTAGGCTGGCCGGCATGTGTCCTTCTTCGTTCCTGTGTCTGTCCCTTCGGGGAAATGTCACGCTTTGAGTACCGGAGTCCTGTTAGCCCGCTACAGCCCGGTTTACCAGAGTCCTGCTAGCCCAGTGCTACAGCCCGGACCCACTTGCTGATGACCGACACGTTCGAAGCTGGGTCATGGATGCCTGTCCCTGTAAGTCTGTGCCACTTTGGGTTTACGACTAGTCATGTCAGCCCGGGCTCCTTATCATATGGATGCTAGCGACACTATCATATATGTGAGCCAAAAGGCGCAAACGGTCCCGGGCAAAGGTAAGGCGACACCCGTGGGGATACCGTGCGTGAGGCCGCAAAGTGATATGAGGTGTTACCGGCTAGATCGATGTGACATCGAGTCGGGGTCCTGACACTACCGCATCACAGCCCACCCCTACGGTCAGCGCTGTCCACGGCCTCCAGTAGGCTACAAACACCAGAAACTACTTGCAACTCCTGGACGGAGAACTAGGGTGAATAAGAAGCCGAGAGGGTCCATTGGTTTCGGGCCCAATGCATGGTAGTAGCTGATTCTTAAATCACACATACAGATCTCAGTGCTTAAGGTCGGCTTCGATGAAACAACCCACCATGTACTCCTACATGGCCTCTCATCGATACCTTTACCAATTCGTGTTCACCACACCACTCTCATTACCAACATGATCATTTCACTCTAGCCCATCACCCAGATGAACCAGACCTGACACGACTCTAGGCATAGCAGGCATAGCAAGGAAGGAACAACACATACATATGGCTCAATCAACTCCTACACATGCTAGTGGGTTTCATCTAGTTACTGTGGCAATGACAGGTCATGCAGAGGAAGTGGGTTCAACTACCGTAGCACACATCAGTTTGAAACGCGTTGTCTTAATGCAGTAAAAGAGAGCAGGAGCGAGAACATGGGATTGTATCGATATGATCAAATGGTTGGTTGCTTGCCTGATGGTTCGATGCACTGATACGGTTCTTCGTTAGGGTAATCACGGTACTCCTCGGAGGCAGAACCTGCCGCAAAGAACACCGATACACAACCATCACCAAACAATATGCAACAATATGATGCATGCATGAAACATAGCAATATGAGTGTGTTGGGCTAATGCAACTAAAGACCAGAAGGGTTTGAACCAATTTGAATCAAAGATTCAAATTTCAAACTCAAACATGGCCCTTTAAAGTGTTTTTCCTTGTTCTGTATTAAACATTAGGTTAACTTGTTTAATCATGCATGAAAATAGTACAGATGGATAGATTGGATTTTTCTGATCATTTCTCATATATAATTTGTCTGATTTGGAGTTACAGAATAAAAGTTATGAATTTTTAAAGTTTAAACTATATTCTGGAATTTCCTATATTAGATTAATTCCAGAAAATCAATTATTGCGTCAACCTGACGTCAGTGTGACGTCAGCAGGTCAACGGGACACGTCCGGGTCAAACCTGACAGTGGGTCCCGCGTGTCAGTGTGATTAGATTAATTAAAGTTTAATTAAAACTAAACCTGTTTAATTAACAGGGCTGGGCCCCACCTGTCATTGACTCAGGGGAGTCAACCAGGGCCCACCCATGGTCAAACCCGGGTCGGCTGCACCGGCGTTTAGCCGCCGGCGAGCCCGACGCGGCGGCGGAAGTGGTTTTGGCTGTTTCGGCCGCCAAATGGGTCGCGGAGACCACCGGAGTGGAGCTGAGGACGAGCCGCAGCTCTTGGTGGAGTCCGTTGGGGTCGGGGTGGCCGGAGTTGGCGCCGGCGACGACTTTGGCGGCCACCGGGGTTCGGCCGAGGACGAACTTGACGCTAGAGGGGTCGGTGAGGCGCGGGGAGTAGCTAGCTAGGTGCTACATGACACGCTGAGCATGATGGACACCGTGGAGTGGTCGGAGGGTGACCGGGAGCACGTCGGCGACGAGCTCCACGGCGGTGGGTGCGGTTGAGCTCCGGGAGGTCTCTACACAGCTCGGGAGCAAGAAAAGGAGGGGGGGAAGATGGCTAAGCTCACAGTGAGTGCAACGAAGCCCTTGGTGCGGCCGGAGATGGACCGGAGCGACGACGGCGTTGAAGGGGATCTCCGGCGACGGCGGTTCAGGCGATGTCGTTGCGGTGGACTCGGGCGTTGCGAGCGCTCGGGGCTCGGCTTGCTCGATG
Organism: Triticum aestivum; assembly: GCF_018294505.1. Classification (NCBI taxonomy): domain Eukaryota; kingdom Viridiplantae; phylum Streptophyta; class Magnoliopsida; order Poales; family Poaceae; genus Triticum; species Triticum aestivum. The sequence continues at coordinate 295,368,210 of NC_057800.1, forward strand.
GAGTGGACAGCGGCGGAGCTCCTGGACACGATGAGAGGACGCACGGGCGGCGGGGAGCACGGCTACGATGAAGGCACGGCGATGGTGGCGTCGGTCATGGCGGGGGAGCGCGAGGGGGAGGAGCTGGAGAGGAGAGGGGGTGTCTGGGGGTTCGGGGGAGCGAGGGAGGCCGATCCACGACGTCACCGGGCGAGGGGAGCGGCGAGGCGGCGAGCAGGTGCGTGGCGCGCGCTGCGGTCGCCGTCGGGCACCTGCCTGCCTGCCTGGGCGGCAAGCAGCTCGCTGGAGCGGCGCTGGGCTGGGCCGGCAGGTGGGCCAGGAGCAGGCGTCAGGTAAGTTTTTCCATTTTCTTTCTGTTTTCTATTTTTTTAATACTTCTACAACTTTGTTGAATTAAATAAAATACTTAGGCAACTCCTAAAATCACCAAACTACTCCTGGTCCATAGTTGGATTATTTCCAATATGAAACATTTTAGTTTGGAGATATTTGAGCATTTAAATATTTTATATAATTTTAAATGCCCAAATTCAATATTTATGATTTAATTCAAAAACCCTAAGATGGCCTAGGAAAATGTGCATCACTTTTGGCAGAGGTTCTGAACCAAGACAAAAATGATGGGCATTTTAGAAGGGCATTTCAGGTTCATTGAAAAAGTTTTTAATAAACCCTAATTGGTTTCAGAGAGGACTGGGGGTTCTGTCATCCCCATTTCAGGTTTCTGATGAAAGAGTAAACATGATGCAACACTCTAATGCATGGCTAACTAGGGTGTGACAATATCTGCGTTCCAAGGTTAGCACAATATGTTTTGAAGCGATTTCTAGTGAACTATGAGCCTTGTCAGTTATGATGCGATTAGGGACTCCGAACCGGCTCACGAGGCCCTTGATGAACTTGACCGCTGAGCCGGTCGGGATGGTGTGGACTGCTTCCACCTCCGCCCATTTGGTGAACTTGTCGATGGTGACATAGAGGTAGTGGTAGCCACCGGGCTCTTGAGGGAACATACCCAAGATGTCCAGCCCCTAGAACGCAAACGGCCACGATAGCGAGATGGTCTGGAGGCCCTGGGCAGGCTGGTGGATTTGCTTGGCATGGAATTAGAAGGCTTCATAGGATCTCACCAGCTCGATCGTGTCACTGAGCACCGTGGGCCAATAGAATACGCTACGGAACGCCTTGCCCACGAGGGTGCGTGATGATGAGTGATGCCCGCAGTCTCCGCCATGTATGTCGTCTAACAGCTCACACCCCTATTCCCTGGAGATGCATCACAAGCAAACATCGTTTGGTCGTTTTTGGTAGAGCTCACCGTCCTGAATGCAATAGGTTGTGGCCTGTCGAGCCACACGCTCAGCATCTTCTTCCTTCTCTGGCAGGGTTCCCTGAAGCAGGTACGCCTTGAATTCTTCAGTCCAACACCCCTCCTAAGGCTTGAGCGCTAGGAGTAGGCGTGCCATAGGCGGGGGCTCCTGAGGTTGGTGTTGGTGGGAGCTCCTCATGAGGCAAAGCTGGCTCCGCAAGAGGAGGGGCTGCCGAAGGCTTGAAGAGCCGCTCCTCGAAGACACCGGGCTCTTGAGGCTGGCGCTTGGATGCTCTCTTGGCGATGTCGTCGGCTTCCTTGTTCATGTCGTGAGGCAGGTACTGCAGCTCCAGGCCCAAGAACTATTTCTCCATTTTGCGTACTTCTGCTAGGTATGCCTCCATGCGCTCGTCCTTTGGCTCGTATACCTTGTTGGAGAAGTTGACGAGGAGCCGGGAGTCACCCTTGATGGTAAGGTGCTTTACCCCCAAGGCCGCCACAACTTTGAGACCAGCGATTAGGCCTTCCTACTCTGCGATGTTGTTGGAGACCTTTTCGCCATGCTGGAAGCAAAGTTGCACGGCGTAGTAGAGCTTGTCCTGAGTAGGCGAAACAAGCACAACTCTAGCCCCGCACCCTGCCGTGCGAAGGCGTCATCGAAGTACATGACCCAGCCATCTAGTCATTTGCTCCCTGGCGAGAGCGATTGGTCCTCGCCTGGCTCTGGTCCTAGAACGTTAGTCCATTCCGCCATGAAGTCGGCGAGTGATGCGCTCTTGATGACCCTGGTGGTGCTCAACTCCAGCTAAAATGCTTGCAATTCGATGTTCTAGTCGGCGACACTACCTGCAGCATTGGGGCCCCGAAGCACCCTCTTTAGTGGGTAAGCCAAACTAACTTTGATGGGGTGGCCTTGGAAGTAGTGGCGCAGCTTGTGCGAGGTGACAAGAAGTGCAAGCAAGAGCTTCTGCAGCATGGGATAGCGTGCTCGCGCGTCCCGCAGCGCCGTGCTGACGAAGTACACCGGGTCCTGATGGGGGGTGGGATCGTTAGTGGAGTTTCAAACCTCCTTAGGCTGGGAGACCTCAGGAACTTGGTCGCCTACCTGGGCAAAGGCGGCATCGTCATATCGTGGAACCTGGCCATCCGTTGGTGTCGCCGAGGCTTCAGGGGCGCCATCCTAGGGCTGCATCGTCTCAACCGAGCGCGCGGTGCCGCGTGACAGGCCTGGGGCCTGGCGCTCCTCCCGAACGGCCACCAGCGCTATGCTAGATGAGTGAGGCGTGGTGGCCAGGTAAAGCACTAAGGGCTCGAGGTGACGCGGGGCCACCATCACCTATGGGCTGGTGAGGTATCTCTTGAGGTCTTGGAATGCTGCGTCAGCCTTCGGAGTCCACTCAAACGGGCCCTTCTTCTTCATCATCTTGAAGAATGGGACAGCGCGCTCCCTCAGCTTGGAAATGAAGCACCCTAACGAGGTCACACAGCCCGCCAGCTTCTGCATTTCCTTGAGAGTTTGTGGCAGACTCATCCTTTCTAGTTCCTTGACTTTCTCCGAGTTCGCCTTGATCCCCCTGTGTGACACCAGAAAACCCAATAGCTTGCTGGAGGGGACGCCAAACACACATTTCTCCTGGTTGAGCCACAGATCCACCTTGAGCAGGCTGGCGAATATCTCTTCCAGATCCTCGATGAGGGTCCTTGCCTCCCAAGACTTCACCACTATGCCGTCGACGTAGGCATCAGCGTTCCTCCTAAGCTGTTGGCCCAGAGCGATGTGCATCAGCCGCTGGAAGGTTGCTACGGCGTTACGCAGCCCAAAGGGCATGCAGGTGTTGCAGTACACCCCGCATGTGGTCAGGAAGGCCGTCTTCTCGACATCTTGTACCGCCATCTTGATTTGGTGGTACGCTGAGAATGCATCCAAGAAGCACAACAGGTCGCACTTAGTGGTGGAGTCGACGATCTGGTCAATGTGTGGTAGCGGAAAGGGGTCTTGAGGGCATGCCTAGTTGGGGTTGGTGAAATTGAAGCACATGCTCCTTCCCCCCTTTCTTGGGCACGACGACCGGGTTTGCCAGCCACTCCGGGTACCGCACCTCGCGGATGACACCAGCTTCTTGTAGTTTGCGGGTCTCCTGGACGATGAACGCATGCTTCTTCATGGACTGCCGCCGCGCCTTTTGCTTTACTGGGCACACATTCAGGTGATGCTCGATCACTCCCCTTGGGACTCGAGCCAGGTCCTTGGGCTCCCATGCAAACACCTCCTTGTTCGCGTGCAAGAAATCGAGCAATGCCTTTTCTTGGTCCGGGGCAAGGTTGGCACCTATGGTGAAACTGGCTCCTGAATCTTGGTTGACTATCACCTGCTTCATCTTGGCCCGGTCTAGGGAGAACAACTACTTCTTTTTTGCTGGCGTGACCTACGGAACCCCCGAGGTTCCTTCCTCCACCGGCCGAGTGGCAGCCGCGGTCCTAAAGGCGAGCTTGAGAGCCGCCAGCGCTTCTTTGGTGTCCCCGGCCACTGTGAGGATGCCGCTGCTCCGTGGCAACTTCATGAGGCTGTAGGTGGGGTGAGTTGCCACCATGAACTTGGCTAAGGCTGGGTACCCGAGGATGGCGTTGTACATGAGGCCGATGTGGGCGATGTCGAAGTCGATGAGCTCGGTGCGGTAGTTGTCACGGGTGCCGAAGGAGACTGGGAGGCGGATATGTCCCAGGGGGCTGGTGGAGCCGTCGATGACCCCGGAGAATGGTTTGGTAGGGCGGTGCCGGCTGTGTGATATGTGAAGCAAGCCAGAAGCATCCACGGACAATATGTTGAGCCCGGCCCCGCCGCCGATGAGAGTCTTGGTTACCGCCACGTTACGGATGGTTGGGGTGTAGAGCATCGGGAGGGTGCCTGCGCCCGTGGTGGTCCTAGGATGATCTCTTGAGTCGATGGTGAGGTTGGCCTCAAGTGTCACCCATCCCGGAGGAGATCCTTTCTGCACGCAGGCGACACCCGCTTGGCGAAAGAACTGCTTGATATGCCCGTCTGAGGGCGGCGCCTGAGAACCGCCGAGGAGGGCTGTGACGGCGTGGGGCACCAGTACCGTGAAGTGCACGATGAAGAGGCCGCACAGCTTCTCCCAGGAGGCCACAGAAGACTCTGGCAGGCTGAGAAGCCAGGCGCATGGTACGCCAGCAAGGGGCATGGGGAACTAGTTTCCATTACCTTGTAGTCACCGCCTTCCGCCCAGACGGCCTCCTCATATGCCTGAAGGAAGCCTGCCGGGTCCACCGTGCCATCGTACTAGGGCGGCAGGTCTGGCCTGAACTTGGGTGGCCACCGCACTAGTCGCAAAGCAGGGGTGAAGGCTCGGAGGCCCTCGGCGCCTCCGCGCGCGCCGGTCGATCCAGCCAGAGGGGCGGCGCCTACCATGAGAGCTGAACAAAGAGACGAAGCGAGTAGAGAGACGAAGCGGAGGGAGAGGCGGAGGTTCGATGCACCCCTACTAGGCGTGCCAAATGTCTGAATCGGGGTTCCGCGGACCCTTTAGATGTTCGAACTCTGCGGTGCATGCGAAGAACTCCCTCTTCCTAGTCTGCCTGCTCGATGATTCCCCGGCCTATCTCAACGAACCCAAGGTACAAGAGACACATCAGTTTATCCTGGTTCGAGCCACCTTGCGGTGTAATACCCCACCCCAGCTTTGTGGTGGATTGCCTCAAGGGGCTGAGGGTGAACTAGTATAGTGGACGAACAACCTCAGGAGGTGAGGTGTTCTTGTGCTCGATGAGCTAGTGGGTGTGTGGATGATCTGATTGATCTGCCCCCCTCTATGGTGGTGGCTAACTCCTATTTATAGTAGCCTTGGTACTCTTCCCAAATGTAGGCGAGAAGGGATCCCACAACGGCGAAATTTGAAGGGGGACAACTAGTACAAGCTATCCTGACAAAGTAGTCTTCGCCTGCAAAAGGCTCTGGTGGTGATGCTGCAGTGGGCTCCGCAATGACCTCCATCCTGTCATCCTGGCGGTCTTGGTCCTGTTGCACTGATATGGAAACCTTTAGTTGATTCCTCCAGACCCTTCGCCTGCGCTTGCCTCCTTAGCACCAAAGAGGAAACTGATACACTGCGCCCGCTGGCGCCTGCCTGGCCCTGGTCGTCATGGCTCATGTCATGTGGACCTCGCGAGGTGCATCTCGCATTGATATCTCCACTCCTCGGGAGCTAGCCTGGTGAGGCTGCCCCCAGGGAGGTCTCAGTGTTGTCCTCCTTGCAAGGCATGGCCCCTCGTAAGGGTCTTGGGTTTTTGTTGCTAAAGTTGGGCCGTACCGGGCCGTCAACGGAGCCATGTTGTGGGCCACAGGTAGGCAACTCTATGTACCCCCGTTCCCAGGATGTCGATAGTCATCTAGGAGGTGTATGCGACTGTGGCGGAGCTCTAGGACGCGGTGGTGAGGCGAGGCAGCGACGGGGAGCGCACTTGGAGCGAACGGTGGCGACGGAGGTGCTCGGGCGCGTTTGGGAGAGGGAGCTAGAGGCCGAGGGAGAGATCAAAGAGAGAGAGGGAGAAGGTTCAGGGCGTCCAGGGAAGCTCCACAAGGCAAGATGAGGGCGTAGGAGGCACTGACAACGCGAAGAAGGAGGTGGCCGCTCGTGCGCGTGCGCTGGCTGCCAGTAGGCGCAAGGTTGAAGACAACCTTGCCCCTAGTGGCTGGGCCACGTAAGTGGCCGCTAGGTGGGCTGCAGGTAAGCTCTTTCCTCTCTGAGGTTCTGCTATTTTAATCTATTTTCTATTTTTATTCCTCTGTTGTGATTTAGTAGAAGTTCTAGATCATTTTGCAAAATCCTGAAATTTAATATTGGAGCTAAATGGATATTTCCTGGGGCCCATAAAAAGTTTCAGAATAATTGGACATTTATTTATTTTATAACACAAATAAATCCAACTCAAATAGTTTATTATTTAAATCAAAATTTCAAAATAAATAATTTAAAGCCTCCAGGAATATTGGTTTGAATTTTATTCTTGCCAATATTCTTCAAGGTTCAACAGGAACATTTTCTTGGGCTCCTTTGATGAGATTTTAATGTTGATCATTTCTGAACTAATTTCTGAGGGTTTCCACTAACCTCAATTCAAATTTCATGTATTAAAATGACGATGACATGATGATCAAGAAAAGACAACAGGGGCTGAGCTAGAGCTGTGACAAGAACCATACGCAGCTTTACAAGAGTTGAAGACCTAGTTGTCCTATGTTCCCACGTTGGTTGCTCCCAAACCACAAGGACCATTGCTCCTATACCTGGAGGCAACCAACCAAGTGGTCAGTACAGCCTTGGTGGCATAGAGGGAAGTGGACGAAGCAGAGAGCGAGCAAGGACTGGCAGAGCCAGAGAGGGATCAGGACAGAAATAAGCACGACAGCGAGAGCGAACCCAAGGACACGACAAGGAAGAAAGTGGTGCAGCACCCAGTGTACTTCGTCAATTCCTTACTACAAGGGGCTAGGTCGAGGTACTCTGGCGTGCAAAAGTTAATCTTTGGTCTCATCATGGCCTCAAGGAAACTACGCCACTACTTCCAAGCCCATGAGATCACGGTTGTCACTCGCTTCCCGTTGCAAAGGATACTCCAAAACCTTGAGGAGACCGGTAGAATAGTAGAGTGGGCTTTGGAGTTATCCACTTTTGGTCTGAAGTTTGAGAGCACATCAACAATTTAAAGCAGGGCATTGGCAGAGTTTATTGCAGAATGTATGCCAACCCCTAATGAAGAAGTACGGGAAACAGTTATCCCCAGCAAGGAGGCGCCCCAAGAATGGATTATGTATTTCGGTGGTGACTTTTCCTTGCAAGGTGCAGGGCTGGCGTGCTTTTTGTTGCCCCCTCCGGGGAGCACTTGAAGTACGTAACCCAGATGCACTTTGCCCTGTTAGAAGACACCAACAATACAACAGAGTTTTAAGCACTCCTTGCCGGTCTCAGGATTGCAGTGAAATTGGGAATTAAGAAGCTGATTATTCGAGGATATTCACAGCTTGTGGTCAGACAAGTCAACAAGGATTACCAAAGCCCATTGATGGAAGCATACGTCGAGGAAGTAAGGAGATTAGAGGAGCGCTTTGACGGATTACAAAAAGAGCACGTACCCCGTGCGGAAAACAACATAGCTGATCATCTATCAAAGTGTGATGCGCAGAAGCTTCCTGTGGAACCAGGGACTTTTGTTCTCCATCTTACTCGGCCCTTCGTATCCCTTGCAACAATGGCCCGGAAAAGGAGAAAGATGGACTCCGGTAAGCCTCTCCCGGTAGAGCTTTCCGCTCCCGGCAGAGACCCTCCCGGAAACAACTCCTCACCACCTTCCGGACCGCACCCTCTAGGCGGGCCGATGGTCCCCTCGAATGAGGAATGTGCCCCTGCAGTATAGGAGGTGCCGCTAGTCCTTGTTGCCGAGCCTCAAGCTCTAGCTTGGGTGAGGCACATAGTCCACATCCTCCAAACCGGGGAACTTCCTGGTGATCAGGATTCAGCTGAAAGAGTAGCCTGGAGAGCCAGTATGTATCAGTTTGTCGATGACACTCCATATAGAAGGAGGCCCAACGGTCTGAAATTGAAGTGCATCTGCCGGGAACAAGCAAAGGAACTACTGGCTGAGATACACAAAGGTATGTGCGACTCCCACATTGGATCAGGGGCATTGGTTGGGAAAGCATTCCGGCATGGATTCTATTGGCCCATAGACCTCCAAGATGCGGTCGAGCTAGTCACCAGATCTGAATCCTGCCAGTTCCATTCCAAGAATATACACCTGCCTGCCCAAGCTCTTGAGACAATCCCTTTATCATGGCCATTTTCGATCCGGGGGTTCGATATCCTCGGCCCTTTCCCCCGAGCAATCGGCGGCTATGAATTCTTGTATGTTGCTATTGACAAGTTTACAAAGTGGCTGGAAGTGACTTCCATGAGAAAGGTGACTGCTCAGTCAGCTATCAAGTTCTTGAAAGAATTGACGTGTCATTTTGGAGTTCCGTGAAGGATCATTACCGACAACGACACCCAGTTCACGAGCCGTGCCTTCATGTAATATGTTCATACCCTCCGAAGCAAGATCTCATTTGCCTCTGTGCACATCCCAAAAGCAATGGAAAAGCTAAGAGGGTGAACACTGAAGTGTTGTGGGCTCTCAAGACAAGAACCTTTGATACGCTGCGGCAGCATGGCAAGCGGTGGATCGATGAGCTGCTAGTAGTTCTATGGTCCCTCTGAACGACACCAAATCGAGCTACCGGGAAGACTCCCTTCTACCTAGTCTATGGGGTAGAAGCAGTTATCTCCATGGGACTCATTTACGTGTATCCTCGAGTGCTTGCCTATGATGAATTAGCGCAAGATCAGCACCGGCATGACGACACTGAGGAGAACCGTCTTCGGGCTGCTACCCGTGCTACACGCTATCAGCAGGCACTGCGTCGCTAGCATAGCCACAGGGTTCATTCCCAGTGTTTTGAGGAACGCGACCTTGTCCTTAGGCGCGTTAAGTCCGCCAACGGTACAAACAAGTTAACACCAAAGTGGGAAGGCACTTACCAGGTAGTACGAATCACAAGACCTAGTGCAGTCCGTCTGGAGACCGGATATGGCATTAAACTGCAAAACTCATGGAATATTGAGCATCTCTTCAAGTTCTAACCATAAGGAACGGCTATCGGGCCCTGCCCGGCAGCTACCCTTTTGTACATGCCTTGCCTTAGTTGCATGTAACCCCTTGGACAAAGCCAGGCGATGACCCTGAGCACCAGAGAAATAAACAAAGCGCTGGGGGGCCCCAACCAAGTTGCATGCATGCATAAGCATTCCAAGAGCATCGCGTAAGCATCTGCATATGCATATAGATAGGATCGCATCTTGCATCACTCCCATATGCATGAAGTTGCAGGTTCCTGCCGTGAACTTGGCCTCTACAAGGAGATGAGGAAGTGAACCAACACTACGATCTCTGGCAAGCCAAACAGATAAGTTCCACCTCCTATCCATAAGTGTTCTGTAAGCAGAGACTTGTGCATAAGAAAACCTATCCGCTCTTTGAAACTTAGGTGCTCCCATCCTTGACTTGAATGTTGATTTGGTCAGGATGGTCGCAGTGGCCTTTGGTGAAAAGGGGTTGGCGGGGGGCTAGTCCCTTTATGTTTTGCCCGGTAGGCTCAGTTCTCCGGCAAGAAAAATCAGAAGGGTACGGGCAGGATAGCCTATCGGGGAAGACTCGTTTACTTAGACTAAAGAGGCACCCCACCTCTGCATTGACATATACATGCACGGGTTCCCAGCAAGGTTCATCTTTTTCATTGATATGTTGATAATACAAGTACGAGCCTTACAGAATCCAAACACGGGCTCAAGATATTACATTATTTGAATTAAAATTTGGCAAGTATTTTCGGCATTCTGGGAATAGGGGTCCCCAGACTTGCCTGCCTGCGGCCCGCAACGTGGCTCCACCAGCGGCGTAGTATGGCCCATCTTCACCAGCAAACACTCAAGACCCTCGCGAGCAGCCAAGCCTTGCGAGGTGGACGATGCAAGACCTCCTGAGGGGCGGACTCACCAGGCTGGCTCGCGAGGGGCGGAGAGATCAAGGCAAGGGACACCTTGCGAGGTTCCTGTGACGCAAGCCATGATGACCGGAGCCAGGCGGGCGCCAGCGCTCGTAGTGTCCTCGTTTCCTCTTTGGTGCTAAAGAGGCAAGCGCAGGCGAGGAGTCCCGAGGCATCAGGCAAAGGTTTCCATATCATTGCAATAAGACCAATACCAGCAGGACATCAGGACGGAGGTTATCGTGGAGCCCAAGACATCGTCACCACTAGAGCCTTTGGCAGGCGAAGACCACTTTTGTCAAGATAACTTGTACTAGTTGTCTCCCTTCGAATTTGGCCGTTGTGGGATCCGTTCCCATCTAATATTTGGGAAGAGGACCCGAGCCTCTATATATAGGACTAGCCACCACCATAGGCAGGGGGCCGATCCTAAGATCTCATCTTGGACAGGATCCATTCCACCAAGGGCACCACACTAGTTCACCGAGCACAAGAACAACTCTCCACAGGAGGCTTTTCTTCCCTTGTAACTCTTCATCCTCAGACCAAGAGGCAATCCACCACACCACACTGGACTAGGGTAGTACACCACAACGGTGGCCCGAACCAGTACAAATCTTGTGTCTCTCGTTATTTGGGTTCGTCTAGCTAGGCCATGAGGTCGTGTCGAGTGCGAGCTAGAGGGGGGAGAGATCTTTGTGCGCACCCCAGTGTTCGAACCTTAAGGGTTTTGCCGGAACCCGAAATCCGACATTTGGCGCGCCAGGTAGGGGTGTGCTTAAGCTTTCCTCTTCGTTGATTCGCCTCCACCAAGATCCAATTTATTTATACCCATATTAAAATTCTATCATATGAATGAAACATAGTTTGAAAAAGACGAATAAACAAGTTTTCTTAAAAAATATTTATTCTTAAATATCCACCCTCAACGTGTGGGGACCCCGACTCATACATCGTGATCACCGAATGCATGTGTACAGTGATCCCAGAGATCAATGCTCAGTGAACACAGAGAAGCTGAATAACAAGAGTCTTACATCCATACATACCATCTTACACAAATTATGACCATTATGGTCAAGGCTTACATAGATAAGCCGCAAGGTCTAAATACCAAATAAACTTAAGCAGCGGAAATCTTCGTCGGTAGGTAGAACCCATGCCATCTGCCTTAACCCTATAGGCATTCTGACTGGGAAACGTCCTAGTTCGCACGTTCGTCTCCAAAGAACTCTTCTTCGAACTCCTGTTCTTCCATGCCTAGCCAATCAAATAACCAGCGGCAAGCCAATGAGTACTTTGAATGTACTCGCAAGCAACCCAAGGGTGATAACAGAATAATTATGGAAGGCACTACTGCTAAATTGGCATTTTTGTGGAAAGCTAGTTTTTTTCATGCAGGTATGATCAACATTTATCGAGGACATGAATGCTTCTGCAACAAGTATCAGGAGGTTACAGACATTAACATCGAAAAGGAGTTGTGAACAACTCGTGCTCAAGCTCATCGTGACTTCCTCACGAATCACATCAACATATTTAGCAAACCATGTTGTTTGTTGGAAACATATGGACATAGCTCAAGAGCGGTTACCCAACTGTCCTTGACCGTGGACACGGCTATTCGAATAGTTTTACACTCTGCAGATGTTGCACACTTTACCCACAAGATCTAGGGAACTTCCGTGTCATCCACGACCCACGGTACCTCAAGTACCCGGGGTAAGCACCCGATCACTATCTTTCCCTAGACGACACTAACATAGAGTCCACTCGATTGGTAGTAACCCCCGTGCCCAACATTTGTCATCTTAAAATTGTGGAGCCTCGCTCCCATATTCATCACATACCACTGGCACAGGGTACCAACGATGTGTCCGGTCCCCTGTGAAAACAGTCATGGCTGCCCTACCTGGCACGACCCCGTCCCGAGAGAGCGCGATAATGACTCTCCCGTCATGAAATCGGCCTAGGAAATCAATAATGCCCTTTCCCATATAAGGATAGAGTGGTTGCGCATGTAAGGTTGGAATAACGGTCACAACTTAAACCAATCCATTTTGAAAACAACACACACACTTACCTCGGTACACCACTTCGTCATCAAGTTGTTACCCAACTCATTATATCCTTTGGGCATAAGTGGCACCCGACGGGGTTTTCGAAAAAGTATTTTGAAAATACTTTGTCTCCATCACCATGCATATCCCCGTCCCTTTTTGTGTAGTAACTACTTTAGCATCCTATCTACTCCCACCGGCATAACCCTCATAAGAAGGTAGGGTCATGCACAATGCAAGTATCAACGAGGAAGTACGGTGGCAAACCACCCCATGTGGTCACCTCATCATCATGTCTCCGATGCAAGCAATAAAAGTGAGATATGACATGCATAAAAAGGTTTCATAGACATGGTAAAGGGGCTGCTTGCCTTGTCCTTCAAAGTCTTCAAACCTTCTGGTCCATCTCCAAGTACTCCATCTACTTCGCCAACTAACGACGGAAACAATCACAATAAGCAACACAACAAGGCAAAAATAAAAGTGCTCTAAAAATGTGAGTTGGACTTTTCTAGGATACCTTTGGTCATATGAGGAATGACCAAAGTGATTTCAATGGAATTGGATAAGTGGATATTTTGGAAAATTTCAATATGAAGGATATAAGGGATTTAATGGATCTGCAAGTTATCTATAGAATGTCTTTTTATAAAAATGAGTAAAAGTACCCATTAAATCAGACATGATTTTAGAAACATTTAGAAATTGGTTTCACTAGATTTGGAGTTGGAATAGATATGATATGGATTTTTGAAGTCGACTTATGTGGCTAAATGACCTTTTTATTAGATCCAGTGGAAACTAGGCACGGTAAAAATGTTCACTATGGAGTCAACATAAATTTGAATCATCAAATTTGGACCCTATTTGACTTCTCTATGGATTTTACAAGCTATCTGGAAAAAAAAGTAACAGACAAGGGCTTTACCCTTAAGAGGCATACAGAGCGAGGTTTAGCCGCAAGACGCTACTGGGCCAGCCCAGCAGCTCAGTGACACGCGCGCAGGGGCCACGTCGGAGGCATAGTCGAGTTGGGGCGTCTTCGCTGCGGGGAAGCGGGGGCGAGGCTGGTATGCTTCCACTTAAACGGGAGGGGCTCGCTGGCGGGGTCACTGACCTGCGGGGTCCACCCGCAGGGTCGTCTCCCTCCTCCCACCTGTGACGCCCCGAGACCGATGCTCGAGAAGACTTCAATATGTTTCGGGTTTCGCCGTGTGTTTCATTTGTGCCTGCCCTTTTATTTTTGCATCGCATCATGTCATCATGCCACCATCTCATAAATCTTTTGGAACTCAACTAAATAAATTGCATGGATCTTCGGTCCATTTAAATCGAGGGAATTCACATGGTGAGTTCTTTTTATAACATATCCTCCCAATATTATTAGGGAGCTATATAAAATATTCCATTAGTTTGGAATTTACCGCAACACACATGCATCTTAAATCCCTTCCTTTCCTTCTTCAAGTTTTGACTGTCTAACTTTGGCTAATTCTTTTCACATATTCGGGGCTCTCTCTTTGATCTCAACATTTTTTGAGCACTTCTAAAACCTAGCCCCAATTCAAACCCATTTGAATGATATTCAAATGAGTTTGAATTTAAATCTTGCATTCGTGCCACTTCTATTTTTTTCCTTGGATAAAACTCATTTGTATGAGTCCAGGAAAATAGCCCCCTTGCACAAATCCTTTTCTTAACCCTCCTTTTTCTTTTCTTCTCTCTATTTCTTTTCTCTTAAAAGAAGAAGAGAGAGAGAGGGAGAGAGAAGCCTAGCCCAGGCCGGCCTCTCTAGGCCCATCCTTCCCCGCAGGACCGATCCCCTCTTCCCTCGTACCCTTCCACCCAGTGCCGCCAGGGAGAGCGCTGCCCGATCCCATCCCCGTGCGCCCGAACCTCCCTCTCCTCTCGATCTCGCTTCCTTCCCCTGCTCCTCTCTTGCGCCGATCTCCATGGCGCGCCCCACTGCCTATGCCACTGACCTGCCCGCGCCCCTGCCGGCCCTCCTCCGACGTCATCCTCCCGAGCATGGTCGCCGGGGCGCCACTTCACCGGTCCCCATCGCTCCGCCGCTCCAGAAGACAGCAGGCGCGCCGCCGCCGTCTAGGATCTCCATGGCGCCGCATAGCTGCTTCGTCCAGTGCCCAAGCCTACCTCCCCTGCTTCGACATCTACAGCCACCTCACCGTGGCCTCTCCGAGCTCCGCATGCATCGACGCCTCAAGCCGCCATTGTCCCTTTGTGCTTGACCAAAGTACTCCGACGCCTCCAGCTTCCCCTCAAGCCCCGTCCGACCCTGCCTCGTTGGGGTCCAGCTCGTCGGAGCTTCGGTCCTGCACCGTTCGACCATTCCTGCCCTCCTCGCGCTGGGTCCGGGAAGATCCGGCGAGCCCTCGCGCCGCTGACCCAAGCCCCTGGCTGCTCCACGGCTACCACACCGCCTATGACTCGTGCTTCTTCATGGCTTCGTGTTTGACTGCAAAGACTGCCCGCACGACTACAAGGTTTTACGCCAACTACCTCGACGCCCAACGCCTAAAACGACCATCAAACCGGAGATAACGCCAAGTACTAGTTCTACGAGGACCGCCAATTTCGTCCTCCCCCGTTTCTGAAATCGCCAAGTACCACGACGATACGAGAACAACTACCGTCGACGTGCATTTTGCCAAGTACCACTACCGTCAACCCTCGAAGACTCCGTGGACGTCAAGTTTCTCGCCGTGACCCTGAACATCTACGAAAACGTTGTATGACTATGACCGTGGCCGAAGAACCATGTACAACTACCGTCGCCATGTACCCCTACTTCCACTTTCGTCCCCGAGGATCAATAGTACCACTACTACCCACTGCGCCCGTGTATGACTTCTTCCACTACGAACGTCTACTTTCCCTACACCGCATCGAACTCGAACTGTTCCGATAATGCAAGGTACAAAGGTATAACCCCGAGACGACCGCCCGTGAACGAATGCTTGTGTTGTATGAGATGCACACTTTGTCTGTATCGTGTCCGTATTGTCACTCGTTTCTATGCCACTAACCCATGGGAACCCGTTTGCCGGGAGCATCCCACCGTTCATCGCATGACACGCTCCCGTCACTTTCTTTTGCACTGACGTCTCAATGAGTTGTCGGAACCGGAACGTTGCTGTGGTACCGTTTCATTATCGTCGTCGTGGCACCCCTTTAATTTCCGCCACGATGACAAATGCTTCTAATATGCTCTTATCTACATTTTTCATAAATATTGCATAACACTTGCATATGTCATCCGCATCATGATAACAACTTCAAGAATGTTTAAATTGTTGCTTGCTTCAATTGCTAAATGCATATGAGGTTTTCCGGAATTGTTGCTTGTTGTTCCGGCCTCATTTAAACTTGCCTAGTTAGGTAGTTTTATTATGCTTCACCTCTTGCCATGTTAATCAACATGTAATATTGTTAAGTTTTCTCACCAGGACTTAACTAAATAATTGATGTGGTGTTCTGTCAATATGCAACTCGTTGCATATTGGGCTCCATTTAACTTGTAGTTTTGTTTGTGCACTTTTCCATGCCATGCATATTTAACCGGACATGCATCATACTTGGTTGTGCATCATGCCATGATTATGTGATGGTTGATTACTATGTTGTTTGTTTCTTTCTGGTGTTGCTTCTTCGGGTTAGTTCCGATAATGTCGCATTTGTGAGGATTCGTTCAGCTTCGTCCATTTATCTTCTTAATGGACTCGTTCTTCTTCCTTGCGGGATCTCAGGCAAGATGACCATACCCTCGAAATCACTTCTATCTTTGCTTGCTAGTTGCCCGTTCTATTGCTATGCTGCGATACCTACCACTTGCTATATCATGCCTCCCATATTGCCATGTCAAGCCTCTAACCCACCTTTCCTAGCAAACCGTTGTTTGGCTATGTTACCACTTTGCTCAGCCCTCTTATAATGTTGCTAGTTGCAGGTGAAGATGTAGTTTGCTCCATATTTGGAGCATGGATATGTTGGGATATCACAATATCTCTTATTTAATTAATTAATGCATCGATATACTTGGTAAAGGGTGGAAGGCTCGGCCTTATACCTGGTGTTTTGTTCCACTCTTGCCGCCCTAGTTTCCGTCATACCGGTGTTATGTTCCTTGATTTTGCGTTCCTTACGCGGTTGGGTTATAATGGGAACCCCTTGACAGTTTGCTTTGAATAAAACTCCTCCAGCAAGGCCCAACCTTGGTTTTACCATTTGCCACCTAAGCTTTTTTCCCTCGGGTTTCCAGAGCCCGAGGGTCATCTTTATTTTAAACCCCCGGGACAGTGCTCCTCCGAGTGTTGGTCCAACGTGTCAGTCGCCGGTGGCCACCAGGGGCAACTCTGGGCTGGCCTACCGGAAGTTTGGACAATCCGGTGTGCCCTGAGAACGAGATATGTGCAGCTCCTATCAAGATTTGTCGGCACATTCGGGTGGCTTTGCTGGTCTTGTTTTACCATTGTCGAAATGTCTTGTACCCAGGATTCCGAGTTTGATCGGGTCTTCCTAGGAGAAGGAATATCCTTCGTTGACCGTGAGAGCTTGTGATGGGCTAAGTTGGGACACCCCTGCAGGGTTTTGAACTTTCGAAAGTCGTGCCCGTGGTTATGGGCAGATGGGAATTTGTTAATATCCGGTTGTAGAGAACTCGACACTTAACTTAATTAAAATGCATCAACCACGTGTGTAGCCAGGATGGTCTCTTTCCGGCAGAGTCCGGGAAGTGAACACGGTTTTTGTGTTATGCTTGACTGTAAGTAGTTTCAGGATCACTTCTTGATCACTTCTAGTTCAAGACCGCGCTTTGCTTCTCTTCTTGCTCTTATTTGCGTAAGTTAGCCACCATATATGCTAGTGCTTGCTGCAGCTCCACCTCACTGCCCTTTCCTACCCATAAGCTTAAATAGTTTTGATCGTGAGGGTGTGAGATTGCTGAGTCCCCATGACTCATAGATTACTTCAAACAGTTACAGGTGCCGATGACACCAGTGCAGATGTCGCAACCGAGCTCAAGTGGGAGCTCGATGAAGATCGTGTTTGTTGTGTTGTTTCATTTCCAGTTGATCGGTAGTGGAGCCCAGTCGGGGCGATTGGGGATCTAGCATTAGGGGTTGTCTTTCTTTTTTTGGTTCCGTAGTCGGACCTTGATTGTATTATGGATGATGTAATGCTATATTTATGTACTGTGTGAAGTGGCGATTGTAAGCCAACTCTTTATCCCTTTCTTTTCAGTACATGGGATGTGTAAAGATTACCCCTCTTGCGACATGCCTACCATGCGGTTATGCCTCTAAGTCGTGCTTCGACACGTGGGAGATATAGCCGCATCGTGGGTGTTACAAGCTAGTAATCAGAGCCTTCCCCGACTTAGGAGCCCCCTGCTTGATCGAATCGCTGGCGTTGTTGAGTCTAGAAAAATGTTTTGAGTCTTATAGGATTATATATATCGGAGAGTAGGATTCTTTTTACTCCTCAGTCCCTTCGTCGCTCTGGTGAGGCATCCTGACGTAGAGTTTTGACTCTTCTCTCCTCAAATTTCACTAAAAAAAATTTAGGATCACGCGGGTATCTTGGAATCGTTCCGATGGTTTTGTAACGAGAACATTGTTCTTGGTGCCTCCTGACATTTAGGGGTTGTGGCATTGTCCCGGGGAGTTGAGCTCCGAGGTGTTGTCGTCACAATTTTATCGTTACAGTTCTGGAATACCTGAGTTCGCCGACATCGAAAATCTCTTTGATGCATTTGTTGGTGAGATAACCTCGAAGCCACCCAGTACTGGGGCGGGAGTTCGGGAGTATTGCCATAACTCGTATAACGGATGCTTTTCGAAGGTTGAGGTAAATGATTTCCGAAGGTTTCTTGGTTATGTGTTGACAGATGGATACAGCTGGATGTAGGATTTGCTAGTTTTGGGTGAGATATTATGCTTCCCCTGTATCCCCAACACCCGATTGCATAACCAGAAAGTTTCGGGAGTTTATAAGTGGGAATTCTAGTATATCGTAGGATATCTTTCTGAGAAATGTATGATATGAAATTGGGGTTCGACGTCTAGTGGTCAGCCTATCCATAGTTGATTTTACAGTGGTCTCGTTGTGTCTTAAAGAGTCCATGGCTATGCTGACTCGGGGACGCTTCGTATGTCATGTGCACTTCCTTGTACATGATGGTGTTGTACGATCGAGCCCATGTCGGCCCCACCCCGAAAACTTCGGACGAAATCTCTATCGTATGTTTGTTCTGGCTTATTCTGCAAGCCAATCCTTTGTTTTGTTTTGAGTTGTGGTATTCGAGTTGCTTCGAAGTCAAGTGTTGATTCCATACCTTTTCCTAAGCGGTGTTCTCATACTCCTATGTGAATACCAATCCTTCATGATCATCGAGATTGTCATGTCAATTCTTTTTCAACCGGCGTGTTTCTCTTCAAGCGAATCCGATCATTTCAACATTTGCAAGATCCAATCTCAGTCTTCTCAACATTCTTTGTTTCATCTGTCCCAAGTTTCCTTTTGTTTTCTTCCCGCCCTCCCAACCTAGTTTCTTCAAGGACTCGGATTTCTAATCAAGTATCCATCTTATGGATGTGAAGTCTCTTCGTTTCTTTCTTTCAATGTTTTATCCGGTGATTCTCGTGGAGATGCTCAGAAGCTTCAAGTTCATCATTGTTCATTCTTTTCCTTCTCCGGTGGATTCAATTCAAGCTTTGGTATTGAGCATAGTCCTTCCATTTTTCCAAATGCTTTTCTTATGCCGGTGCTCCTCATAATCATTCCCCGCTTGCTATTCAATTGTTCCGGAGTGCTGAAGATATCTCGAAGACTCATGTTTCCACTCTGCATTCGATCAAACTATTCCGAGGTTGTTATCTCATTCAAGCCATTTAAATCAACCGGTGCAATCTCCTTTTCAAGTAATTGTTCAATGGTGTACCTTTTGAGTGAGCCCTAACCCACAGGTCTTTTCCCAGGATCTTACCTGACTCTTCTATTTTCCCGGAGTTACTCTCAAATTCTTCTCCAAGTTTGATGTAAGAATGAGTTATCATCATTCAAATGCCTTTCTCCAAGATCTTTCAATTTCTTTTCATCGTTGGCTCAACCTCTCCATTTTTTTTGGATTCTCCCGGAGTGTCTCATCAATTGTCATGGTGGTGTTTCTCATCATAATTCTCAGATTTTGAAGACCGAAGTAGAGTTTTCCTCCAAAAACTTGCTCCGTTCTCGTGAAGATTCATGGTTCTAGCTGGATGCCATCCTCTCATAATTGTTTTCAATTGTGAGAATTCTTTTCACCCATCCGGAGCATTTCAAGAAGCTCTGTCAGTTTGGTTCTCCGGAGGCTATCATTTCAGAAGATTTATTCATTCTCAGCTTTCAGCTATCGTTCTCCAAATCATACCAGTACTTCATTCAAGTATTAAGTAATCAGATCGTGATCTCTCCGTTCTCATGTATCAAATTCCCTCAAGTATTGTCATTCATTCCCTAATTCTTCCCGGTGTTTCTTTATCTTTTCTTCGTTCATCTTCAATTTTTACGGTGGTTCATTTCAAAGATTCTTCTTCCTTCGTTATCATATCAATTCATTCATTGTTTACAAATCCTACTGGTGGTTCGTTGAAGGCCTCTTCAAGTTGGTGCTATATCTATCTTAATCTTTTTTATGAGAATAAGTAGTATGCAAAATCCGTTGCTTGTCATCAATTTAAATTGGTGAAGGATAAGCATAATGTAATTCTTATTCTTGTTTCATCGAGTAAACTCAATTCCTTATTCCGGAGGCTCATCAAGTTCTCGGTTTTCAATTGTGTCATCTTTTCTTTCCCGGAGTTTCAAGCTCTTGCAATGACATCACCACAAAGATCCATCTAAATCATTACAAGGCTTCACCTTGTGTTTTCAACTTCTCTTTCTTTTTATGATCAATTTTCTTCCCAGAGTTCTTCATGGAGGCTACATGCTTTTTCGTCAAGGATTCTTTTCATTCTCCAATTGTTCTTCAAGTTTTCTCTCGAAGCGATGATCTGCCAAGCTATACTTCAAGTATTCTTCATCTTGCATTTCGAAGTGCAATTCTTTCATATCTCATCTTTTGAGGTGGTGTTATGTCATTGGTGATAATTTCTCTTCGTGTTTCATGATTCACAAGTTTTCAAGAGTGACATATCTAGATCCATCTTTTTCTCTTCGCTCAAGACATCTTTTCAACCAATCAATCTCTTCATTGGAGTTATATTCGGTTATATTTCACCTAAAGCTTTCCCTAAGGATTGTTGCTATTTATGGTGTTTATAAATGACCCAAGTTCTTCTTTTATCCTCTCGGTGAAATAGTTTTCTCGTCTCCTTGTCATATCAATCCAATCAAATCTTTTCCGTGAGTGGCAGCTTGTCACCTCATAATTTTGAGATGTCTTCTATAAGTCCATATCAAGCTTATCCTTTTTGTTGTGGATTTTCCAACAACTCCGTTCGACCCTTATGCTAAGGATGCCTTTTCAAGCTCTTTTGTGGTATAAGTTGGCATTTCTTCTCCATCCTTTCATTTCAATGATTTATATTCTTTTGTTCCGGAGGCATTGTGATGTTTCTCTCTTCTCTCATCATCTCAAGTTGTGAGGATCGTGTTCTTTTCGTGCTTATCCATTTAACCGGAGTGTTGTGCCCTCTGCTCAAGTTGTTTTCATCTTATCAAGTTTCGTATCACTTTTCCAACCGGAGTGTTGTGGTAATTGATCCTTATCGTTCCTTGTACATCTCGTTTCTACTGGAGTGCTTGCATGTACTTCTTGTCCATTGTAACACTTTTCTTATGTCTTTCAACCTACAGGGTTCTCGTGATGTTCCTTGTTCCTCTTTTCTAACGGAGTGTTTTCAACTTCGTTCATCTCTGTTGTATTCTTCTTTCCAATTGTTTAACCTCTCAAGGTTCATTGGTTTCACTCATTTGTCAAAGAAGCAACTTTGCTTTACCTCTTCCTCTTCCGTTTTCTATCCGGTGCCATCCTAGATCTCGGGACGAGATCCTCTCTTAGTGGTGGAGTGTTGTGATGCCCCGAGACCGATGCTCGAGAAGACTTCCATATGTTCCGGGTTTCGCCATGTGTTTAATTTATGCCTACCCTTTTATTTTTGCATTGCATCATGTCATCATGCCATCATCTCATAAATCTTTTGCAACTCAACTAAATAAATCGCATTGATCTTCGGTCCATTTAAATCGAGGGAATTCACATGGTGAGTTCTCTTTATAACATATCCTCCCAATATTATTAGGGAGATATATAAAATATTCCATTAGTTTGGAATTTACCGCAACACACATGCATGTTAAATCCCTTCCTTTCCTTCTTCAAGTTTTGACTGTCTAGCTTTGCCTAATTTTTTCCCATCTTCGGGGCTCTCTCTTTAATCTCAACATTTTTTTGAGCACTTCCAAAACCTAGCCCCAATTCAAACCCATTTGAATGATAGTCAAATGAGTTTGAATTTAAATCTTGCATTCGGGCCACTTCTTTTTTTTCCTTGGATAAAACTCATTTGTATGAGTCCGGGAAAACAGCCCCCTTGCACTAATCCTTTTCTTAACCCTCCTTTTCTTTTCTTCTCTCTACTTCTTTTCTCTTAAAAGAAGAAGAGAGAGAGGGAGAGAGAAGCCCAACCCAGGCCGGCCTATCTAGGCCCATCCTTCCCCACAGGCCCACCTAACCTAAACCTAACCCCTAGCCCGATCCCCTCTTCCCTCGTACCCTTCCACCTAGCGCCGCCAGGGAGGGCGCTGCCCGAGCGCCCGAACCTCCCTCTCCTCTCGATCTCGCTTTCTTCCCCTGCTCCTCTCTCGCGCCGATTCCCATGGCGCGCCCCACTGCCTATGCCGCCGACCTGCCCGCGCCCCTGCCGGCCCTACTCCGAGCTCATCCTCACGAGCACGGCCGCCGGGGCGCCACTTCGTCGGTCCCCATCGCTCCGCTGCTCCAGGAGCCAGCAGGCACGCCGCCGCCGTCCAGGAACTCCATTGTGCCACATTGCTGCTTCCTCCAGCGCCCAAGCCTACCTCCCCTGCTTCAACATCTACAGCCACCTCACCGTGGCCTCTCCGAGCTCCGCATGCATCGATGCCTCAAGCCGCCATCATCCCTTTCTGCTTGAGCAAAGGACTCTGACACCTCCAGCTTTCCCTCAAGCCCCGTCCGACCCTTCCTCATTGGGGTCCAGCTCGTCGGAGCTTCGGTCCTGCACTGTTCGACCGTTCCTGCCCTCCTCGCGCTGGGTCCAGGAAGATCCGGCGAGCCCTCGCGCCGCTGACCCAAGCCACTAGCTGCTCCACGGCTACCACACCGCCTATGACTCGTGCTTCTTCGTGGCTTTGTGTTGGACTGCAAAGACTTCCCACACGACTACAAGGTTTTATGCTAACTACCTCGACGCCCGACACCTAAAACGACCACCGAACCGGAGATAACGCCAAGTACTAGTTCTACGAGGACCGCCAAGTTCGTCCTCCCCCATCTCCGAAATAGCCAAGTACCACGACGATACGAGAACAACTATCGTCGACGTGCATTTTGCCAAGTACCACTACAGTCAACCCTCGAAGACTCCGTGGACGTCAAGTGTCTCGCCATGACCCTGAACATCTACGAAAACATTGCATGACTACGACCGTGGCCGAAGAACCGTGTACAACTACCGTCCCCGTGTACCCCTACTTCCACTTTCGTCACCGAGGATCGATAGTACCACTGCTACCCAATGCGCCCGTGTATGACTTCTTCCACTACGAACGTCCCGAGAACGTCTACTTCCCCTACACCGCATCAAACTCAAACCGCTCCGATAATGCATGCCACAAAGGTGTAACCCCGAGATGACCGCCCATGAATGAATGCTTGTGTTGTATGAGATGCACCCTTTGTCTGCACCGTGTCTGTATTGTCACTCATTTCCATGCCACTAACCTGTGGGAGCCCGGTTACCGGGAGCACCCAACCATTCATCGCATGACACCCTCCCGTCACTTTCTTTTGCACCGACGTCTCAATGAGTTGTCGGAACCGGAACGTTGCTGTGGCACCGTATCGTTATTGTCACCGTGGCACCATTTTGTTATCATCGCCATGGCACCCCTTTCATTTCCGCCACGATGATAAATGCTTCTTAATATGCTCTTATCTACATTTTTCATAAATATTGCATAACACTTGAATATGTCATCCGCATCATGATAACAACTTCAAGAATGTTTAAATTGTTGCTTGCTTCAATTGCTAAATGCATATGAGATTTTTCGGAATTGTTGCTTATTGTTTCGGCCTCATTTAAACTTTCCTAGTTAGGTTGTTTTATTATGCTTCACCTCTTGCCATGTTAATCAACATGTAATATTGTTAAGTTTTCTAACCGGGACTGAACTAAATAATTGATGTGTTGTTCCGTCAATATGCAAGTCGTTGCATATTGGGTTCCATTTAACTTGTAGTTTTGTTTGTGCACTTTGCCATGCCATGCATATTTAACCAGACATGCATCATACTTGGTTGTGCATCATGCCATGATTATGTGATGGTTGATTACTATGTTGTTTGTTTCTTTCTGGTGTTGCTTCTTCAGGTTAGTTCTGATAACGTCGCGTTTGTGAAGATTCGTTCAACTTCGTCCATTTGTCTTCTTGATGGACTGGTTCTTCTTCCTTACGGGATCTTAGGCAAGATGACCATACCCTCGAAATCACTTCTATCTTTGCTTGCTAGTTGCTCTTTCTATTGCTATGTCGCAATACCTACCACTTGCTATATCATGCCTCCCATATTGCCATGTCAAGCCTCTAACCCACCTTTCATAGCAAACTATTGTTTGGCTATGTTACCGCTTTGCTCAGCCCTCTTATAGTGTTGCTAGTTGCAGGTGAAGATGTAGTTTGCTCCATGTTTAGAGCATGGATATGTTGGGATATCACAATATCTCTTATTTAATTAATGAATCTATATACTTGGTAAAGGGTGGAAGGCTCGGCCTTATGCCTGGTGTTTTGTTCCACTCTTGTCGCCCTAGTTTCCGTCATACCGGCGTTATGTTCCTTGATTTTGCGTTCCTTACGCGGTTAGGTTATAATGGGAACCCCTTGACAGTTTGCTTTGAATAAAACTCCTCCAGCAAGGCCCAACCTTGGTTTTACCATTTGCAACCTAAGCCTTTTTCCCTCGGGTTTCCGGAGCCCGAGGGTCATCTTTATTTTAAACCCCCTGGCCAGTGCACCTGTGAGTGTTGGTACAACCTGTCAGCCGCCGGTGCCACCACGGGCAACTCTGGGCTAGCCTACGGGAAGTTTAGACAATCCGGTGTGCCCTGAGAACGAGATATGTGCAGCTCCTATCGGGATTTGTCGGCACATTCGGGTGGCTTTGCTGGCCTTGTTTTACCATTGTCGAAATGTCTTGTAAACGGGATTCCGAGTCTGATCGGATCTTCCTGGGATAAGGAATAGCCTTTGTTGACCGTGAGAGCTTGTGATGGGATAAGTTGGGACACCCCTGCAGGGTTTGAACTTTCGAAAGCCGTGCCCGCGGTTATGGGCAGATGGGAATTTGTTATTATCCGGTTGTAGAGAACTCGACACTTAACTTAATTAAAATGCATCAACCGCGTGTATAGCCATGATGGTCTCTTTCCGGCGGAGTCCGGTAAGTGAACACGATTTTGGTGTTATGCTTGAACGTAACTAGTTTCAGGATCACTTCTTGATCACTTCTAGTTCACGACCGTCCTTTGCTTCTCTTCTTGCTTCTTATTTGCGTATGTTAGCCACCATATATGCTAGTGCTTGCTGCAGCTCCACCTCACTACCCTTTCCTACCCATAAGCTTAAATAGTATTGATCGCGAGGGTGTGAGATTGCTAAGTCCCCATGACTCACAAATTACTTCAAACAGTTGGAGGTGCCGATGATACCAGTGCGGATGTCGCAACCAAGCTCAAGTGGGAGCTCAATGAAAATCGTGTTCGTTGTGTTGTTTCGTTTCCACGTTATCAGTAGTGGAGCCCAGTCGGGGCGATCGGGGATCTAGCATTAGGGGTTGCCTTTCTTTATTTGGTTCCGTAGTCGGACCTTGATTGTATTCTGGATGATGTAATGCTATATTTATGTATTGTGTGAAGTGGTGATTGTAAGCCAACTCTTTATCCCTTTCTTTTCAGTACATGGGATGTGTAAAGATTACCCCTCGTGCGACATGCCTACCATGCGGTTATGCCTCTAAGTCGTGCTCCGACACATGGGAGATATAGCCGCATCGTGGGTGTTACACCGCCCGCGACAGAGGAGGCAGAGGAGGCGGGGCCGAGCGCTTGCCGGCGCCCGTTCCCGGTGGCTCTGGCCACCTCCGGCGACCGCCCGGACTCCAGCAATCTCGGGAGGATGGGCCGCGTCCACCTGGGCACCCGTTTTCTGCCGGGGAGCGCCAGAGCGAGCGAGGCCTTGGCCGCTGTGGGAACAGGCGATGACGGGGTTCGGCAAGGTGAGGAAGGCACGAGGAGGAGGGGATGGAGCAAGGGGTGAGTCAGCGGTGGTGATGAGAGGGTGCGGGAGTGTTCATGGGGAAGAGAGAGGGGTCGAGGCCCACAAATTTAAGCGGCGGCCGGCGGCACTGATCCTGCCATGGAGGTGCAAGGAGAGCACGGGAAGAGCAGTGGGTCGGTCAGAGGATGTGTGATAGGGAGAGAGATCCGTTGGAGACAAGAGAAGGCTCGGGGGTGGCCTTATACGGGCGCGGCCGGGAGGTGCCGTAGGCGGGGCACATGGCCATGGCCCGGGGCGTTGCCAGAGGCCAAAAGGGCACTGTGGTGCATGCCTGGGGTGCTCGTGGGCGTGGTCCAGGCCAAGAGGAGACGAGAGGGAGCAGGCCGAGCTCCAAGAGGGCCGCGAGGTCGTGCGCCCACTGGCCGAGCTGGGCGGCGTCGGGCAAGCTCGGTAGAGTGAGGATAGAGAGGAAGGAGGGGGCCGACTAGCTAGCATGCCGTGTTGAGGACGTCGAGGACCTTGTCAGGCTCGTTGCGGATGCCCGTGGTGGCCGGAGGCATCGTGCGGAGGGTGGCTACAGTGCCTGGGCGCACTGTAGCGCGCTCTGGAGCATGCAAATGGCTGGCATGGCCATTTTAAAGGGCCAGGGCATGTCCCCTTTTTCCTTGGGTTTGCCTTGGATGCCCTAGGGTGGAGAGATGCTAGGTGGGGTGCTCAATATTGAAATGGGAGAGGGAGGAGGTGTTTCCATGGGTGAACAGAGAGAGAAAGAGGTGGTTTTACCCCTCCCCCCCAATAACTGATATGTGGACTTGCAAATGTTACTGGAGGTAGAAGAGGACTAGTAGGGTCTATGGTAAAAAGTTGAGCTCAAGGAGAATAGTGTAAGTGGTCAAAATGGTGATTTTTGAAAAAGGACAGAAGGTGTTTGATGCAAATTTGGGCAAGAAAATTAATCTCAATTGACATGAGAATTAACAGGATCAAGTGGCATATGTAATTGAGGTTGACCACCAAGTTTGAGTCCATTTGAAGAAAGTTGCCAATGTAACTTTAGCAAACCCTAGAAATCAAGAGAAATGGATTTTCGAAGATTTAGTCATGCAAATATTTTCTCCCTGATGCACCACTTGGTGTAGTGTCATCATTTGGACTTTTGAGCATCACCACAAAGTTTGGGATCAAATGGAGAAAGTTGGCAATGTAGAGTTGTTCAAACTTGGATCTGGACAGAGAGGGTTATGGGGCACTTTTGTGCACCAAAATTAGTTTGATTGATATGAAACTTTGCAAGATCATCACATTATGCATATGTCACTTGCTAGAATTTTCCTGGATTTATTTGAAAATATTTCTTATAGAAATATTTCAAATACTTGAAATGGACAGAAATAATTTTGGAGGGTTTTGCCCAATATTTTGAACATGACCATGTGTTTAAACTATTATATATGCAAAATATATGTCCACTGAGTTTCCATAAATTTTCTTACATACTTTTGAAACTTTAAAATAATTTTAACATATTAAAGACCATTTCTGGCCTAAACAAAAATCCTTTAAATAAAATAGAAAAATAACTTAAATAATTTTTTTGTGGTTTTAGGGAGTCCTATAACTAATAGGATTCAAATATATTTTTTGAAAGATTTTCACGTCCCAAATTAAGTACTTGTAGTTCAAGCCTTAACTCAGGGGTTTTTGGAAAACCTAATTTAGAAAATACTTTCTGGCCAAAATATTTTTGCAATAAAATAGAATTCTATCCTATAAACATGGCATGATCATTGGACAAAGTTTTTGGATCAAGGAGAAGGAGTATAATAGTTGGAGGATTTATTTGATTTTTAGAGCACTTGCAAACAGGAGACAAAAAAATCAAATCAAGCAAAGTCCAAAACACTCAAAAGTTTGTGTTAAACCATATTTTATCATGATTATTAACTTAAGTGTAGTGGCATGAGAATCAGGGTGTGACACAACGGATGGCTCGAGATGATCAATCTTGTAGTGAGAAAAAAAGGATTGACTCTTCCTCAATAAATAAACTATCAACCTCCAAAAAATATCCCTAAAAAAGATAAAGATGACCCCTTCTTCCTATATATTACCAAGGATAAGTAATCCTTCTTTTATAGGCGAAATTAGGATTTTATATGTATATAATTCCTTAATTATATGAGACCAAAAAGAAGCGCTTCGCCACTCCACCGAGCTCATGGCCGACACTCGCCGGGCCCGTGCCGAGCGCCGGGCCGCCCTCGCCACCCGTGTCGCTCAGACAGCCCCTGTCGGCGGGCCTCCCCGTCATTCTCCGTCACCCGCCGCCAACACCGCCACCGGCCCGGTGGCAAA
Source organism: Triticum aestivum (assembly GCF_018294505.1). Lineage (NCBI taxonomy): Eukaryota > Viridiplantae > Streptophyta > Magnoliopsida > Poales > Poaceae > Triticum > Triticum aestivum. The sequence continues at coordinate 295,396,072 of NC_057800.1, forward strand.
CAAGCAGCAAGCCTCCTCACTGCACCCCTCCGTGCGGCGTGACGGCTGCACCGCCACCCTGTCGCTGACTCCGGCCGGCTCATCGTCTCACACTCGCCCCGCACCCACGGACGCGCAGGCTGTGGTGCTCATGGCACGCGAGCTCCTGCGCTACCACCCGGTCGACGACCAATACGAGGACTAGTTGGACCGCATCGCCGAGCTCGTTAGCTCCGCAGGGGGCTCTCCCGCACCATCCCACTCGCTGCCTCGCCCACTCCCGGCTGCGGGGGATGTGGCTCACGGAGCGCCTCCGCCTCCTCCGCAACAAGATGGTGTCCTCGCGCCGAGGCGCGCGACTCATGGAGCGCCTCCGCGCCCTCCGCATCAAGACAGCGTCCTTGCTCCAAGATGTGCAGTCCCACGGGATGATCCACCGTGCCGTATGCCCGCACATGAGGAAAGAAGTTGCCAAAAGATCCCCCGTCCGCAAGAAAATGCTCCACCGCTCCGAGAACCGCCACATCAGGATCGCTTTCCGTGGCAAGGCCATGCGCCACTTGCCGTGGCAGCGCAGGGGCACCAAGATCAAGCTCCGCCTGCATGATGGGCCCCGGTGGCCATGACAGGTTGCCGCACCTTCACTCCTGAGCTGCGTAGTGATAACCCACAAGTATAGGGGATCGCAACAGTTTTCGATAAGTAAGAGTATCGAACCCAACAAGGAACTATAGGTAGAACAAATATTCCCTCAAGTTCTATCGACCACCGATACAACTCTACGCACGCTTGACGTTCGCTTTACCTAGAACAAGTATGAAACTAGAAGTACTTTGTAGGTGTTGTTGGATAGGTTTGCAAGATAATAAAGAGTACGTAAATAAAAGTAGGGGCTGTTTAGATAAAGAAACAATAAAGTAAATATAGAGAGTGTGGAAAAGTGGTGGTAGGAGTTGTGAAATTGCCCCTAAGGAATTGACTACTTTAGTAGACCGATAGCAAGTATTATGTGGGAGAGGCCACTGCTAGCATGTCATCCCTGACTTGGAATTCTATGCACTTATGATTGGAACTATTAGCAAGCGTCCGCAACTACTAATGTTCATTAAGGTAAAACCCAACCATAGGTATATTGGTCCCCCTTCAATCCCGTATGCATCAATTTCTATGCTAGGTTGAAGCTTCTGTCACTCTTGCCCTCCAATACATAGTCCTATCAACATACAACTAACCCTATGGTGTGATCCACGCACGCAATCATATGGTGGGCACCAAAGGACAACAACATAACCACAAGCAAATTAAATCAATCATAGCAATTCATCAACCACTGATAGGACAACGAAAATCTACTCAGACATCATAGGATGGCAACACATCATTGGATAATAATATGAAGCATAAAGCACCATGTTCAAGTAGAGGGTACAATGGGTTGCGGGAGAGTGGACCGCTGTAGATAGAGGGGGGAAGGTGATGGAGATGTTGGTGAAGATGGCGGAGGTGTTGGTGTAGATCGAGGTGATGATGATGGCCCCCGGCGGTGTTCCGGCGCCACCGGAAGCGAGGGGGAGAGAGCCCCCCTCCTTCTTCTTTGACCTCCTCCCAAGTTGGGAGAAGGGTTTACCCTCTGGTCCATGGCCTCCATGGCACGGGAGGGGCGAGAGCCCCTCCGAGATTGGATCTGTCTCTCTGTTTCCGCGTTCTCAGATTCTTCCCTTTCACCGTTTCTTATATTCCGGAGATCCGTAACTCCGATTGTGCTGAAATTTTGACACGATCTCTATTAGGAAATTAGCTTTCTTGCAGTGAAAGAAGGGCATCAACCACCTTACGGGTGGCCCAGGAGGGTCAGGGGCACGCCTGGGGGGGCAGGCGCGCCCTCCTGCCTCGTGGCCACCTCGGGCACCGTCTCGCGTGGATTTTTCTTCCCAAAAATCATAAATATTCCAAAAAAATCTTCGTCGGTTTTTATTCCGTTTGGACTCTGTTTGATATGGATATTCTGCGAAACATAAAACATGCAACAAACAGGAACTGGCACTGGGCTCTGGATCAATATGTTAGTCCCAAAAATAGTATAAAAAGTTGCCAAAAGTATATGAAAGTTGTACAATATTGGCATGGAACAATAAAAATTATAGATACGATGGAGACCTATCACGTAGCGTCGTCTGGCCAGGCAAGTTCAAGCCGGATATGCCTCCTCGCTACGACGGCACCCGACCCTGCGGAGTTCTTGCAGCTCTACGAGCTGAGCATCAAGGCGGCCAACGGCGACGAAAAGGTCATGGGGAACTGGTTTCCCATGGCTCTCAAGGACGGCGCTCGCTCATGGCTCCTGAATCTTCCCCCGGGCTCGATCTCTTCCTGGGATGAGATCCGTGACCACTTCGTCACCAACTTCCAGGGCAATCATGACCACCCCCCGGCCGTAGGTGACCTGTGCCGCATCAAGCAACAACCGGGAGAGACCCTGCAGAAGTACACCCATCACTTCAACAACGTGCGTCTCAAGATCCCCAAGGTGACAGACGAGGCCATCATCTCAGCATTTTCCTACGGAGTCCACGACGTCAAGATGAAGGAGGAGCTCGCCATCCATGAGGAGCTGTGCACGGCTGTGGAGCTGTTCAACATAGCAACCAGATATGAAGGCCAAGAAGGCCAAGGTCAAGGACGTGAAGCGCAAAGGGGTAGCCGTACTCATGGTAGAGCCAGAGATGGAGCATGGCCGATATCTTCCTGAGTCGTCCAAGGGCAGCCATACGTTCTATGCCTTGCACAACGTGCGAACCCACAACACCAACGATTGTCAAGAGCTCAGGGCCATTTGAGATGGACGCTTCAGTCGATGCCCCAAGCGCAATGATCGGGGCTACAGCCGAGGAGGTGGATGAGGTGGAGGACGTTGGGACGACCGTGGGCCCCGCCAGGAGTGGCGTGACCAGCCTCGCGAGGACCGCTAGCAGGACCAGCCTCGTGAGGGCGCCTGGAGGGACCATCATCGCGAGGACCGTCCTCAAGGCAACCCTGGTCTCCCTCCGCTGCCGCCGCCAAGGAGGAACGACGACCACTAGCCAGACGAAGGGGCTGGGGGCTTCCAGGAGCCGGGTGCCTTTGCCTGCATCTTGGGTGGCGCTCAGGCCCCAGCCTCCCAGCACATCTTCAAGCAGTTCTCTCGCGAGGTGAATGCAGCCCTCCCCAAGCTCGAGGCCACGCGCCCGCTCAGATGGTCCAAGTACGCCATCACCTTTAGCTCGGTGGACCAGCTCAATTGTGCGGCAACCGCCGGCGTTCTCCCGATGCTCTGTTCACCCGTCATCAGCAACGTCCAAGTATCCAAGACCCTCATCGACGGCGGCGCAGGGCTTAGTGTCCTATCCGTCGAGACATTCGACATCCTTCAAGTGACATATGATTAGCTCCAGCCCACCAGGACTTTCTCAAGAGTGACTGACGGCTCCACCACCCCGATAGGACAAGTTTGTCTCCTGTCAACTTCGGTCAGCGCGACAACCACCACACCGAGCTCGTCGACTTCGACGTCGCCCACATCCGTCTGCCGTACGATGCCATCCTCGGGTACCCAACGCTAGCCAAATTCATGGCAGTCACCCACCATGGCTACAACGTCCTCAAGATGCCGGGAAGCGGCGGAATCATCATGGTCCCCTGTGAAGAAAGAGACGCGGTGTGCTCCCTTGAGCGTGCCTTCCAAGCTGCATCAATCGAAGACCCTGACAGCGCGGGTGTGCAGTACCCTCCTGAGGCCAACCCCAAGAAGAAGAAGCAGCTACTCCGCTCTGGCCTTAGAAGAGCGGCGCCTCCAGCGACGCCACCTCAGGATTGGCGCCTGCGCCTAGGGCGCCTCCCTCCCACGCATAGAGAAGAGCGCCCGGTGCCCTCCTCGGGCAGGGCTCAGGGGCTCTCTTCTGGAGGGCCTCAAACATGGCCAACATCACGAGGGAGGTGCTCAGGCACCAGATGGAGGCGTGTTTCGTGGCACCTATCCCTTAGGAGGGCGCTGGGCGAGGAGCGCCCGGCGCTCAGGAGTTCATCGTCAAAACCACTCAGGAGCTTCAGGAAGCAAGGGCAATATGCAGCGACCGCCGCCCACCTGGCGGTGCTCCCCATCCAGGCGAGGGTGGTGTGCTGCGCGTCTACATCGACATCCCAGGGCTCAACAAGGCCGCATCTCAGGAGCGCTTCTGGCCTTCGCGCGCTGGCTGGTGTGAGGGTCCACCTCACAATTACGTTCGCATGTCGTTCGGCCTGCCGAGCATAGGAGCCACCCTCAAGCGCAATCTGCAGAGCATCCTAGTAGGTCAGGAGGGCAGGCATCACACAGTCATGGCGGAAACAGAGACGGTCTTCAAGAGGCAGCCTGAGCCTCCAGAGCCTCCCGAGGCCCTGGGCCTCGACGGCTCATGAGGAGCGACTTCTTCAACACACATCTTCAGCTACCCCTACACTACTTCGACAACCAAACCAGGTGACATTCTTCCAAGTTCATTTAGCTGGGAGACCCCCCTGGTTTGCATCATTCCTAGGCCGCGTGGGTCAGTCCCTGCGGCATGTGTCCGCTTGCATCTTTAGTTCGCCTTGCTGGGGGCGCCTCTCGGGCTGCATCATCCTTAGGCCGCTCGGGTCCGACCCAGTGGCATGTATTGCTCTATCATTTACCTAATCCAATTGCTTTTCATGCATAATCTATCTACGGTTATCACCTGCTTGATTGCCACCCACCTTGGGAGCCGCGTGCCGATCATCTTTCTTCAGGATCCTTCGCATAAGAAGGCTAGGCACGGCGTCTGTGCTCGGGCCCGTCCCTACAGCGTCGATAAATCTAACGACTGAGCTCTGTCTAGCGGGCCTGCCCCGTTCACGTCACCTCCTGGAGTCGTTGGTGCTTGGCCTTCTCATGCGATAACCTCGGGAAATTCATTCGGCGCAGCTTGTCTAACCATCTCGCAAGAACGCCACAGCCATCAAGAATGAATACCAGGCGCAACCCACCTTGAGGTAGAGCCTCGTGAGTCCTGCACTGGCTCACGAGTGCCCATACACACCTCGCCTAGCCCTGCCGTTCAAGCCACGTGACAGGGCGGGGCTATACACGCCCCGGGGGCTCTCCGCCATTGGGAGTCCCCTCCCACGTGCCAGTGGAAGCACCATGCTCCACGCTGGCAGCCAACACTGCCAAGGAGTGGCTATGCCCATGCAAGTGCGGAAGCGCTATGCTCCGCGCTGGTGATAAACAACTGAGGGCGGTCTCACGGCCGTATCAACCTCAGGGAGCCTCCGAGCTCGGTTTCTGGCCCCATCACAACACCTCCCCTCGGGAGATTCGCGTAAGGGGGCTGGGCACGGGGGCTGCGCTCGGGTCATGCCCAAGCATAGGCCACCCTTCCAGGTGCCTCGGACCTGGTCGTCGCGCGCCCTCCCAAGCGGAGCCAATGTACGAAGGTCGGTTGAATGCTAAGGGGGACACCTTAATATAGCGACTCAGGAGGCTAACTGACCACGTAGCCCCTCACTCCTTGGTCCTTCCTGGTGATTCGGTCGGCCCAATGGCGGCTGAGGTATGCGTGGGGTCGGGCCCTGCCGACATAGAACACTAGGCCTACTCCCAGATCTCCTTTCTATGGGTTGTTTGCGCGTCAAGGGGGACTCCTGAGCATTGCGACTCAGGAGCCTAACTGATCACGTAGCTCCTCACTCCTTTGGTCCGCCCTGGTGATCCGGATGGCCCAATGGCGACTGAGGTATGCGCGGGCTCGGGTCCTGCCGATGTAGAACGTAAAGCATATGGAAAGGAAATCGCAGAATTTCAAAGCAAATATTACAAGACATATTGTTCTCCTGAAACCAAACGCGAGTTTAACGCCTCCACGAGGCATGGTGCACATTGCAGAAACTAAACAGGAAAGGAGTCACCAGCAAGTCATCCCTGGACATCGCCGTTGCCTCCAAGGGATGATTCTCCTTCAAAAGCGCCGCCTTTGCCTGTGCCACCAGCCGGAGTTGCAGGATCAGCAGCACCGCCGGTCGCGGCGCGGGAGCGAAGGCGCATACCTCTTCAGCAGGGCCTCCACCTGACCCTTCACGGCTGCAGCAGCGGCCGCGCAATGCTCGTCATCCACGGGCTCCAGCAGCTCGTCAAGGCGGGCGGCAGGATCACGAAGATGGAGGTGGCTGAAGACGCGTGTCAGCACGGCTGAGGAAAGAACGCGGGCTTCTTCCTTCGCCATGGGGCCAATACCGCTCACGACATCCTCCAGCACACCGACCAGATAAGGAAGCAGTTGAGTGGGGCCCTCGTCATCGGCGGCCAGCGGCTCCTCCGAGCCCTTCTCGTAGAGTGACTCTAGCACCGTCCGAGACCTCTTCTCAAGGTGCTTGAAGGCCGCGCGATCCTCAGCCAGGACCTTTGCCTTGGCATCAAGCTCAGCCTTCTCCGCCCGCAGCTTCTTGTCTAGCTCCTCCAGCCTGCTATGCTCCGTGGCCTGTGCCTTCGCCAAATGCTCCAGCCTGCTATGCTCCGTGGCCTATGCTCCTTGACGGCATCCTCTCAGGCCTTCATCTTCTCCTCCTCCGCTTTGTGGCTTAGGGCATCTTTCCCACGCTCCCTCCGCATGGTCTCCAGCTCGGCCTCTAGTGACCGGCAGCAGTCCTGGGCGGCCCCAGCATCCTTCAGCGCCATCTCGCGGGCGGCCATAGCCTGGGCGATGGCCTCCCTGTCCTTCTCGGAGTCCATAGCAGCCTGGCTCAGCGTCGCCTGGACGAACGCATCAGTGAAGCCAGCCAGAGACCAGCTCCAGGCGCCTGGCCACCAGGCGACGGTTAGTGCCTTGAAGATCTTTTCGCGACAGGGTCATCACAGAAAGACCGTGCTCCAGGATGTCAGGATAAGTAGAAGAACCCAGAGATAGCGATGCGGCAAAAGGAGGAGGAGGTGATGTCGTCACCATGGCCCGGGAAGCCAGAAGCTCCTAAGCTTCAGGGACCCCAGCGCCCGAGCCGGACGCTGGCACCTCCGGAGCCGGCGGGGCCTCAGGGGCTGACTCCTCCCGAGGATGCCCCTCCAGGCCTCTCGAGGATGATTGGGCTAGAGAAGCACGAGCGCTGTCGCTGCCATTATGCATGGAGAGGGGTGCGGCCGTGATACGTCCATTTTGCATCATGCTTTTATATCGATATTTATTGCATTATGGACTATTATTTCACTTTATGTCACAATACTTATGGTTATTCTCTCTTATTTTACAAGGTTTACACAAGGAGGGAGAATGCCGGCAGCTGGAATTCTGGGCTGGAAAAGGAGCAAATATTAGACCCCTATTCTGCGCAACTCCAAAAGTCCTGAAACTCCACGGAACGACTTAAAATAAATAAAGAAAAATCCTCGCAAAAGATGAAGGCCAGGGGGCCCACACCCTTCTCACGAGGGTGGGGGGCGCCCCCCCTAGGGCGCGCCCCCTACCTCGTGGGCCCCCTGGTGGCTCTCCGACGCCCATCTTCTCCTATATGAAGTCTTTCGATGAGAAAAAAATAAAAAGGAACTTTTTGGGACGAGACTCCGCCGCCACGAGGCGAAACCTTGGCGGATCCAATCTAGAGCTCCGGCAGAGCTGTTCTGCCGGGGATACATCCCTCCCGGAGGGGGAAATCTTCACCATCGTCATCACCAACACTCCTCTCATCGGGAGAGGGCAATCTCCATCAACATCTTCACCAGCACCATCTCATCTCCAAACCCTAGTTCATCTCTTGTATCCAATTCTTGTCTCAAAGTCCGGGATTGGTGCTAGTAGGTTGCTAGTAGTGTTGATTACTCCTTGTAGTTGATGCTAGTTGGTTTATTGGTGGAAGATCATATGTTCAGATCCTATATGCATATTATTACCCCTCTGATTATGAACATGAATATGCTTTGTGAGTAATTACGTTCGTTCCTGAGGACAAGGGAGAAGTCTTGCTATGAGTAGTCATGTGAATTTGGTATTCGTTTGATATTTTGATAAGATGTATGTTGTCTAGCCTCTAGTGGTGTTATGTGAACGTCGACTACATAACACTTCACCATTATTTGGGCCTAGAGGAAGGCATTGGGAAGTAATAAGTAGATGATGGGTTGCTAGAGTGACAGAAGCTTAAACCCTAGTTTATGCGTTGCTTCGTAAGGGGCTGATTTGGATCCACATGTTTCATGCTATGGTTAGGTTTACCTTAATACTTTTGTTGTAGTTGCGGATGCTTGCAATAGAGGTTAATCATAAGTGGGATGCTTGTTCAAGTAAGAACAGCACCCAAGCACCGGTCCACCCACATATCAAATTATCAAAGTATCGAACGCGAATCATATGAACGTGATGAAAACTAGCTTGACGATATTCCCATGTGTCCTCGGGAGCGCTTTTCCTATTATAAGAGTTTGTTCCGGCTTGTCCTTTGCTACAAAAGGATTGGGCCACCTTGCTGCACTTTATTTACTTTTGTTACTTGTTGCTCGTTACAATTTATCCTATCACAAAACTATCTGTTACCACTTATTTCAGTACTTGCAGAGAATACCTTGCTGAAAACCGCTTATCATTTCCTTCTGCTCCTCGTTGGGTTCGACACTCTTACTTATCGAAAGGACTACGATAGATCCCCTATACTTGTGGGTCATCAAGACTCTTTTCTGGCGCCGTTGCCGGGGAGTGTAGCGCCTTTGGTAGGTGGAATTTGGTAAGGAAAAATTTATATAGTGTGCTGAAATTTACTGTCACTTGTTACTATGGAAAGTAATTCTCTGAGGGGCTTGTTCGGGGTATCTTCACCCCGTCCAGTAGAGCAAAGAGTTGCTCCTCAACCTACTGAACCTATTGAAAATGAAATTCCTTTTGAATTTCCTTCGGGTATGATGGAAAAACTGCTAGCTGACCCTTTTACAGGAGATGGAACAAAGCATACTGATGAGCACTTAATATATGTGGATGAAGTTTGTGGATTATTTAAGCTTGCAGGTATACCCGATGATGTTGCTAAGAAGAAGGTCTTCCCTTTATCTTTGAAGGGAGACGCATTGATATGGTATAGGCTATGATGATATGAGATCATGGGACTATAAAAGATTGAAGTTGGAATTTCATCAAAAGTATTACCCTATGCATCTTGTTCATCGTGATCGCAATTATATATATAATTTCTGGCCTCACGAAGGAGAAAGCATCGCTCAAGCTTGGGGGAGGCTTAAATCAATGTTATATTCATGCCCCAATCATGATCTCCCGAGAGAAATAATTATGCAAAGTTTTTATGCTCGGCTTTCTGAAAACAATCGCACCATGCTCGATACTTCTTGTGCTGGCTCTTTTATGATGAAGACTATTGAATTCAGATGGAATTTATTGGATAGAATTAAACGCAACTCTGAAGATTGGGACCTCGACGAAGGTAAGGAGTCAGGTATGACACCTAAGTTTGATTGTGTTAAATCTTTTATGGACACCGATATTTTCCGTAAGTTTAGCACTAAATATGGACTTGACTCTGAGATAGTAGCTTCTTTCTGTGAATCTTTTGCTACTTATGTTGATCTCCCTAAGGAGAAGTGGTTTAAATATCATCCTCCCATAGAAGTAAAAGTAGCTGCACCTATTAAAGTTGAAGAAAAGACTGTCACTTATAATGATCCTATTGTTCCTACTTCTTATGTTGAGAAACCACCTTTCCCTGTTAGAATAAAGGATCATGCTAAAGCTTCAACTGTTGTTCGTAAAAGCAATATTAGAACTTATACACCTCCTGAGCAAGTTAAAGTAGAACCTAATATTGCTATTGTTAAAGATCTCTTGTCTGATAATATTGATGGGCATGTTATTCAGTTCGAAGGTGAAACTGCTAGAATTGCTAAACCTTGTGATAAAGATAAACATAGACCTGTGGTAGGCGTGCCTGTTATTTCTGTTAAAATAGGAGATCATTGTTATCATGGCTTATGTGATATGGGTGCTAGTGCTAGTGTAATACCTATGACTTATATGAAGAAATTAAGAATGAAATTGCACCTGCTGAGTTAGAAGATATTGATGTCACTATTAAACTTGCTAATAGAGATACTATTTCACCAATTGGAATTGTTAGAGATGTTGAAGTCTTGTGTGGGAAAACTAAATATCCTGCTGATTTTCTTGTTCTTGGTTCCCCACAAGATAGCTTTTGTCCCATTATACTTGGTAGACCCTTCTTAAATACTGTCAATGCTACCATAGATTGACAAAGAATGTTGTTACTGTTGGCTTGGATGATATGGTTCATGAGTTTAATTTCTCTAAATTTAGTAAACAACATCGTGAGGAAGAATTACCTAGTAAGGATGAAATTATTGGTCTTGCTTCTATTGCCGTACCTCCTAGTGATCCTTTAGAACACTATTTGCTAGACCATGAAAATGATATGTTCATGAATGAAAGAAGGGAAATAGATGAAGTATTCTTTAAACAGGAACCTATTCTGCATCACAATTTGCCTGTTGAAATTTTAGGGGATCCTCCTCCACCCAAGGGTGATCCCGTGTTTGAGCTTAAACCTTTGCCTGATAATCTTAAATATGCTTATCTTGATGAAAAGAAGATATATCCTGTTATTATTAGTGCTAACCTTTCAGAGCATGAAGAAGAAAGATTATTGAAAACTCTGAAGAAGCATCGTGCTGCTATTGGATATACTCTTGATGATCTTAAGGGCATTAGTCCCACTCTATGTCAACATAAAATAAATTTGGAAGCAGATGCCAAACCAGTTCGTGATCCTCAACGACGTCTGAATCCTAAAATGAAAGAAGTGGTAAGAAAAGAAATACTAAAGCTTCTGGAGGCAGGTATAATCTATCCCGTTGCTGATAGTGAGTGGGTAAGTCCTGTCCATTGTGTCCCTAAGAAGGGAGGTATTACTGTTGTTCCTAATGATAAAGATGAATTGATTCCACAAAGAATTATCACAGGTTATAGGATGGTAATTGATTTCCGCAAATTAAATAAAGCTACTAAGAAAGATCATTACCCCTTACCTTTTATTGATCAAATGCTAGAAAGATTATGCAAACATACACACTATTGCTTTCTAGATGGTTATTCTGGTTTCTCTCAAATACCTGTGTCGGCTAGAGATCAATCAAAGACTACTTTTACATGCCCTTTTGGTACTTTTGCTTATAGACGTATGCCTTTTGGTTTATGTAATGCACCTGCTACCTTTCAAAGATGCATGATGGCTATATTCTCTGACTTTTGTGAAAAGATTTGTGAGGTTTTCATGGACGACTTTTCCGTCTATGGTTCCTCTTTTGATGATTGCTTGAGCAATCTTGATCGAGTTTTGCAGAGATGTGAAGAAACTAATCTTGTCTTGAATTGGGAAAAGTGCCACTTTATGGTTAATGAAGGTATTGTCTTGGGGCACAAAGTTTCTGAAAGAGGTATTGAAGTTGATAAAGCCAAGGTTGATGCTATTGAAAAGATGCCATGTCCCAAGGACATCAAAGGTATAAGAAGTTTCCTTGGTCACGCCGGATTTTACAGGAGGTTCATTAAGGACTTCTCAAAAATTTCTCGGCCTCTGACTAATTTATTGCAAAAAGATATACCATTTGTCTTTGATGATGATTGTGTAGAAGCATTTGAAATACTTAAGAAAGCATTAGTCTCTGCACCTGTTGTTCAGCCACCTGATTGGAATTTACCCTTTGAAATTATGTGTGATGCTAGTGATTATGCTGTAGGTGCTGTTCTAGGGCAAAGAGTTGATAAGAAATTAAATGTTATTCATTATGCTAGTAAGACTCTAGACAATGCTCAAAGAAATTATGCTACTACTGAAAAAGAGCTTTTAGCAGTTGTATTTGCTTGTGATAAGTTCAGATCTTATATTGTTGATTCTAAAGTAACTATTCAACTGATCATGCTGCTATTAAATACCTTATGGAAAAGAAAGATGCTAAACCTAGACTTATTAGATGGGTTCTCTTGCTACAAGAATTTGATTTGCATATTGTTGATAGAAAGGGAGCTGAGAACCCCGTTGCAGACAACTTGTCTAGGTTAGAGAATATTCTTGATGACCCACTACCTATTAATGATGACTTTCCTGATGAACAATTAAATGTTATAAGTACTTCTCGTAGTACTCCATGGTATGCTGATTATGCTAATTATATTGTTGCTAAGTTTATACCACCTAGCTTCACATACCAGCAAAAGAAAAAGTTTTTCTATGATTTGAGACATTACTTTTGGGATGACCCACATCTTTATAAAGAAGGAGTAGATGGTGTTATTAGACGTTGTGTACCTGAGCATGAACAGGAACAGATCCTACGCAAGTGTCACTCCGAGTCTTATGGAGGACACCACGCTGGAGATAGAACTGCACATAAGGTATTGCAATCTGGTTTTTATTGGCCTACTCTCTTCAAGGATGCCCGTAAGTTTGTCTTGTCTTGTGATGAATGTCAAAGAATTGGTAATATTAGTAGACGTCAAGAAATGCCTATGAATTATTCACTTGTTATTGAACCGTTTGATGTTTGGGGCTTTGATTATATGGGACCTTTTCCTGCCTCTAATGGATACACACATATTCTAGTTGCTGTTGATTACGTTACTAAGTGGGTAGAAGCTATTCCAACTAGTAGTGCTGATCATAACACTTCTATTAAAATGCTTAAAGAAGTTATTTTTCCGAGGTTTGGAGTCCCTAGATATTTAATGACTGATGGTGGTTCACACTTTATTCATGGTGCTTTCCGTAAAATGCTTGCTAAATATGATGTTAATCATAGAATTGCATCTCCTTATCACCCACAGTCTAGTGGTCAAGTAGAGATGAGCAATAGAGAGCTCAAATTAATTTTGCAAAAAACTGTTAATAGGTCTAGAAAGAATTGGTCTAAGAAACTTGATGATGCATTATGGGCATATAGAACTGCATACAAAAATCCTATGGGTATGTCTCCGTATAAAATGGTTTATGGAAAAGCATGTCACTTACCTCTCGAACTAGAACATAAGGCATATTGGGCTATTAAAGAGCTTAACTATGATTTTAAACTTGCCGGTGAGAAGAGGTTATTTGATATTAGCTCACTTGATGAATGGAGAACCCAAGCTTATGAAAATGCCAAGTTGTTTAAAGAAAAAGTTAAAAGATGGCATGACAAAAGGATACAAAAGCGTGAGTTTAATGTAGGTGATTATGTATTGCTATACAACTCTCGTTTAAGATTTTTTGCAGGAAAACTTCTCTCTAAATGGGAAGACGCCTATATTATCGAGGAGGTCTATCGTTCCGGTGCTATAAAAATCAACAACTTTGAGGGCACAAATCTGAAGGTGGTAAGCGGTCAAAGAATCAAACATTATATCTCAGGTAATCCCATAAATGTTGAAACCAAAATTATTGAAACCATAACCCCGGAGGAACACATAAGGGACACTTTCTGGAACGTTTTAGACTCCAAAAAGGAATAGGTATATGGTACGGTAAGTAAACCGACTCCAAAACAATTTTAAGGCAATATTTCTCCGTTTTGGAATATTTAGAAAAATAGAAAAATAAGTAGCAGTCCGGGAAGGACACGAGGGCCCCAAGAGGGTGGTGGGCGCGCCCCCTACCTCGTGAGCACCTCGTGTGCCTTCCGGACTCCGTTTTCTTGCACGTTACGTATTTTGGTCGGTAAAAATTCATTATATAACCTCCCAAAGGTTTTGACTCCCGTATCACGCAAACCTCCTCTGTTCTTGTTTCGAGCTGTTTTCTATCAAGGTTTTCCAGGCTAGGCATCATGTCGTCTCCCTCCTCCAACAATGGTGACAACGATGCTTGGCTAATGAAGATAGATCTGAAGAGGGAAGAACCCACGAGGGTCAACAACGATGAAAGGATCAAGAAGGCCACGGAGGATCAAGCTCCGGCAGCAAAAGACATCCTTCAACTTGATCATAACTTTCTTACCCCAACTGAGATCGAAGCTTTCAAGATGATTGAATTAGCTCGTATACAGAACATGTATCTCACAAAAGAAAATATTTTGTTGAAGGAGCATATTGTCGCACTCAAGGGCATTATTCGCAAGCTGGAGGACCTCTTACGCTCGATGTGCGATTATCCGTCACCACCACCTTCTTCACCGACAAAGGAGATATAATCACATGGGTATGGGCACTCCCCTTGGCAACTGCCAAGCTTGGGGGAGGTGCCCCGGTATCGTATCACAATCACAACTCCTATCTTTACCATTTTTCTTAGTTCGATCCTATTAGTAGTATCTTGATCTAGTAGAATAAAGTTTATGGCATGATCTAGTTTCGAGTTTGCTTTATGATCTCTCTATGTAATCGAGTCCGTGAGCTATATATAATAAAGATTAGTGTTGAGTCAAGGGCTTGATTATTTTGCCATGATCTTGGGTGAATAAAAGAAAAGAGAAAAGAATAAAAAGAAACAAAAAGTTCATATTGATCTTATTGAGAGTAATGACTTCACATAGAAAGAGTATGATGATTAAAAGTTGTTGGGAGTTGGCAGACATAGCTTTGGTCATTGTTGCAATTAATAGGAAGTAATAAGGAAAGAGAGGTTTTCACATATAGATATATTATCATTGACATCTTTTATGATTGGGAGCACTCATTAAAATATGACATGCTAAAGAGTTGATGTTGGACCAGGAAGACAACGTAATGAGTTATGTCTTTCTTATATCTGAGATAAAGTGTGTTGTCATGGTTCCTCTAACTTGTTGAGCTTGCCTTTCCCCCTCATGCTAGCCAAATTCTCAGCACCAAGTAGAAATACTACTTGTGCTTCCAAAATCCCTAAACCAGTTTTGCCATGAGAGTCCACCATATCTACCTATGGATTGAGTAAGATCCTTCAAGTAAGTTGTCATCGGTGCAAAGCAATAAAAATTTCTCTAAATATGTATGATTGATTGGTGTGGAAGAAATAAGCTTTATATGATCTTGTGATGTGGAAGTAATAAAAGCGACGGACTACATAATAAAGGTTCATATCACAAGGGGCAATATAAAGTGACGTTCTTTCGCATTGAGATTTTATGCATCCAACATAAAAGCGCATGGCAACCTCTGCTTCCCTCTGCGAAGGGCCTATCCTTTATTATTATCTTCTACCTTATGCAAGAGTCATGGTGATCTTCACCTTTTTTTTATCCTTTGGCAAGCTCAGCATGTTGGAAAGAACATGATATATATATATATATATATATATATATATATATATATATATATATATATATATATATGGATGTAGGGGAGCATGAACCATTATTGTTGACATTACCCTTGAGGTAAAAGGTTGTGGGGCAAAACTATAAGCCCCTATCTTTCTCTGTGTCCGATTAAAACTCCGTAACCACAAGTATTGCGTGAGTGTTAGCAATTATGGAGGACTAAATGATAGTTGAGTATGTGGACTTGCTTTTTAGCTCTGACATAGACTCTTTCCGATGTTATGATAAATTGCAATTGCTTCAATGACTGAGATTATAGTTTGTCGGAGCCCAATAAGGTTTATGATTTATACTTTTGCATTGTGAATAGATCATCACTTGAACATAAGTAATCATATGACAAAATCTATATATGTTGCTGTTATGAGAATAATCATGATGCCTTCATGTCCGTATTTTATTTTTATCGACGCCTCTACCTCTAAACATGAGGACATATTTATTGTTATCGGCTTTTCGCTTGAGGACAAGCGAGGTCTAAGCTTGGGGGAG
The DNA here is from genome assembly GCF_018294505.1 of Triticum aestivum. Taxonomy (NCBI): domain Eukaryota; kingdom Viridiplantae; phylum Streptophyta; class Magnoliopsida; order Poales; family Poaceae; genus Triticum; species Triticum aestivum. The sequence continues at coordinate 295,411,844 of NC_057800.1, forward strand.
TTGATACGTCCATTTTGCATCATGCTTTTATATCGATATTTATTGCATTATGGACTGTTATTTCACTTTATGTCACAATACTTATGGCTATTCTCTCTTATTTTACAATGCTTACACAAGGAGGGAGAATGCCGGCAGCTGGAATTCTGGGCTGGAAAAGGAGCAAATATTAGAGACCTATTCTGCGCAACTCCAAAAGTCCTGAAACTCCACGGAACGTCTTAAAATAAATAAAGAAAAATCCTCGCCAAAGATGAAGGCCAGGGGGCCCACACCCTTCTCACGAGGGTGGGGGCGCCCCCCCAGGGCGCGCCCCCTACCTCGTGGGCCCCCTGGTGGCTCTCCGATGCCCATCTTCTCCTATATGAATTCTTTCGATGAGAAAAAAATAAGAAGGAACTTTTCGGGACGAGACTCCGCCGCCACGAGGCGGAACCTTGGCGGATCCAATCTAGAGCTCCGGCAGAGCTGTTCTGCCGGGGATACTTCCCTCCGGGAGGGGGAAATCATCACCATCGTCATCACCAACGCTCCTCTCATCGGGAGAGGGCAATCTCCATCAACATCTTCACCAGCACCATCTCATCTCCAAACCCTAGTTCATCTCTTGTATCCAATTCTTGTCTCAAAGTCCGGGATTGGTGCTAGTAGGTTGCTAGTAGTGTTGATTACTCCTTGTAGTTGATGCTAGTTGGTTTATTTGGTGGAAGATCATATGTTCAGATCCTATATGCATATTATTACCCCTCTGATTATGAACATGAATATGCTTTGTGAGTAATTACGTTCGTTCCTGAGGACAAGGGAGAAGTCTTGCTATGAGTAGTCATGTGAATTTGGTATTCGTTTGATATTTTGATAAGATGTATGTTGTCTAGCCTCTAGTGGTGTTATGTGAACGTCGACTACATAACACTTCACCATTATTTGGGCCTAGAGGAAGGCATTGGGAAGTAATAAGTAGATGATGGGTTGCTAGAGTGACAGAAGCTTAAACCCTAGTTTATGCGTTGCTTCGTAAGGGGCTGATTTGGATCCACATGTTTCATGCTATGGTTAGGTTTACCTTAATACTTTTGTTGTAGTTGCGGATGCTTGCAATAGAGGTTAATCATAAGTGGGATGCTTGTTCAAGTAAGAACAGCACCCAAGCACCGGTCCACCCACATATCAAATTATCAAAGTATCGAACGCGAATCATATGAACGTGATGAAAACTAGCTTGACGATATTCCCATGTGTCCTCGGGAGCGTTTTTCCTATTATAAGAGTTTGTTCCGGATTTTCCTTTGCTACAAAAGGATTGGGCCACCTTGTTGAACTTTATTTACTTTTGTTACTTGTTGCTCGTTACAATTTATCGTATCACAAAACTATCTGTTACCACTTATTTCAGTACTTGCAGAGAATACCTTGCTGAAAACCGCTTATCATTTCCTTCTGCTCCTCATTGGGTTCAACACTCTTACTTATCGAAAGGACTACGATAGATCCCCTCTACTTGTGGGTCATCAAGACTCTTCTCTGGCGCTGTTGCCGGGGAGTGTAGCGCCTTTGGTAGGTGGAATTTGGTAAGGAAAAATTTATATAGTGTGCTGAAATTTATTGTCACTTGTTACTATGGAGAAAAGAGTTGCTCCTCAACCTACTGAACCTATTGAAAATGAAACTCCTTTTGAATTTCCTTCGAGTATGATGGAAAAACTGCTAGCTGACCCTTTTACCGGAGATGGAACAAAGCATCCTGATGAGCACATAATATATGTGGGTGAAGTTTGTGGATTATTTAAGCTTGCAGGTATACCCGATGATGTTGCTAAGAAGAAGGTCTTCCCTTTATATTTGAAGGGAGACGCATTGGTATGGTATAGGCTATGTGTATAGGCCGCAGGAGGCGATCTGGGCTCGAGCAGTACCACCTCGTCCCCCTTTCTCCTCATCGCCGCGGGCGTTGGCCTGGTTGCACAAGGAAGAAGAGTCAAGGAAGAACATCAGAAGCAAGACAAGGCATGACAAGAACACTTACTGGTCAATCGCGGCATAGTCCCTCCGCTTCATAAACTTGAAGCCGGAGAGCCTCGCAACCTGAGGCGGAGGCGTGCGGGCTCCAGGAGTAGAAGCAGGGGCAACAGATGGACCGGAAGCAGCTCCAAGCGGTGTCGGGGCAGGAGCGTTGTCCCGGGAGATCAGCGCCGACCTCCCACTCGTCGGAACCACGGGTCGCTCCTCTCTCTCGGGGAAGACGGCATCCTCACCATCGTCATCAGGCAGGATGTGGAGGATGTCGGCCTGGCGCAAGGGGGAGGTCTCCCCCATCCCCTCGGGGTTCACATCCAAGTCATGCTCCTCGTCCTTCTCCTCTTCCCCCTTTATGCAGGAATCGCCAGAAGACACGTCCACCGTCGCCGTCGGTACCAGGACCACAGGGGGCGCCGGCGGCACCAGGCCGCGCCCGTCAAAGGTGGGCATGGCGGCCACGACCTGCGCCCCGTCTTTCTGAAGGAATAAGGGATTGTGGGCATTCGGTGGATATTCCTGGTCGTCCCCGACCAGGAGGCGGAGAGCCACAGCCAGCTCCTCTTCAAACAAGACGTCTGGGCTGAAGCGAAGCTTGTCTTCTCCATCCCCGAGCGTCCACAAGGGGCGCGAGCGCGCCTTGAGAGGAGCCACCCGCAGCACAAGGAATTCCCTCAGGAGCATGGCCCCCGTCAGCTTCCCCGCCTTCGTGCTGCCCGACTCAAGTCGGTGGTCATCTTCTCCAGCACCGACTTCGCCCGGTCATCAGTAAGCTTCATGCGGGACCACCCCTCGTTAGACTGGGGCATCTCCATCGGCAGCTTCAACCGCGGGTGGACACACTTGGCATCCATCATGACCCACTTGCTCCTGAAGCCATCGGCCTTCTTTCCCGCCTTCGAGATCGCGTTAGCCTTGTCGGCTGCGATGAAGTTGGCGCACGCCGTGGTGTGGCCGTTGTTGATTCGGAGGAAGAAGAAGTGGTGCAGCAGTGCCACGGACGACCTCACCCCGACATACGCCTCATAGTAAAAGGCAAAGATCGACAAGAGAAGAACGGAGTTGGGATGGAGATGGAGGGCCTGCAACCTGTAATGTTGGAGGACTGAGTAGAAGAAGTCGGAGGAGGGGGGAACCAGGCCCTCGACAACACTGCTCATGAAGAAGGGGTAGAAGGAGCTCTTTGAAGCCTCCGGCGTGGCGGAGCCAGCTCGGAGCTCGGTCTTCCCCATCTCATTGTTTTCCCCTACCGTCAGCAGGCGCGTGGCGGCAAGGTTCTTCTTTGAGACATTGGGCGCGTCGAGAGACAGCTCGTACCAAGCAGGCGGCGAAGTAGCCTTGGTCTTTCGGGGCGCCATTGGTCGGAATCTCGAAAGGGGATTGAAGCAGGTCTGGAGATTTCGGAAGAAAGACGCAAGAGAGGGGATCTAGAGCAAGATGAAGGAAAACAATGAAGGTAAGTGTTGCCCGCGCCGGCCTTTTGTCAGACGGGCAGTTGTCGAGGCAGCATGGGGAAGCGGAGACGCCCACGTCCAATTAGTCGCCATGCGCCAACCGTGGCCGCAGGCTATTGGGGCCCGCGACTCTCCGCACTTGCCCTTTGGCTTCGCCTCAAAGCCAAGTCCGAGCGCGCCTTGGGACTGGGGGCTACTGTCGGCGTTCTAGGAACGGGGGTCCCCAGACTTGCGTACCTGTGGCCCGCAGGGTGGCTCCACCAGCGGCCATGTACAACCCATATTCACTAGCAAACACTGAAGACCATCGCGAGGGGCCAAGCCTCGCGAGGCGGACGACGCAAGACCTCCTCAGGGGAGGCTTCACCAGGCTGGCTCGCGAGGGCGGAGAGATCAAGGCAAGGGACACCTCGCGAGGTTCCTGTGACACAAGTCATGACGACCGGAGCCAGGCGGGCGCCAGCGCGCGCAGTGTCCTTGTTTCCTCTTTGGTGCTAAAGAGGTAAGCGCGGGCGAGGTGTCCCGAGGCATTAGGCAAAGGTTTTCATGTCGGTGCAACAAGACCAAGACCAGCAGGATGGCAGGACCGAGGTCACCGTGGAGCCCAAGATGGCATCACCACCAGAGCCTTTGGCAGGCGAAGACTACTTTTGTCAGGATTACTTGTACTAGTTGTCTCCCTTCGAATTTGGCCGTTGTGGGATCCCTTCCCGCCTAATATTTGGGAAGAGGACCCGGGCCTCTATATATAGGACTAGCCACTACCATAGGGAGGGGGCCAATCCTAAGATCTCATCTTGGACATGATCCATTCCACCAAGGACACCACACTAGTTCAGCGAGCACAAGAACACCTCTTATCAGGAGGTTGTTCTTCCCTTGTAATTGTTCATCCTCAGCCCAAGAGGGAATCCACCGCACCACACTGGAGTAGGATACACCACAATGGTGGCCCGAACCAGTATAAATCTTGTGTCTCTTGTTCTTTGGGTTCATCGATCTAAGCTGTGAGATCGTGTCGAGTGCAAGCTAGAGGGGGGAGAGAACTTTGTGCGCACCTAGTGTTCGAACCTCAAGGTTTTTGCCGGAACCCGAAATCCGACAAATGCCTACTGGTTTAAGAATGAAAAAAGATAAGTGCCTCGTAAACTCCTTTCCATGTCCCTCTTGACCCAGGTAGTGCGGTGGGAAGAGAAGAGTGCAGGACGCACACCGGCACAACGCCACCCCGATCCCGTCAGGGCCTGCCAAACACGGTCTGCACGATCGGAAGTGGCGAGCCTGCAGAGGAGGAAGACGGAAGGGGCACTGCAACGATCCACTGGTAACCACTTCTAGGACTAGTCAGAAGATTCCAGCACAGGCACCGGCAGAAGAGGACATTGGGTCCCAGCTGGGAGATCACTAGAGGAAGCGGAAGCACCACTTGGTCGATCCCTTCCCCGGCAACTGGTAAAACGGTGATGACGGCGCCGGGGAAAGGGGGGAAGAGTCAGACAGACGGGCAGTAGGTCGCCAGTACAAGACGAATGCGTCTATGCTATCGTACTCCAACTGGATGGCCTGCCTCCCACCTTCTCCACCTCCCCTGGCTTCATATTCGTCAACACCATCCCATGGGAGCGCCGACCTCGCGGTCCGACACCTTGTTCGGAGAGACGACGAACGACCAAGATGGCCAAGGGGTTCGAGGCACGCTGCTCCCCACCTTGGTGGGTAGGAAGGCGCGCCTCTCGTTGACATCAGCCTCAAGACCTCGGGAAGGGGCAAGCATCTCCTAATGGTGGGGAGGCACGATATTCCTCGCAACATGGACCAGGCTCACTCCCCAAGCATCGGCACGAGCGTTTGATGTCACCAACCTCAAGCTGGAGCCCATGGCCTAGCCCCAGGCTCTCCCTTTCAACATAACCCGCAGGGAGTGGAAGATGGAGGAGAAGAAGCATAGAGATGAAGGACTTTGGCCTCCTCGTGCCCTCCTTTTATAAGCGGGCCGGGGAGGGGAGCCGTTCCCTCAACTAGAGACCACCGTCCTCCTCCGCCAATTCAAGAAGACCGGACCGTCGCCTTGACGCTCTCCCGCACCACACGCCTTCGTTACCTACCCCACGTGATGCATGCAGCATACTTGCCTAAGGATAAGGGCGTGGTGGGAAGAGTGAATTGGCAGTTTCTACCCCATGCGTAAATTCATTCACGGGCCATTACAAGGATGGCCCCACAACTATTGGTTTCATGCGACGCATGGAGAAATGGAAACCGGCCAAGAATCTAGATTAATGAAGAATCAAAGAAGACCTCAAGAGACCAGCCTCTTCCATACCCCTACCAGTGCACTTATTAGGACCTACCCCGACGATGCTCGACAAGACAATCGGGGCAGGCTCGGGGGCTTCTGTTGGTGCAACAAACCCTGGGCCTGTTGCCCGGATTGTGCACAGACACGGGAATGAGATTATGGCACCAGGCCATACCAAAGAACCAGAGACCAAGATTTTCGAAGGACCAACATGCAGATCAAGAGGACCAAGACCGGACCAGAGAAGCAAGACACCACCAGGAGAAAATCCTCCCTTGCCGTGCAGGCGAGCTCGGCGAGGGCGGGGTCACCCCGAGAAGAAAACGACCAAGACGTCCCGGCAGGGCCTGCCAGGACTTGCGGAGACAAAACCACCTCACCCAACTACTCCACCCCAACCCACGTCATCAATCAGTGCAGTGTCAAGCCGCAAAGTGACTAAGTGGCAGCCATTCGCCACATGGCAGCCTCTTTCTAAAAGAGATGCCCAAGAACGACACCCGTCCTACGACGTGTCAAGCGAGCTGGTGTGAAGCTGGCAAAGCAACCCAGCAAGGCTTGCCGGGCAAGCGACAATGTGACATTGGGTAGCGCATTTATTGCACCCTGTCAGCCCGCAGGGTTAGGTATGATAGCACTGTTTGCTATCTTATCAGTACATAATGACTACTTTGCCATTGTGGTGACCCCTTTAACCTGTAAATGGAGGACCATGGCAAATGTAGAAAGGGTTATAAGGTTGAATCCCCATGCACTCATATGCGTGTTGTCGCGGGATATCCGCGGCCACCTATGGGACCGGGTGGCCCCTTGCTGGTTCGGAAGGGGGACATCGCGTTGTACCAAGAGCAGACCAGCATACGGCAGCGCGGCAGAGAGCACACAAGCAATTTACCCAGTTTCGGGCCGCCGCGAGGCGTAAGACCCTACTCTTGCTTTGGTGGATTGATGGTGGAATGAATGTGGTGATGCATAGTACACTTTCCCGGCAGGGTTTGCTTCGAGGCCGCAGCGACTACACGTGTATGGTGTATTGGGTTCATCGACTTTACGATGCCCCCTATGAGTGTCATGGGCCTCCTTTTATAGATGAAGGGGTCACCACAATGGCAAAGTAGTCATTATCAACTGATATGATAGAGAACAGTGCTATCATACCTAACTCTACGGGCTGACAGGGCGCATTAAATGCGTCGCTTAGTGTCACATCACTGGTCGCTTGGCAAGGCTTGTCGGGCTATCTTGCCAGCTCCGCGCCTATTCTCTTGACACGTCGCAGGACGGTTGTCACCTATAGGCTTCTTCTGTAGGATATGGATGCCATGTGGCGAACGGCTGCCACTTAATCATCTTGCGGCTTTACACCACACTCATTCATGACGTGGGTCACGCTTGAGTGGTTGGTGGGGTGTTTCTACCTGCACGAGCCCCGGCAGACTTTCCCGGGGTGCCTTACTTGCCTGCTTTTTGTGGTGGCCTTCCCCCTTGCCGGGCTCACCTGCCCAGCAAGGGAGGCCCTTCTCTTGCCGATATCTTGCTCTTCTAGCTCGATCTTCGTCTCTCTAGACTGGGTGTTGGTTCTTCAAATCTCTTGGTCCTTCAAGCACTGACTTGGGTTGGTGCTTCAATCTTGATCTCGTGCATGTGCACAGTCTGGGCACCAGATCCAGGGTTTTTTGCACCGACAGAAGCCCCCGAGCCTGCCCTGAATGTGCTGCTGAGCATCGTCGGGGTAGGGCCTAATAAGTGCATAGGCAAGGTTGCTGAAGGGGTTGTCCCCTTGAGTTTTCCATTGCTGCTTCATCAGCCTTGATATCAGGCCAGTTTTCGGTTTTCCCGCGCGTGGTGTAAAGCAAATAGTGGTGGGGACGTTCCAGTGATGGCCCGTGAATGACTTTAACGCACGGGATAGAAACAACCAATTTACTCTTCCCACAGCGCACCCTTATCCTTAGCCGCGTATGCAGCATGCATCGCGCGGGGTAGGTAACGGAGGCGCGTGGCATGAGAGAGTGCCTTGGAAAGGTCCCTGTCGGCGTTCTGGAAACGGGGGTCCCCAGACTTGCCTGCCTGCGGCCTGCGGCGTGGCTCAAGGGGGGGCCCAGCACGGCCTGTCTTCACCAACACAAACCCAAGACCTTCGCGAGGGGCCAAGCCTCGCGGGTCGGACGACGCGGTGCTTCCTCAGGCACGGCCTCGTCAGGCTGGCTCACGAGCAGGCGGAGAGATCAAGGCGGGGTACCTCACGAGGTGCCCGTGACGCAAGCCATGACGACTCAGGGCGCCAGGCGGGTGCCAACCCTTGCAGCGTCCTCCTTTCCTCTTTGGTGCAAAGGGGGCAAGAGCAGCCGCGGAGTACCGAGGCATCAGGCAAAGGTTGCCATTTCAGTGCAACGAGACCAAGACCAGGAGGACTATGAGACGGAGATCACCGTGGAGCCCAAGACGGCGTCATCGCTAGAGCTTTGCGCAGGCGAAGACTACTTTTGTCAGGATAGCTGATACTTGTTGTCCCCCTTCAAATTAGCCCGCCATTGATGGCTCCCTTCCTGCTCAATATTTGGGAAGAGGACCGGGGCCTCTATAAATAGGACCAGCCACCCACATAGCAAAGTGAGGCAGGAAGTGAGAGAGAGAGAGCGAGGAAGAGATAGAGAGGAAAAGGTGACTGAACTCTTCTCAGTAGTTCACCCCCCCAGCCAAGAACAGAACCTCGCGAGGCTGTTCTTCCTTGTATTGTTCATCATCATCAGCCCAAGAGGCAATCCACCACACCACACACTGGAGTAGGGTATTACACCACAATGGTGGCCCGAACCGGTATAAACCCTGTGTCTCTTGTGTTGTTCTCTCCTTAGTTTTAGATCCTAGAATGGCGGAGGGGTGCAGGTAGGTAGGAGGCGAAATCTCCGCGTGCACCCCAGTGTTCGAACCTCAAGGGTCTGCCGGAACCCGAAATCCGACATTTGGCGTACCAGGTAGGGGTGCACCGGAATCCACCTTTCACCGCTTCGTGCCCTGTCGCGTCGTCGTCACCATGCCCGGCGACCAGGAGGGCAACCTAGACCCATGGGCAGCGTGGCCCGCCCGCGCAGACCTACTCGCCTCGGGCGACCCCGTGCCCCAGCCAGCTCGCGGTCCGCAGGGCGCTGTGGGCCACGGGTGACGCGTACAGGCTTCGACAGCTCTCACACCGCGACAGGCGCGGTCGGCAGCAAGGGCCTCCAATCACGCCGCGACCACGACACCGTACACCCATCGGGAGCAGGCGAACTCGAGGGCCGCGCTCATGGTGGCCCGAGAGCTGCTGCAGTGCAGACTGCTGGAGGGCGGTCGCGACGTGCTGCTGGAGCGGGTGGCAGAGCTCCTGGGCTTCGCCGCCTTGGGGGCTCACCCCTTCTACACTCGGCTCCCATCTCCAACCCAGGGCGGCCCGTGCGGGGGCTCCGCACGCGCCCGCGGGCTCCAAGGCTACTCCAACACCAGCGAGGCTGTCAGCACCGGACCGGCGGCGGCGCAGCCCCCGCTCCAGGTCCGCGAAGAAGAAGGACTCGACGCGACCCTCGGCCCCAGTGGACAGCCGCGCTGCCACCCCACGGTAGGCGCGTCAGGCAGGACCGCGTGGCGCGCAGAGCACTACGGCGTGGCCTTCGGGGTGACGGCGCCAAAGGAATACGTGCCCCTCGTGATGGACCAAGGACACCCACACGAGGGCGAACAAGGCTCGCTCCTCAGCCCAAGCTGGGGGGACGAGGCGCCAGAAGCTGAGCCCTACCAGGAGTCCCAGGACGGTCCCACTGGGCACGCTGGAGGCAACGATTATCGGGTACCGCTAATTCTTCAGCAGGCATACGCTAACCATGGATCGCAGGAGGTGCAGGTTGCCACAGCGAGCAGCTGCCCCGCTCCCACAGTCTCCTACCCCTTGGGAGGAGGGCGCAGGGGGCTGCAGGAGAGGGGCAGGGATCCGACATCACCACCGTGGCGTTCGGAACAAGGTGTTCTCAGGAGGTAGGCCCTCCGCTGGGGAGGTGCCCCAGGGCCTGCCCCCGGCGGAGGACCCGTGGTCGTCGGGGGAACCGCTGGCGACCGCTCTACCCCATCAGCGGCGTCCTGGTTTCCGGTCATCGTTGATGGCACTAGAGTGTGGCGCAAGGCGGGCCCCTCATCTGGCGATATGAAGCAAGGCTGGTACCTGTGAAGAAGGCCTAGTGCTTGTGAAGCTCGCCGCCCTGTGACACTCTCACGTAATAATGAGTGGGGCTGTACACGCCCCGGAGTCTCAGGGGTGCCGGCCTCAGGCCCTGGGGCTCCCTCCCACGCCCAGTGGCAGCACTTAGCTCCGCCCTGGTGAGAAGACGTCCAAGACTAGACTAGGTGCCGGACGCGGTCTTTTGTTTGCTTTCGTTGCTCTTCCCTTTGGTTGTCGCTTTCCCCCGCTGGATTCAAGTTGGATTCGAATTTGAGATTTGCGTGTGTTCGGGGAAGGGGTGCTTAGTCTCGTTCGAGCAATTTGTCGCGTTTTGGTTACCACTTCGCCTCAGCTGCCTCCCCTCGTGAGCCCCTCACGAGCCGGGTCGGGCCTAGCTTGCGTGCAGCCCAGACTGCCGCCGCCGCGTCCTCTCAGGAGGGTGTTTTACTGCAGATCCTACGGATTCAATCAGGGCACACTCGAGACAGCACAACCCCCCGCGGACTGCCTCAGGGCCGGCACGGAACAAAGGTAAACTAGCCGACCAGCGCGTCGCTTGGGCCAACCACTTGGCGCGTGCGCAAGGGCAGTGTAGCGTCTGCTAATACGATGAACACAAGTTTTACATGAGGGCCCCCCCTCCAAAATGCTCTCACAGTCATCAGGCCAAAACCTAAGTTCTATTCATGCAGGGTAAGGAAGCAGGAACGATGCACAATCAGTCGGACGAATCCCCCAATGCGTCCTCAGGAGCACCACCTGAGTCGTTGCTGGCATCGCTGAACTCGCCATCGCTGTCCGCGTCGCCGCCAGCGGCGTCAGGGCCGTCCATCACGCCGCCCTTGTCGGCCGCCATGTTCGCATCATCATTCTCTGAGGCGAAGGCCCTGATAAGGGCATCCACATTGTCTTCCACCCAGCACACCAGATCGCCTCGGACGGCCTGGGGGACTGGGGCGATGGCGGCGTCGAAATCGAAGTGGGGATCCATGTTTCGGAGGTGGCTGAAGATGCGGAAAAAGGCGCGCCTCAGCAGGGCGCGGCTCCTCTCCTCCACCAACCTGTCAGGCCTGGTCGACCGCGCCTCCAGCTGCGTCACCACATCAGTTAAGAACTGAAGATTGCCCGCGTAGTTGACTGCGTGCGGCTCGCAGATGTTTCCCAAGGCCGCGTTGGCTCTCTCCTGTAGAGTGGTGAGCATGGGGCCGTGCTCATGCTCCAAGATCCACCGCTCACGTATCTCGTCCGCATTCTGGCGCGCGACGGCCTCAGCCTCCTCCACCCGCTGGCGAAGAAGGAGCACCTCAGCTTGGGAGGTGGTTAACTCACCTCGCGCCACCTCAAGGGCGGCCCGGGTGTCACGACCGGGATTTCCGGGTATAAATTTCCAGAAAAAGACCGTCGTGCTCATCAGCCCTAGGATTACTATTAGCTGATGAGGCTCCAACTTGATACAGAAATCTCAAGCAAAATACAAAATATGTAGTACAAGACCATTCTGGCCTGTGAGTACAACAATTGGGTTTCTAGTGGTTGATGGCGGAAGCGGTTTGTGAGACATCAGTGTCTATGGGACTCCATTTCCCACAGGAACAGCTGACCAGGTTAACTCCTATCTTCGCGAGGCTGCTATCACTGTTGCTTAGGTCTCGAGGCTGTCATCGCCACGCTCCTCTCCAAGCAGAAATCTGGCCAAGACAATAGCCAGGGACAAGCCAGTGAGTACTTTGAATGTACTCGCAAACATTAAGAACACAGGTATAATATAGTTGATAATCATGCACTGAAAAATTCCATGATCACATTGTCAGTCATAAATAAAACATCTTTTATGCATGCAAGCAGGTTATTTTCATGCAACGTGAATAAGCAGTAATAGAGTGGGAATTAAAATGCCGCAGTCGGGCGTCTGAGCAACACCACATAAAGGGATTTAAAAGAAATGCCATAGTCGGGCGTCTGAGCGACACCACATAAAGGGCTTTAAAAGAAATGCCACAGTCGGGCGTCTGAGCGACACCACATAAAGGGCTTTAAAAGAAATGCCACAGTCGGGCGTCTGAGCGACACCACATAAAGGGCTTTAAAAGAAATGCCACAGTCGGGCGTCTGAGCGACACCACATAAAGGGCTTTAAAAGAAATGCCACAATCGGGCGTGTGAGCGACACCACATAAAGGGATTTAAAAGAAATGCCACGGTCGGGCGTTTGAGCGACACCACATAAAGGGCTTTAAAAGAAATGCCACAGTCGGGCGTCTGAGCGACACCACATAAAGGGCTTTAAAAGAAATGCCACAATCGGGCGTCTGAGCGACACCATATAAAGGGCTTTAAAAGAAATAATCACAATGAATATCCAGGAGGTAGAACCGTCCAGGGATACTCGATAATATAAATAATGCAACGGGTTAGTCCATCAGAAAATAATAATCATGGTCCTCACAAGTAACCAGTCGGTATCCAAGTTTGGTTTAGCAATATCTCACCTCCGAAGACCGATACTAAGACCAATACTTGACCCATCCCAGACTATAATCCTTAACCGTGGACACGGCTATTCGAATAGGTTTAATCTCTGCAGAGGGTGTACTCTTTACCCACGAGTAACGGATTCCTTTAGTCCATCAGGACTAATTCCGTCTACGGCCTTTTAGTTGAAAACACGCCTAACTTGCACACACCAGCTTAACTCATCGGTGTCTGGAATCACCCACGACACTTGTTAAGCAAAACTCTAAGTGGGGAGGCTACAACCTCGCGTAGCATGGGATCAAATTTATATCGCGCGCTCTAAGGGGTGGCCTCCCCTCTCGGTCCCAACCGGAAACACCCATACCCCCGGACCAGGTGGCCTGCCTACCGGCTACAACCGATATCTTCCACCATGGCCTCTCTGTACGGTGTGTGCTGGAAAGGGGTTGACGACTTACTGAACTATACCCTACCTGCGGCAGGGACAAGTGGTAGTACAAAACAAGTATGGGGGTTACTGGAACAAGACTCGATCTACGGTCGACTCAGGAGGTTTATAAATTCCCTGCATGACATGTATAACAAATATAATTCAACCAACATAATCACCACTCAATATACCTTACCATGCCATACCGGACATAACCGTCCCAACGGGGACCGGCGACAAGCTCACTCCTACCCAAGGCAGAGGCTTTCCCGGATTCCTTTTCGGCATGCATGCAAGGCACATGAGGATGATTACCATCACAAGTATATTCATTTCCAACAGCAAGGAAATCACTAATATGCATTCATGCAAATGATCATATCACATGAAATAACAAGTTCTCCGATATAAGGTGGTGTTATAAACGTGTCAACTAACACACCAAAAATATTATTCCGGGGTTCAGAATGCTTGCCTTCATGGTGTGGAGAGGTGGGGGTGCTCTCCAAATTTTTTGAAAGCTTTCTTCTCTTCCAAAATCCTATTTTCAAAAATATGCAAATAACACATATTTCAAAAACAGTACAAAAAAGTTGTTCAGAAATTTTTCAAATAAATCTTAAAATAAACTAGACAATATTTGAGAGATGTAGGAAAAAGAATTAATTCATTTGGAGTTACATTTAAAAAGTTATAGGCAGTCAAAGTTGTGGTCAAAATCTGTTATTTAAAATAAAACAGAAAAGAAAACGTTTCAGAGGGGAATACGCTTTCGGAGCGGGGGAAACATACTGGGGTGGATTATTCCTTCACTTAACCCATGTGGATAGGTACAGGGTCACTGACAGTGGGTCTAGGGGGCCCACTGGTCAGGTTTGACCAGTCGCCTTTCCCTTTCCTTCCTCTGCCCGAGAGGGGGCGGGACTCCGGCGATGCTCGCCGGCGAACGGCGGCACCGTTCGGGAAACGGAGGTCACCTGTGGGCTCAGGGGATCGAGGCGGCCACTCCGGTAGTCGATATGGTCTCGGGGGTGGACGGAGCTGCCGGCAGCGAGCTTCGCGGCGGGCGGAGGCCGTCGGGGAAGGTGATTTTTCTCCCGCGGTGAGCCCTGATCAAAATCGAGCAAGGGAACTGGTTCACGGGATTAAGAGGAAGCTCTTGGTGAAGAGAATGGAGAGGGGGAGGTACTAGAGGTGCCGGATTGGCCGGGGCAGTGGCGGCAGCAGAAGTTGCCGGAGATGAGGAAGAAGTCCTTCCCGGGTCGAATGCGAGCTAGGGGAGTGCCATTGGGGTGGCCTGAGGTTGCCTGCATGCTCGGGGGAGTTCGGGGACCTCCTTTTATAGCGCGACGAGGTCGGTTCCGCGGCGGTGGAGGAGGATGCTGGCGAACCGCCTCTCTGTGGCTTGCAGGGGAACGTGGCAGGGCTGGGGATGGCGGCAGGAGCTAGCGGACGAGCGGGCACTGCTCCAGGAGCGAGCTGGCGAGCGGGAGAGGCTCGGGCGGCGCCGACATGAGCAGGGGCTGTCGGGCGGCCGCGGCGGCTAGCTCTTGGCCTGCCGGGGCGTGGCGAGGGGCGGCTTGGCATGTTGCGGTGAGGAGGGACATGCGTGGCGTGGCTCTGCAGTGGTGGCAAGGCCAGGGGCGCGACTCATCGTCTCGGGCGCGGCACGTGCAAAACGCGTGCCAAAGGCACGCTCTGCTCGCGCTCCGGGCGTGCACGGGACGTGCTCGACGTAATGCCAGAGCATGTTAGAGGTCGCGGTTGAGGCTGGGAAGAAACAGGGCTAGGTTAGGGTTAGATAGAGGGTGAATGGGCATGGTGGTTAGGTCAGGTGGCCAAGTTCACAATGTAAACTTGAATCCATGCCAAATCTGGCTATGCACACAGGGTGTTTGTCAAAATGCCAAGGGCATCTAGGCAATACTTGGGGTGGCCAAAATCTCCAGATCAAGGTCTCCTTAGATGAATGAGAAGGTGGTGAGGTTAGTTGGCCAAAAGCAGAAACTTGTTAGTGCAAGTTTTGCAAAACTTCAATCCTGGACAGAAGATAAATGACATTATTACATGAACCAAAAATATTCAAATGGGTGCATGCTCCTGGATTTAGGGATTTGGTAGGGCTGTCTACAAGTAGGAGAAAGCACAAGATCATTGGAGCAAAATTAAATAGGGTTGTAGTAGAAATCACAAGGCTGGACCAGAATGAAAATGAGGTTGATTCACTCAAATTTTTCAAAGAACAGCACTAGGTTTTTGCATAATGTTGAATCATATGTTACTATCAACATCCCATAATTTTGGTGGAGGCCAGAAAGAAATATTTAAATGGGTTGTAATGCAAAATTGCACTCTGGACCAGAGAAGAAAAATTGATGCAGAGCTCAAAATATTACATGAATAAAAGATATTTTTGTATAAAAGTGATTTAAAAATATCACATGACATCTCCAAATTTTGGTTGGAATTTTAAGTGAATTTATCAAATGGTTGTAGTTCAAATATGGCCATATAACCTTGAAAAACCATTTTTCAAGAAAATAAAGATCAAGCAATTTAATTAGTTAATTAGTTACACTGATAAAAGAAAAGTTTTTCTTGAGAGGTTAAACAAGTCTAATAACATATTTGAAAGGTTTTCACTCTGAGGAAAAACTCCATAATAACAAGGGAGAAAATCGTTCAAAAATCAAAAGGGAGCCCAGAAAATAAAAGTTTTAATTTCCTGGCCAAATTTTAATGTATTAAAACAAGGCCAAATTTTTGGGGTGTCACAACACTACCCCCCTTAAGAAAAATCTCGTCCTCGAGATTTGTTCAAAGCTGTTTTAAGAAAAACTATACGCAATAAAAATGTGGCTACAGTGAGAGGGCAATAAGTGGTGAAAAACCACAGTGTGAAAACTGGTGCTGCGTGGAAAAGTCTACGGTTCGGGACAAAAACGTGAGATTTCTACACTGGATATAAATTTAGAATAACTTCTAAATTTAAATATACGCTGGTCGTACCCGAGAGCACAGTGCTCTCTCTGGCCGTCAGGTGGACCCGGGGCCCACAGTCAGCCTCTTCTTCTCCCTCTGGTTCTCTCTTCTTCCTTTCTCCCGCGCGCTCTCCCGCGCTTTCTCCACCGGCGACGCCTAGCGCGTAGGGCATCTAGGCTGTACTGCGGTAGTGCGCGGCGTGCTAGCTGCCGGGGCAGCATGCACTCACCTCGCGGGCCAGTGTGCTGTCGGCACTGCTCGCGGATTCGTCTCTGAACACCGGCGATCGGCGTTGGTGGACTTTGCCCACCGTACACCGAGCTCGAGCTATAAAACGGCCGGGGTGCCCCTCTCTTCTTCCTCACACCTAGCCTCACTTCTCCTCCTCCTTCTTCCTCCATTACTACTTACAAAAGCTCGGGTTAGGCTCTAATGGCGGAGGCGATGCCGGACTGGTTTGCGATCCTGATATGCGTAGGGCTGGCGACACTGTTGGGGCTCTCCGTGCTCCTGTGCGCGATGATCCTCGACGAGCGTCGCGACTCTGCTGCTCGGGTGTTGGCTCTCCGTAGTGGTGGTGATCACGAGGAGTAGATGGGGTGTGCCGGGTGCTAACCGTTGTTAGGGGGTGATTAGCTGGATGCAACACCATTGCAAAGTTTTGCAAACAGTGTATGTGTCCGAATGATTATGGTTGTGAGTCTGCTGCCGTGGTGCTGTGTGAAATTAATTAATCCACGTCGTGGGAAGGTGCAGATGTAGCAACTCAGGGAAAAGAAATCTCACTCCAGGATTTTGCGAGGGAAAAACAGTTAATTTAAAGGAGCATAAACCACAACAAAAACTACACACATTAGTAGAAGCCAAATAATTGACTCGTCGTACAAACTCAGGGTATCACGCATAAGTCACACACATAAATAAATGTTGCAATAATGAACAGCGCAGCGACGTCTAAAATGGGAATGGTAACTGGACGGGGTCCCTAAAAAACGTCTCTGGTACTGGGATACACTCCTCTTCTATCGGGGGAAGTGGATTGACCAGTCGATGCACGTGTCTCTCCTGGTCGGGCCTTAGTGCTCTGCCGATGGCGATCTGAGGATTTAAATCTACAAGGCTCTGGAGATAACCCATCACACGTTGGGTTAAATGCTCTTGAGCGGTGACGTACTGGACAAGGTTGGCCAGGACTGGGTCTCTCTCAAATCGTCCACCGGGAAAAGATGTCACTCCTTCGGGTGCTGCACGGCTCGGGAAGTAATAATACCCTCGTTCACTGGCATAGGGTACCGCAAATCGAAGGCGAGCAAGCGCTTCGTATGCAACAGCTTCTATGGCCATATGTGGGGTTGGCATAGATTTCCCCACGAAGGAGACCTCCGTTGGATCTTGGTTTGAGTTTACGGGAGGGATGTGTACTGCTGCCCAATATCTCGAGGTGGAAGGGGTGATTCTTGATTTGAACAGCTCGTACTAGGGTGGCTGGGTAGTGCCCATGTTACTGCAGGTAAAATCCCGCAATATCTTGACAAAACTACCTGGGGTTGCATCTGGGGTTCTCAGATAAATGCTAGGGCTTGGCATGGCAAGAAATGGTTGTGAGGGTGGTGCACAAGGTGAGAGGTGCTTGGCAAGGTGACGCGGTGGCCTTTTTATAGCACCGGAGCTGGGTCATTTTTACCGAGGTGAATGGTAAAGAAAATTTTCAGCTCTGTCCCAAGGGTCGGGGTCAAGCCACAGATTCACACATTTCACTATACTGATGTGTTACTGTGGGGTTGACGGGGTGATTTTTGGTAACTATGTCCGGGATAGAAATCTTATACTGCATACTAGCGTATCCAGGTAAGGCTACTATTAAAATAGAGGCACGACAACAGGCGGCATTTAATTACAAGGCCACACGATTACAAAGCGAGGGTACACTGGGACTCGATACGACTCAGGTGACTTAGTCTACCTCGTTTACATCCAAGCGGGCGTGCCTTGAGGCTCCTCCACGGGTCCCGTCATCGGAATTAGCTGGAGTGGGTTGAGGGGCTGCAGGCTCGGGGTAGCGATGAGGACCATCTCGGGGATTGTTGGCCAGTTGGAGTGTGCTCCCAATATGCGACGAAGCACTTCTGGGGTTATCGCAGCATCTTGGCCGATGGCTGGGGCAGACCTCAAGGACTCGATCGGGTGTCCAAACAGCACGACTGGGTTGTCGGCGTTGGGCTCATTCTCTTCTCTCGCCGGGGCTCGACGAACCAGCTCTCCACGAGCTGCGATTAGATCGATAGTGATTTGATCGCATAGTTCCTCTAGTGCACTTACATAGCGCACTAGGTGCAACAATGCAGGATCTGTCTCGTGATCTCCGTTGGCAACTTGGGGTGGTCTACCATACCCTTCACGTCTGGGGTAGTAGTGGAACGAGCGACAGTTAACTCTGGGCGACAAGTGCCGGAGATGAACTATAGCCTCTCGAGTAGCTAGTTGGATGGCTTGAAGTTCAAAGGAAGTTGTTCTTCCAGTGAACATGTAGGGGAGCTAGGGCTCTAGACTCCTACCGTAGATGTGTACAGTGGCCCAGAATTGACGGTTCTCACCGCTCATGGGTCCTTGGTACACAACATATTCTGGGGGCTCTTCTAACGCATAGGCACGACGGGTGAGGTTTGCGAGAATGGTCACAAAGCCTCCAAGGTTGATTGCCGTGGTCTCATTGTGCACGACAGGGCCAGGCATTGTAGCTTGGTTTGGGGTAGAGGCTGTGCTGTGCCGTGTTGGGGCTAGCGTGCCCCTTTTTATAGAAAAAGGGGACGGAGTCTTCCTTTGCACGCTTGCGAAAAGACTATTCAGGATTCGATCACTGGCGCATGAGCGATAGGTTAGGTTGATAGGTTGGGCACCGACTGCAAAAAAGTGTTGGGTCACTGTGTGGCTATCTTGCACTAGAAGCTTGGCTGGGGTTTGGTTATGGTTTGGTGGGTTGGTTTGCCTAAGTTTATAGACCCGGCTAAGATAGGATTAGCCAATGGTCAGCCTGGCTCTGATACCAAGTCTGTCACGACCGGGTTTTCCGGGTATAAATTTCCAGAAAAAGACCGTCGTGCTCATCAGCCCTAGGATTACTGTTAGCTGATGAGGCTCCAACTCGATACAGACATCTCAAGCAAAATACAAAATATGTAGTACAAGACCATTCTGGCCTGTGAGTACAACAATTGGGTTTCTAGTGGTTGATGGCGGAAGCGGTTTGTGAGACATCAGTGTCTATGGGACTCCATTTCCCACAGGAACAGCTGACCAGGTTAACTCCTATCTTCGCGAGGCTGCTATCACCGTTGCTTAGGTCTCGAGGCTATCATCGCCACGCTCCTCTCCAAGCAGAAATCTGGCCAAGACAATAGCCAGGGACAAGCCAGTGAGTACTTTGAATGTACTCGCAAACATTAAGAACACATGTATAATATAGTTGATAATCATGCACTGAAAAATTCCATGATCACATCGTCAGTCATAAATAAAACATCTTTTATGCATGCAAGCAGGTTATTTTCATGCAACGTGAATAAGCAGTAATAGAGTGGGAATTAAAATGCTGCAGTCGGGCGTCTGAGGGACACCACATAAAGGGCTTTAAAGGAAATGCCACAGTCGGGCGTCTGAGCGACACCACATAAAGGGCTTTAAAAGAAATGCCACAGTCGGGCGTCTGAGCGACACCACATAAAGGGCTTTAAAAGAAATGCCACAGTCGGGCGTCTGAGCGACACCACATAAAGGGCTTTAAAAGAAATGCCATAGTCGGGCGTCTGAGCGACACCACATAAAGGGCTTTAAAAGAAATGCCACAATCGGGCGTCTGAGCGACACCACATAAAGGGCTTTAAAAGAAATGCCACAGTCGGGCGTCTGAGCGACACCACATAAAGGGCTTTAAAAGAAATGCCACAGTCGGGCGTCTGAGCGACACCACATAAAGGGCTTTAAAAGAAATGCCACAATCGGGCGTGTGAGCGACATCACATAAAGGGCTTTAAAAGAAATGCCACAGTCGGGCGTCTGAGCGACACCACATAAAGGGCTTTAAAAGAAATGCCATAGTCGGGCGTCTGAGCGACACCACATAAAGGGCTTTAAAAGAAATGCCACAATCGGGCGTCTGAGCGACACCACATAAAGGGCTTTAAAAGAAATAATCACAATGAATATCCAGGAGGTAGAACCGTCCAGGGATACTCAATAATATAAATAATGCAACGGGTTAGTCCATCACAAAATAATAATCATGGTCCTCACAAGTAACCAGTCGGTAACCAAGTTTGGTTTAGCAATATCTCACCTCCGAAGACCGACACTAAGACCAATACTTGACCCATCCCAGACTGTAATCCTTAACCATGGACACGGCTATTCGAATAGGTTTAATCTCTGCAGAGGGTGTACTCTTTACCCACAAGTAACGGATTCCTTTAGTCCATCGGGACTAATTCCGTCTACGGCCTTTTAGTTGAAAACACGCCTAACTTGCACACACCAGCTTAACTCATCGGTGTCTGGAATCACCCACGACACTTGTTAAGCAAAACTCTAAGTGGGGAGGCTACAACCTCGCGTAGCATGGGATCAAATTTATATCGCGCGCTCTAAGGGGTGGCCTCCCCTCTCGGTCCCAACCGGAAACACCCATACCCCCGGACCAGGTGGCCTGCCTACCGGCTACAACCGATATCTTCCACCATGGCCTCTCTGTACGGTGTGTGCTGGAAAGGGGTTGACGACTTACTGAACCGTACCCTACCTGCGGCAGGGACAAGTGGTAGTACAAAACAAGTATGGGGGTTACTGGAACAAGACTCGATCTACGGTCGACTCAGGAGGTTTATAAATTCCCTGCATGACATGTATAACAAATATAATTCAACCAACATAATCACCACTCAATATACCTTACCATGCCATACCGGACATAACCGTCCCGACGGGGACCGACGACAAGCTCACTCCTACCCAAGGCAGAGGCTTTCCCGGATTCCTTTCCGGCATGCATGCAAGGCACATGAGGATGATTACCATCACAAGTATATTCATTTCCAACAACAAGGAAATCACTAATATGCATTCATGCAAATGATCATATCACATGAAATAACAAGTTCTCCGATATAAGGTGGTGTTATAAACGTGTCAACTAACACACCAAAAATATTATTCCGGGGTTCAGAATGCTTGCCTTCATGGTGTGGAGAGGTGGGGGTGCTCTCCAAAATTTTTTGAAAGCTTTCTTCTCTTCCAAAATCCTATTTTCAAAAATATGCAAATAACACATATTTCAAAAACAGTACAAAAAAGTTGTTCGGAAATTTTTCAAATAAATCTTAAAATAAACTAGACAATATTTGAGAGATGTAGGAAAAAGAATTAATTCATTTGGAGTTACATTTAAAAAGTTATAGGCAGTCAAAGTTGTGGTCAAAATCTGTTATTTAAAATAAAACAGAAAAGAAAACGTTTCAGAGGGGAATACGCTTTCGGAGCGGGGGAAACATATTGGGGTGGATTACGCCTTCACTTAACCCACGTGGATAGGTACAGGGTCACTGACAGTGGGTCTAGGGGGCCCACTGGTCAGGTTTGACCAGTCGCCTTTCCCTTTCCTTCCTCTGCCCGAGAGGGGGCGGGACTCCGGCGATGCTCGCCGGCGAACGGCGGCACCGTTCGGGAAAACGGAGGTCACCTGTGGGCTCAGGGGATCGAGGCAGCCACTCCGGTAGTCGATATGGTCTCGGGGGTGGACGGAGCTGCCGGCGGCGAGCTTCGCGGCGGGCGGAGGCCATCGGGGAAGGTGATTTTTCTCCCGCGGTGAGCCCTGATCAAAATCGAGCAGGGGAACTGGTTCACGGGAGTAAGAGGAAGCTCTTGGTGAAGAGAACGGAGAGGGGGAGGTACTAGAGGTGCCGGATTGGCCGGGGCGGTGGTGGCGGTAGGAGTTGCCGAAGATGAGGAAGGAGGCCTTCCCGGGTTGAATGCGAGCTAGGGGAGTGCCATTGGGGTGGCCTGAGGTTGCCTGCATGCTCGGGGGAGTTCGGGGACCTCCTTTTATAGTGCGACGAGGTCGGTTCCGCGACGGTGGATGAGGATGCCGGCGAACCACCTCTCTGTGGCTTGCAGGGCAACGTGGCGGGGCTGGGGATGGCGGCAAGAGCTAGCGGACGAGCGGGCACTGCTCCAGGAGCGAGCTCGCGAGTGGGAGAGGCTCGGGCGGCGCCGACATGAGCAGGGGCTGTCGGGCGGCCGCGGTGGCTAGCTCTTGGCCTGCTGGGGCGTGGCGAGGGGCGGCTTGGCGTGTTGCGGTGAGGAGGGACGTGCGTGGCGTGGTTCTGCAGTGGTGGCAAGGCCAGGGGCGTGACGCGTCGTCTCGGGCGCGGCACGTGCAAAATGCGTGCCAAACGCACGCTCTGCTCGCGCTCCGTTCGTGCACGGGACGTGCTCGACGTAATGCCAGAGCATGCTAGAGGTCGCGGTTGAGGCTGGGAAGAAACAGGGCTAGGTTAGGGTTAGATAGAGGGTGAATGGGCATGGTGGTTAGGTCAGGTGGCCAAGTTCACATTGTAAACTTGAATCCATGCCAAATCTGGCTATGCACACAGGGTGTTTGTCAAAATGCCAAGGGCATCTAGGCAATACTTGGGGTGGCCAAAATCTCCAGATCAAGGTCTCCTTAGATGAATGAGAAGGTGGTGAGGTTAGTTGGCCAAAAGCAGAAACTTGTTAGTGCAAGTTTTGCAAAACTTCAATCCTGGACAGAAGATAAATGACATTATTACATGAACCAAAAATATTCAAATGGGTGCATGCTCCTGGATTTAGGGATTTGGTAGGGCTGTCTACAAGTAGGAGAAAGCACAAGATCATTGGAGCAAAATTAAATAGGGTTGTAGTAGAAATCACAAGGCTGGACCAGAATGAAAATGAGGTTGATTCACTCAAATTTTTCAAAGAACAGCACTAGGTTTTTGCATAATGTTGAATCATATGTTACTATCAACATCCCATAATTTTGGTGGAGTCCAGAAAGAAATATTTAAATGGGTTGTAATGCAAAATTGCACTCTGAACCAGAGAAGAAAAATTGATGCAGAGCTCAAAAAATTACATGAATAAAAGATATTTTTGTATAAAAGTGATTTAAAAACATCACATGACATCTCCAAATTTTGGTTGGAATTTTAAGTGAAATTATCAAATGGTTGTAGTTCAAATATGGCCATATAACCTTGAAAAACCATTTTTCAAGAAAATAAAGATCAAGCAATTTAATTAGTTAATTAGTTACACTGATAAAAGAAAAGTTTTTCTTGAGAGGTTAAACAAGTCCAATAACATATTTGAAAGGTTTTCACTCTGGGGAAAAACTCCATAATAACAAGGGAGAAAATGGTTCAAAAATCAAAAGGGAGCCTAGAAAATAAAATTTTTAATTTCCTGGCCAAATTTTAATGTATTAAAACAAGGCCAAATTTTTGGGGTGTCACACCGGGAAGCATCGGCCCGCTGTGTCGCCTCCTCCAACTTGGCCCTCAAGGCAGCAGTCCTGCCTTCAGCTTCAGCCCGGATCAGCCCCAACATCTCTTCGAACTCGAGCTCAAGGTTCAAACGCGCCATCGCCACTCGACGTCCGACCTCCTCCAGGACGCGGGCTTCCTGTGCGGCAACATCATCCTCCGCCTGCGTCACCAAGCGCTCCCTCGTCTCCAGATGCTCGTACTCACGGGTACGTTCGGTGGCTTCCAACATCAACGCCTCCTCACGCTTCTGGAGCTCTGCTGAGTCGCCGGAGGCCACCTTCATCGACGCAAGGGCTGCCTCGTGCAGCTCCACCTGCTCCTCCAGCGAGTGGCACCAGGCTAGGAGCTCCCGAGCCCGCTCCTCCGCCGCCGTTCGCCGCCGGTCAGCTTCCCGAGCCTCCTCAGCGGCCAAAGATCGGGCCTCCCGAGAGGCCACCAGCGACGCCTTGGCCTCTACGTCATCAAGATCGCGTTGACGGTGCGCAAGGGCGATGGCGCCCTCCAGCTCGCGCCTCTCTGCAGCCAGGCGCAGGCCCTCGGCCTCAAGGCGCGCGTCTTCATCAGCAAGCTCCTCACCAAGCAGGCCCACCGCGTCAGCCGCCCTTCGAAGGAATCCCTGGCGGAGAGCGCGATGCTCCCGAGCGCGCTCGAGCACGTCTTCCACACCATCATCTGCCCCAAGCAAGCGCCGGAGGCCGCGAGTCAGCATCCCCCCTGGCACCCTCGCGACGGCCGGGCACGCCATGTCAGAAGCCCGGCCTGGGGCCATCCCGTCCCCAGGAGAAGAGCGCAGGAAGCGCCTCAGCCAATCACAGTCCACGACCAGGCGAGAAGCCCACGACAGGCTGGCTATGCCACGAGGAGGCCTGCGAAGGAGGACCGCGAGGTGCGCGGGGCCACGATACACATCGGGATGGTTCATCTCTTCGATCGCCCTCACCACAAGGGCTCCGCTGCTCGGAGCGCTCGAGGACGATGGAGGGGGCGAAGCTAAGGGGGACGGCTCCTCAGCCGTCTCTGCAAGCTCGGCTGGAAGGGGCCTGCGGAGCAAGGGTCAGTACAAGTAACAGAAGGATCGGGAGCCAGGAAAGGAGAAGACTTACTCATTAGTGGCGAAGCACTTCCTACACTTCAGCAGGCGACAAGGGTAATCGTCGCCCAGGGCCTCCCTTCTCTTCCGGAGAGCCTCGAAGTTCATGCGGAAGCGGCCCAAGAGTTGGGCGCATAGATCAACCTGCGACGAAGACGGAGCATCAAGGCGATCTGCGGCAGGGGCGCCTGTTTGATGTGCACTGCCGATCGCCTCCCCAAGAGAAGCAGCTGGAGCCACAGGGGCCCCAGTCGCAGGCGCAGAGGGCAACTGTTTGTCACCCTCGGCCTCAGCAGCACGGGCCCCAATAACTGCTTCCTCATGAGCCTCGCCCGGCGCTGTCACCACGCCGGGAGCCCCCTCGGCCTCTGGCGCCTCATGCCTCCCTGCTCCACCGCTTGAGGAAGAGTCGCCTTGGCCGACTAGAAGGGCAGTCACCATCACTTGGTTCTCGCGAGGTCCCTGAAGGCCGGCGGGGCGCGGCCCCCACTCATCAAAGACAGGCATCTGCTTCACAAAGTCGCCCCTGCTCTGGCAGAGGTACAGCAAGGCCCCTCCCTACCGGACGCTGCCGGGGTTGGGGTCCTCAGCACCTTAGGAGCCAGGTCCTCTTCCTGGAGCCTCATACGATCCTCGCGCCCACGGAAGGCCCACATCCGGCGAGAATGGCGTTGGAGAGGAGCAATGCGGCATAGCAGGAACTCCTTCACCACTTTGGGCGCTGTCACGCCAAGCGACCTCAAGAGCGCGAACGGTGCCAGATGAAGACGAGCCGGGGGCTCTCAAGCGTCTCCTAGCCCCAGCCCGAATTGGGGACAGCAGGTGAAGTCGGCTCCGATAGCAGGGGGCTGGGCACCCCTGCATCCACATACAGCCACCGCTTGCGGAACCCAACCGCGGGCAGAGGGAGCTTGAAGTCAATCCCAGAGGCCGCAGTCTCAGACGCGGCAACGAAGCTCACGCACGCCCAGCATTGGGTAGGGTCGACAAGGTGCAGCGAGAAGAAGTGGCGCAGCAAGGCAACCGAAGGAAGGATGCCCACCATAGCTTCGCAAACCAAGGCGAAGACCGAAAGGAGGGTGATGGATTCAGGACCCAAATGCATCATGTGGATCTGATAGTCGGAAAGCATGGCGTTGAAGAAATCAGAAAAGGGAGGAACCAGGCCCGCCCACAGGGCGTTGGCAAAATATGGGACCTCGGTGGCCATCCTGTCGATGGAGAAGTGGGACGCGGGCCAGGCTGTCGTCCTCCCGCATTCATTGAAGATGGTGGCCAGAGCCGAGCTGACCTTGCCCAAGCCCTCGGCGGGCAAGGCGGAGACGCGGGTTCCCTCCCTCTTCCCTTCTTCGTCGGAGCCATGGCAATGGGAAGGGGGGAGGTTCGAGATTGAGTTGAAAACAGAAACCGGAGTTCGAACGGAGCAAGGACAGAGGGCGCTCGAGCAATAAAAGGGGAACGGTTGTGTACGACTGCGGGTCCGCCTAGCATGGCGCAAAGTAAGGAGGGCATGGGGGAACAGTGCCGCCCACGTCCAATCAACCGCCACGCGGCGCCTAAGGCCGTAGGTTGTTAGGGCCCGCGGCGCTTCTCTCTTGCCCTTCCGCCTCCCTGCACGGCCAAGTCCGGGCGCGCCTTGGGCCTGGGGGATACTATTGGTGTTCTGGGAACGGGGGTCCCCAGACTTGCCTACCTGCGGCCTGCGGCGTGGCTCAAGGGGGGCCCAGCACAGCCCGTCTTCACCAACACAAACCCAAGACTCTCGCGAGGGGCCAAGCCTTGCGGGGCGGACGATGCGGAGCTTCCTCAGGCACGGCCTCATCAGGCTGGCTCACGAGGAGGTGGAGAGATCAAGGTGGGGTACCTCACGAGGTGCCCGTGACGCAAGCCATGACGACTCAGGGCGCCAGGCGGGTGCCAGCCCGCGCATCGTCCTCCTTTCCTCTTTGGTGCAAAGGGGGCAAGCACAGCCGCGGAGTACTGAGGCATCAGGCAAAGGTTGCCATTTCGGTGCAACGAGACCAAGACCAGGAGGACTACGAGACGGAGGTCACCGTGGAGCCGAAGACGGCGTCATCACCAGAGCTTTGCGCATGCGAAGACTACTTTTGTCAGGATAGCTGATACTTGCTGCCCCCCTTCAAATTAGCCTGCCATTGTTGGCTCCCTTCCTGCTCGATATTTGGGAAGAGGACCAGGGCTTCTATAAATAGGACCAGCCACCCACATAGCAAAGGGAGGCGGGAAGTGAGAGAGAGAGAGGAAGAGATAGAGAGGAAAAGGTGACTGAACTCTTCTCAGTAGTTCATCCCCCCAGCCAAGAACAGACCCTCGCGAGGCTGTTCTTCCTTGTATTGTTCATCATCATCAGCCCAAGAGGCAATCCACCACACCACACACAACGGTGGCCCGAACCAGTATAAACCCTATGTCTCTTGTGTTGTTCTTTCCTTAGTTTTAGATGCTAGCATGGCGGAGGGGTGCAGGTAGGTAGGAGGCGAAATATCCGCGCGCACCCCAGTGTTCGAACCTCAAGGGTCTGCCGGAACCCGAAATCCGACAGGCCCGCCCGTATTGAATTGGCGAAGGAGGGTGGTGGTCACCCAGGGATGGAGCAGCTACCCTTGCCCGCCCGGCCTATAAAAGGGAGGGGTGGAGGAGGGCGGTGGTCACCCGAGAATGGAGAAGCTACCCTTGCCTGCCCGACCTATAAAAGGAAGCGGCGGAGGAGGGCGTAGTCTCCCACCTTCGTAGTCCTCTTCTCCTCATCTTCGGTTTTCCACTTGTGATGTTTGAGAAGGAAGCCTGGGCCAGCCCCCGGGTTCTTGCTCGGGGAATTTGATGCCTCATGCCGTTGCGGCGCCCGTCCTCTTCTCTTCCCACCGCAATACCTGGGATGAGAGGGACATGGAGAGGAGTTTACGGGGCACTTATCTTTTTTCAATCTTAAACTTGTAGGAAATTGCCAAATCTTAATTCAAATAATGTAATCCTTTCATCCATGTTTGTGTTGTGCTGACGAGGCCTTAGTGTGAGCGGTTTCCTCCTAGGTATCCACTGCCCTTGCACGACCAAGCCGAGGGCTCGGGAGGAAGGAGCAACGAGCGTCAGTGCGCGCACCGCGGCCAAGGTCGATGCGCTGCGGCGACGAGTGCCGTCGTTCCTCAAGTCCATGCCGCGGTCTCCTCACGCGAGCTCGTGCTGTGGGCGGTGATGCCCCCAACCTCCTGCATCCACTTCCCACGCTTCTTCTCTGACGTGATGCCGCCGAGGGGGCCTCTCGAACTCTGGTTGCAGCATGCCGACTGTGACGCTCCGGCGACCGGAGCAGAGGTTGAAGTAGTCTCCACCAGCAAGATCTTCATGACCCGTGGCTGGGGCGAGGTCGCGCAGGTTTGCCATGCAGAGGGCGCCCTCGTGATCCACTTCAAGTACAACGGTGCCTCCATGCTGTTCTTCAAGGTCTTCGACGCGGAGGGTCGCCGCTTGGTGTGTTGCCCCGAAGGGGAGCGCCAGGATGAGGCGCGCCCCGCTCGTGGCTGCTCCACCAGCAGTGACTCTTGGGAGTCCAACGGTTCTTCCGAGCTCTATGAGACTCCGGAGACGAGCAATGATAGCTACGTGACCTTGAGCTCTCGCTGCGCCCAGAGCAGGCCCGCAAAGTCCGGCCGCCGTCGTCGCTGATCTGGATGGGGTTGGCGCCGGCCTCCCGCGGCCCACTGTTGATGATGGCGTCGGCCGCGGGGGTGTGTAGATAGGATTCTCCTAGGTTCTCGTCTTTTGTTCCCTGCGAGGAATCGAGAAGTACCCCATGGGGGCATGTAAAGAGTTTGCAATGTCTTTGTTGATATTATCCCAATTATGGAAGCTTTGTGAGTGCAAGTCCTGTTTAGGCTCGGACTTCCCCTTCCAATCTCACGACATCTTGTTGCTCTACGCTGACAGGTCCTGGACCCCAGGCAAGCTTCAACAGTCACTGGTATGCCAAGTCGCATGTCGTGGTTAAGGCCAGGAGGTGAGCGCCCTGAGGTCCAGTAAGAGCTCATGTGGCACGATGCTCAGGGGGTCCCCTTTAGCGCTCAAGCAGCCGTGGTAAGATATGAAAGGGAGGCAACGTTGCCGCAACAGGGCTGCGGCGAGTGTGTCCCCTAGGTTCCAACGATTAGTTGATCTGAGCTCGTGACTTATCTTGGAGGTCCGGGGTCGATTCTTTGTGATGCGCCAGACCTGTGAGCGAACATCCGCACTTTAGCTAAGTCATGCCCATACGAGCCTTCCCCTTTCCTATGCTCTCCTTTGTGCTCTACGTCCTCAGGTCCTGGCCCTTGAGCGAGCTCAGCCGCCGCTGGTATGCGGGTCGCGTGCCGTGATAAAGGCTAGTGGGTGAGGGCTGGAGAGCCAGTAAGAGCTCCTAAGTCGCGATGCTCTGGAGCCCCCCTTTTAACGTGCAAGCGGATTACTTGGAAGAGGTGGGAGCTCGCGGTGCCTCCTGGTGTTATCCTCGTGAGATTCCTACAAGCCAGCACAAGGATGAACACGATCTGCTTCTATGGTTACCAGCCTGCCGCTCGATGCTCCGCGAGGGGGTGAAGGCACTGAGGGCCCGATGAGGTGACGTGTGCGGGGCATGTCACGAGCCAGAGCTCGACCGCTCTGCTTTTTTGACTTGGCAGGGATAGACCCATGCACCAGCGCCGTGCCGGCGTGAGGAGGCTCCGTGGGAGGCAACGATTGAGCAGGTAGTAATCATAGGTAGATTAAACATGAGAGTAGAAGGCTTAATTAAGTGCATGGGAGATACGTGCCACTGGGTCAGGCCCGAGTAGCTTGGGGATGATGTAGTCCGAGGGGCACTCCCAACAAGGTAAGCTAAAGACATAAAAAGGGATACATGCCATAGGGACGGACCCATGGGGCCTGGGAATGATGCAGCCCGAGGGGCGCTCCCAGCTAAATGAACTTGGAAAAGGTCACTTGGTTATGTTGACGAAGGAGAGTTGGGGCAGCTGAAGGTGCGCATCGAAGGGGTTGCTCCTCACGAGCCATCGGGGCCTTGAGCCTCAAGAGGCTCTGGGGGCTCAGGTGGTTCCTTGAGGACCGTCTCCATCTCCATCGGGATGGTGTGGTGCCTGGCCTCCTGAGCCGCTAGGACGTGCCGCAAGTTGCGCTGGTAGCCGGACGACACAGTCGGCGGGCCGAAGGGCATTCGAATGTAGCTATGCGGTGGGCCCTCGCAGCATCCCACGCGCGAAGGCCAGAAAAGCTCCTAAGAAGCGGCCCTGTTAGGCCCTGGAACATCAATGCAGACGCGTAGCCCAGCATCCTCGCCTGGATGGGAAGCTGCGCCTCGTAAGCGGCGGTCGCCGTGCATGGCCCTTGCGTCTTGCAATTCCTCGGTGGTCTTGGTGATGAACTCCTGAACGGTGGGCGATCCTTGCCATGTGCCCTCCTGAGGGAAACGTTCCATGACGCTCGCCTCCAACTGGTGCCCAAGCACCTCCCTCGTGATGTGGGCAAGGACTGAGGCCTTCCAGAAGAAAGCCCCCGACCGTTGCCCGAGAAGGGCGCCGGGCATGCCTTCCTATGCGATGGAGGGAGGCGCCCCGGGAGCGAGCGCTGATCCTGACGAGGCTCCGACTGTGACGCCACCATCCCGAGGTCCTGCCGGCGTAGCTTCTTCTTCCTGGGGATGACCTCAGGAGGGCCCTTGCCCTTGCTATCGGGGTCGTTGATTGCTGCAGCTTGGAAGCCACACTCGAGGGAGCACACCGCATCTCTTTCTTCACATGGGACCGTGATGATCCCGCCGCTTCCCAGCATCTTGAGGACATTGTAGCTGTGATGGGTCACCACCATGAACTTGGCCAGGGCTGGATACTCAAGGATGGCATTGTACGGCAGATGGATGTGCGCGACGTCGAAGTCGATGAGCTCGGTGCGGTAGTTCTTCCGTTCCCTGAAGGTGACAGGGAGGCGGACCTGCCCTATCGGTGCGGTGGAACCGGCGGTCACTGCTGAGAAAGGCTTGGTAGGCTGAAGCTGGTCATATGGCACTTGGAGGTTGTCGAACGTGTCGACGGACAGGACGTTGAGCCCTGCGCCGCCGTCGATGATGGTCTTGGTAACTTGCACGTTGCTGATGACTGGGACCAAAGCATCGGGAGGGCGCCAGCGGTAGATACACACTTGAGCTGATCTGCCGAGTTGAACGTGATGGGGCACCGGGACCATCTGAGTGGGCGTGTGGCTTCGAGCTTGGGGAGGACTGCATTCACTTCACGAGCAAACTGCTTGAAGATATGCTGCGAGGCTGGGACCTGGGCTCCTCCCAAGATGCAGGCGATAGCACGCGGTTCCTGGAAGCCCCCAACCCCCTCGTCTTGATGGTGTTCATCATTCCTTCTTGGCAGTGGCGGCAACGGAGGGAGTCCGGCGTTGCCCTGAGGACGATCCTCACGAGGCTGATCCCTCTAGACGCCCTGGTGAGGCTAATCCTAGCAGCGGTCCTCACGAGGCCGGTCGCGCCACTCCTTGCGCGGGCCACGGTCGTCCCAGCGTCCGCCACCACGTCCTCCTCCTCGGCCGTAGCCCCGATCACCGTGCTTGGGGCATCGACCGAAGCATCCTTCGTGAATGGCTCTAAGCTCTTAACAGTCGCTGGTGTTGTGGGTATTCAGGTTGTGGAAGGCGCAGAACGGACAGCTGCTCTCGGATGACTCTGGTTGGTCTCTTCCACGCTTGGTGTCTGGTTCCGCTGCGAGCACGGCTGCTCCCTTGCGCTTCACGTCCTTGGCCTTAGCTTTCTTCTCCTCCCGTTCTGCGGCTGGGAGCACGAGGAGGGAGAGGCGCCCCTCCTTAGCTCTTGCGCACTTGGTCGCCAGGTTGAACAACTCCAGGGACGTGCACAACTCCTCGTGGATAGCGAGCTCTTCCTTCATCTTGACGTCGTGGACGCCATCAGAAAATGCTCGTCCATCACCTTGGGATCATGAGGCAGACGTTGTTGAAATGCTAGATATACTTCTGGAGGGTCTCTCCTGGTTGCTGCCTGACGCGGTGCAGGTCACCCATAGCCGGCGGGCGGTCGCGAGTGCCCTGGAAGTTGGCGACGAAGCGGTTGTGCATCTCGTCCCAGGAGGAGATCGAGCCCGGTGGCAGGTTCAGGAGCCAGGAGCGGGCGCCATCCTTGAGAGCCATGGGAAACCAGTTCGCCATGACTTTCTCGTCGCCGTTGGCCGCTTTGATGCTCAGCTCATAGAGCTGCGAGAACTCTGCGGGGTCGGGGGTGCCGTCGTGACGAGGAGGCAGATGCAGCTTAAAATTGCCCGGCCAGGCGCCGCTACGTAGCTCGGGGGTGAAAGCGTGGAAGCCGGCTGTGGTCATCGGGGCCCGCCTTGCCGGCGGAGCTTGGTCTTGATGGGGTCCATGCCCTGCCGCTATAGGTGGAGCGCAGTCTTGCCGCAGCAGCCAGTCCTGGTGCGGTGGCGCGAGGAGCGGCGGAGCATTTTCTTGCGGTCGAGGGACTTCTTGACCGCTTCTTTCTTCACGTGCGGGCGCGGGAAGCGGCGGGTCGCGTCGTGGAGCCGCCCGCCTTGGTACCAGGGCGCCGTCTTGGGGCAGAGGTGGTGGAGGCGCTCCGTGAGCTACGTCGCCCGTAGGTGGCGAAGGGCGAGGCGGAGAGAGGGACAACACAGGGGAGCCCCCTGCGGCACGGGCAAGCTTTGTGATGCGGTCGAGCCAGTCCTTGTAGAGGTCGTCGAGCGGTCGGTAGCACAGGAGCTCATGCGCCATGAGGAGTGCGGCCCATGCGTCCATGGGAGGGCGACGTGCATGGGAAGAAGAACCGGCCGAGGTCAGCGATGGAGTGGCGGTGCGGCCGTCCCGCCGCACCGAGGGGTGTAGCGAGGATGCTTGCTGCTCGTTCCCCGCCGGGCTGGTGGCGGCATTGGTGGCAGGCGACGGGGAACAACGAGGTGGCCCACCGATGGGAGTCGTCTGAGCGACGCGGGCGGTGAGGGCAGCCCAATGCTCAGCACGTGCGCGGTGCGCGTCTGCCATGGAGACGACAGAGCAACAGGGCACTGAGCGACGGAAGGAAGCTTCGGTGCACCCCTTCCTGGCGCGCCAAATGTTCGATCACGGGTTCCAGCAAGACCCTCGAGGTTCGAACACTGGGGTGTGCGTGAAGGGTTTCTTCCTATCGATCCACGCCCTAGCTCGCTAAGATCTCGCGGATGAATTCCACGAACTTGCAACACAAAAAACACAAGATTTATACTGGTTCGGGCCGCCATTGTGGTGTAATACCTTACTCTAGTGTGGTGGTGGTGGATTGCCTCTTGGGCTGATGATGAACACTACAAGGGGAAGAATAGCCTCCTGAGGTTGACGTGTTCTTGTGCTTGGCGAACTTGTGTGGGTGAGATGCCTCTGAATGAGTTCTTCCTTTTTCCCACTTGTGGTGGCTAGTTCCTGGTTCCACGGTGGTACAGCTTATCCTGACAAAAGTAGTCTTCACCTGGAAAAGGCTCTGGTGGTGACGCCGTCTTGGGCTCCATGGTGACCTCCATCTTGCCGTCCTGCTGGTCTTGGTCTCATTGCACCTATATCGAAATCTTTCCTTGATGCCTCGGTACTCCACGCCTGCGCTTGCCCCCTTGGCGCCAAAGAGGAAACAAGGACGCTGCGCACGCTGGCGACCGCCTGGCGCCCACCCGGTCTTGATCGTCATGGCTCACGTCACGAGGACCTCGCGAGGTTTGCCTTGCCTTGATTTCTCCGCCCCTCGTGAACCTGCCTGGAGAGGCCTCTCCTGAGGAGGTCTTGCATCGTCCGCCTCGCGAGGCTTGGCCCCTCGCGAGGTTCTTGAATACCTCATCGATGAAGATGGGCCGTACAGACCTGCTAGCCCAGCCACTCCGTGGGCCATAGGCAGGCAAGTCTAGGGACCCCCGTTGCCAGAACGCCGACAAGCAGGCTGTGCGGAGTTGTTTCCGGTAGGCTCACTGCCAGGAGAGGATGACTCTATCGGGAAGGCTTACTGTAGTCCTCTTCTGGGCCATTGTGGCGGGTGATACAGAGGGTTGAGAGAGATGGAGAAAAAAAGTTCCTGGTTCCACGGGAAGCTTCTGCGCAGCACACTTTGATAGGTGATCAGCTATGTTGTTTTCCGCATGGGGTACGTGCTTTGTTTGCAACCCATCAAAGTGCTCCTCCAATCTCCTTACTTCCTCGACGTATGCTTCGATCAATGGGCTTTGGTAATCCTTGTTGACTTGTGTCACCACAAGCTGTGAATCTCCTCGAATGATCATCTTCTTAATTCCCAATTCTGCTGCAATCCTGAGACCGGCAAGGAGCCCTTCATACTCTACTATATTGTTGGTGGCTTCTTCCTGGGCAAAGTGCATCTGGATGACGTACTTCAAGTGCTCCCCGGAGGGGGCAACAAGAAGCACGCCAGCCCCTACACCTTGTAGGGAAAAAGAACCATCAAAATACATGATCCATTCTTGGGGTGATTCCTTGCCAGGGATGGCTGTCTCTGTCCGTTCCTCGTCAGGGGTTGGTGTCCATTCTGCAATAAATTTTGCCAATGCCTTGCTCTGAATAGTTGAAGTGGTCTCAAACTTCAACCAAAGTTGGACAGCTCCAAAGCCCATTCCACTATTCTGCCAGTTGCCTCAGGGTTTCGGAGTATCCTTTGTAACAGAAAACGAGAAACAACCGTGATCTCATGGGCTTGGAAGTAGTAGTGCAGTTTCCTTGAGGCGATAATGAGACCAAAGATCAACTTTTGCACATCAGAGTACCTCGATCTAGCCCCCTATAGCAAGGAGTACACTGGGCGCTGCACCACTTTCTTCCTTGCCATGTCCCTGGGGTTGTTTTCATTGCCGTGCTCACTACTATCCTGATCCTTCTCTGACTCTGCTGTTCTCTCTTCAGTTTCCGTCTCATCCACCTCTCTCTACGCTACCAAGGCTGCACTGACCACCTGGTTGGTTGCTGCCAAGTATAGCAACAATGGTTCTTGGGGTTTGGGCTTCTGGGGTCCAATTCATGGGCCCTGCCTTCCTCAAAACCTTGAAGAACAACAGGGCATGCTCAGAAGACTTGGAGATGGATCTGCTCAGCGCTACAACGCAGCCGTCAAGCGCCTCACATCCTTAACTGTCCTGGCGCTTGGATCTTGTCAGGGTTGGCTTCGATCCCTAGATGGGACACAAAGAACCCAAGTTGCCAGAGGGAACACCGAATACACACTTCTCTGGATTAACCTTGAGATTGATCTTGCGCAGATTAGGAAATGTCTCTTCCAAATCCTGGATAAGGGTGGCCTTATCCTTGGTTTTGACCATGATATCATCCATATAGGCCTCTATATTTCTATGCAACTGTGGCTCAAAACCGATCTGGATTGCCCTTGCAAAAGTGGGCCAGACACTCTTTAATCCGAACGGCATGCGGACAAAGCAATCCGTACCACACGGAGTGATGAATGATGTCTTCTCTTCATATTCCTTGGACATGAAGATCTGATGATATCTGGAGTATGCGTCCAGAAAGGAGAGAAAATCACATCCCGAAGTGGAATCCACAATCTGGTCAATGCGTGGCAAGGGAAATGGGTCCTTCGGGCAAGCCTTGTTGATGTCTGTGAAATCGATGCAAAGCCTCCACTTCCCATGAGCCTTTCGGACCACTACTTTATTTGCTAACCATGTAGGATGCAGTACTCCTCTGAACAAACAAGCTGCCTGCAATTTCTTGATCTCTTCGGCAATGAACTGCTGCCTCTCCAAGGCCTGCTTCCGTACTTCATGCTTGATGGGTCGGGCATGTGGACAGACAACAAGGTGGTGCTCAATTACCTCCCTAGGAACACCGGGGATATCAGATGGTTGCCAAGCAAACACATTAATATTCGGCCGCAGGAAGGCAACGAGCGTGCTTCCCTATTTATCATTGAGGGTGGCGCTGATAGTGAAAGTACCATCAACGCCAGCCAGCCCTGCCGAGACCTTCTTCACTTGGGGTGCAGTAACCTTGGATATCTTGCTGTTGGAACACTCCGACACATCGTCAACGGGTGCCGTGCACTCGGAGGGGGAACGCTTCCCGGACTCCTTGCCGGAGGTCCTACAATCCCTCTTCTTTCCTTTGCTTTCCTTGGCGAGAACTGTCATTGCTGCCGCTTCCGCTACAATTGCATCCCGATACATCTTGTCAACACAGATAATTGCATCCTTCTAATCAGATGGGATAGTGAGGACCCCCAGTGGCCCAGGCATTTTCAAGTGTTGTAAGCATAGTGGGATGCTGCCATGAACTTGGCTAGGGCTGGTCGTCCAAGAATCCGATTGTACGGCAGTGGGAGATTAACCACATCAAACACAATCTTCTTGGTCCGATAGTTCAGTTCTCCCCCAAACGTCACCGATAACCTAATATTCCCCTTAGGATGACTCCTACCGGGATTAACTCCTTGAAACGTGCTGGTGGCCTCTAGCTCTTCTTCTCCTATCTGAAGCTTGCTGATAACTGCTGGGGAAATCACATTCAACCCGGCCCCGCCGTCCACTAGCATCTTTGTAACCTTAAGGTTGCGAATTGTTGGGGAGACCAACAACGGCAAACACCCTACCGCAGTGGTGCGATTAGGGTGACCCTCTTCATCAAAGATGATGAGTGTGCGAGACCATTTGAGCGGTTTCTGGGCCTCTGGCGCTGGTTCCACATCATTGACCTCTCGTGCCCATCGCTTGAGTTGGCAATGAGAGGTGTGCAAATATGCAACCCCATCAATGCATAGGGCGTCAGTGGCCTTCTGAAATTTCTGCTCACTAGTTTCCTCTTCATCCCCTCCATCACTGCCATCATCAAAAATTTCCTTCTCTTGGCCCCTATCGGGCTTTCCTTGGTTCTGAAAGGGTCCACCAGGGCGATTTTCTTCACGAACCTGGCTCTTACCGCTAGCAGCATTCTGACCTTTCTCCTTGTCATGCTTATCATACTCTGCCCTCTACTTCTTGACGAGCTGCTCAACCTGATAACACTCCTGAAGGTCGTGGCCTTTGGTCTGGTAGATCTTGCAGTATGGCCCATTGCCTTTACCTACTTTTTCAGCGGCAGCGGCTTCCTGGCAGGCAGCGCATGTGGCAGCTTCCTTGCTAGGGGCCTCAACCATGTCCTTCTTGCCGGTACTAAGCGTGCCCGATCCTTCCACAATCATTATAGACTTATCCCTTGGCTTCTTATTGCGCTTCTTGCAGTTTCTCTGACTAGCTAATACATTCTCATCTTCTCAATCAACATTAATGCAATCTTCTTCTCCAGGCAACTTCCTTCCTTCTTCCATCCGGGAACATTTATGTACCAGCGTATATAGTTCTTTCACAGTCTTGGGCAACCACACGTTCATTTTGGAACAAATGCGGCGGTTGCGCACATTGGACTGGAACGTCGCTATAACGCTTGCCGGATGGATATCTGGAATATTTCTATGAAATTTACTGAATCTCTACAAATACTGATGGAGGGTTTCTCCTTCCTTCTGCTGGAGAAGCTGCAGGTCGCTGGGCCTGCCGTGCTCTTGGTGGCCACTGGTGAAGGCACCGATGAACTCGTGGCACAGGTCTCCCCATGACAAAATGGAGTTCTCCAGCAGGTGCATCAGCCAAGACCTCACATTGGACTTGAGGGCCAAAGGGAAGTTGTTGGCGAACACCTTCTCATCTCTTCCCCCGGTAGCCTAAACTACGATGGTGTAGATGCTCGGAAACTCTACCGGGTTCAGCCTCCCATCGTACTTCTCAGGTATCCCTGGCTTGAACGTGCAAACGGACAGCCAA
Source organism: Triticum aestivum (assembly GCF_018294505.1). Classification (NCBI taxonomy): domain Eukaryota; kingdom Viridiplantae; phylum Streptophyta; class Magnoliopsida; order Poales; family Poaceae; genus Triticum; species Triticum aestivum. The sequence continues at coordinate 295,449,195 of NC_057800.1, forward strand.
CGGACTTGCCGTGACTCTCGTGTGAAGGCAGGGCAGTCGACCTCGAAAGGTAGGACCCGCCAACATTGAGCACAGGCTCATCGACGTTGAGGCCATTGCACCCGTCGGTCTGGCGAGTGTAGTTGCGGCGCCGCGGCGATGACGCGCAAGTCTCCCCGCCGCCTATCTTCCAGGGTTCGACGTTGGCCTGGACGTGCTCAAGGGTCAGAAGAGGCCATCGAGACGTAGTCGGGGTCTTGATTCTGCTGTTCCCTCGACGGCTACCATGGTGGGGACTGAACCGTGGGGACGCCCCCCTCCGTGCAGCCAACAGTGCGGGCGGTGGCTGTCGCTTGGGGAGGTTGCAGTGGGCAATCTCATCAACTACTCGGCTGCTAGCGGGAACCTCAATAATAGTTGAGCTCGCGCCATACCCTCTAGCGGCGGCACCACACTCACGCTGCTGTGCGGCGACCATCGGGGCGGCGGGGTCATGCGTTGGTGGTGCCCGAAGATCAGCGGCTCCGTTGAGCACAGCGGTCTAGTTGGCTCGTCCGGGAAGAGGCGCATGTGCCGGGGTCGCTCCCATGGTGGGGGCGACCGAAGGGCGATGGCTCGTCCCAGACCGAGCGCCCTTTCTGCAGCTATGCCTGTTGGTGAGAGCAGGGGGCGTGGATGGAGTGACCCCCTTGCCCGTACCTTGTAAAGCCTGACCATTGAGAAGTTGCTGATGTCGTTCTCTTCCGCTAGCTTCAGTGTCACATCCCTAGCCTTACCCTGGCCTTGGACTAGCTTGGTTGCTGCATCATGTTTAAATTAAAATGAAATTTGAATTGAGGAACTTTCAAAGCCTCAGAATCCTTTAAAAAAATGATCAAGATAAAATTGCTTCAAATATGTCCGAGAAAATGTTCCTGTTATCCTCTGGAAATATTGGCAAGAGGTAAAATCCAAACCAATATTTTTGGTATCTCAGAAACATTTATTTTGGGCCTTTGAATTAATTCAATAACTTTTTGCATTGGATATATATTCTTTATATAATTAATATATGTCCAATAATTCTGGAATATTTTATGTGGTTTTGTATATTTTAGTTCTAGCCACATAATTATTTTCAGGATTTTATAAAATGGTTTGGTGTTAAAACTAAACCCAAAACAAATTGCAGAAAAGAAATAGAAAAAAACTGAAAAGAATTAGAAAGGAGAGAGAGAGAAAACCCACCTGGGCTTACCTCCTGTACAGCCACCTGGCCCAGCACTGTAGTTGGCCCAGCCCAGCCACCGCACCATCTTCAACCTCCTGCCAGTAGGCAGGAGGGCGTGTGCTCGCCGCGCGCGCGCCACCTCCACCCTGCCTGGCTGCCCCTCGTTGCCCTGGACGCCTCCCGCGACGCCACGCACACCCCTGACCCCTCTCACTTTCCCTGGACTCTTTCCCCCTCCTCTGCTGTCACCACCGATGCCGTTCACCGTAGCCACCACCTCCTCCTCAACCTCTCTCCACGCCCAGAAGCTCCGCCACTTCGTCCTCGACCGCCTCGCTGAGCCACGCATCGTTGGATGCTCTGTTTCCTTGCCACCAACCCGTCTTCCCCGCGCACGGCCGTCGGATCACCATCATCATTACGTCGCCGTCCGTGCCTCCCCGAGCACAACGGCTTCACCAGAAGACTCACCATGAGCCCCGCCATCTTTCCCCACTTCTCCCATGTTCATTTGCGTGATATATGCGTGCTAGCCACCAGGCCCGAGAGCTCACCGCCGCCGTGCTCGTTGTCGCCGGCGAATAGGCTATCAACCTCCGCGTCCGAGCACTACTATGTGCTCAGCATGTTCCCAGAAACCCAACACCACCATCAGCTAGTCCTCCCGTGCACCACAGCGTCGTTGCCGAGCTTGTCCGAGCTCTGGCCACCGCGCTTTCCATCGCCGCCGTCGTTACGGTCCACTCCGGCGCGAGCTGATGGCTCCGTTGGATGCGGACGAGCACCAGCTTCACGCCAAGTCAAACCACCGCCCGTTTCGTCGCCTGTGCTGCGTTTCCGAGCTGCGCCGCCATCTCGGGCCTCGCCGGCGTCATGTCGCCGGTGGGTTTGACCCATTTGACCATGTGGGCCCCGCCCCCTGGTCAAACCTAGACTAGGAGTTAAACTAACACTAATTTAGTTAGTTCGCTAACTGTGACACTCACAGTGGGCCCCGCGTCGAGTCAAAGCACGAGTCAACGCAGGATTAGTGCCTCTGTCACTGACCAGTGGGTCCCACTGGTCAGGTTTGACCTGGACCGCGTCTGTTGACCAGATGACATCAGCATGATGCAAGGCTGACGCAGTAACTGCTTTTCTGTATTTTAAATAGATCTAAATGATTTATTTATTTTCAGAAAATACCCTAAACTTCCAAAAATCATAGAAATTCAACCGTAACTCCAAATGAAATAATTTATATATGAAAAATGATCAGAAAACCCAAAGAATCTGATTACGGCATTATCATGCATGTTTGAACAACTTATGCCTGCTGATCAGGTCAAATCAAATAAGTGGCATTTAAATAATCACATATGGAGTTGAATTTGAATCTTTGGTTCAAATCAACTTCATTTAATCTGGTTTTAGTTGCATTAGCTCAAATCACAGCATATTGACATGTCATGATCATGCATCATAATGTGCATTGCATTGATTGTATTCTTTCTGTGTTGCCGGTGATTGTCCCCCCTCGGTAGATGTATGTTTCGACGACGTGTTCGATGACACCGATGAAGAGCTATATCATCTTCAGAAGTGCCAGGCAAGCAAAACCCCCTTGCTCATTCCGATACAATCCCACTCTCTCGCTCCTGCTCTCTTTTACTGCATTAGGACAACAACAATTCATCCGTTACTTGTTGTGGTAGTTTAACCCCTTATCCTCTGCATGACCTGTCATTGCCACAGTAAATAGATGAAACCCACTAGCATGAGTAGGAGTTGTTTGAGCCCTGATGTGCCTACTCATTCATGCTTGTTTGTCATGCCTGCTATTGCATAGAATTGTGTCAGGTCTGATTCATCGGGGATGAGTTGGAGGTGTGTGAACATGTCCTACTGTTGAGAGCTAAGTTTGTGAACATGATTTGGTAAAGGTATCGATGAGAGGCCATGTAGGAGTACATGGTGGGTTGTTTCATTGAAGCCGTCCTTAGGAACTGAGTTCTGTGTTTGTGATCCATGAAACGGCTACTACCACACATTGGGCCCTGAAATATGACCCCGCTCGACTTACTGACCCCTCTCGTCCTCTGTCCAGGAGTTGCAACTAGTTTCTGGTGTTTATAGGATATGTGTTGGTGGCCGTGCATAGTGCTGACCCTAGGGGTGGGCTATGATGCGGTAGATACACCGTGGCACGGTGTACCGGGCGCCCGTTTGGTGTCTCGGGAACCCTGCACACATCGTTTGGGGTTGTGAGCGAAACTCCGGCCAGATCTCCTCGCGGATGGAACCCGAATAGGCGATAAACCTAGACTAGAGACTTGTGCCGTTAGTCAGGTCGTGGTCTACACCCACGTCGACTTTCGCTTGAAGTCTGCCGAGCACATGTCGTGTGCAGATGCTAAGTGGTGGAAACATGTGTGACGAAGTACACCCCTGCAGGGTATAAAACTATTCGAATAGCCGCGTCCGCGGTAAAGTACTTCTGGGTTGCCTATAACAGTTCATAGTCAAGTGAAAGTGGATACTCTAAAATGCGCAAGATAAGCGTGAGTGTTATGGATGGCGTTCTCGTAGGGAGACGGGAGCGGATCCATAGTGGTGTATTGATATGGTGAATACGTGGACTCGTGTTCACCACCTCAAAAGAGTTACTTGCAGTCGTAGTTTAAGATAGCTACCGAGTCAAAGTTGGCTTGCTGCAGTTAAACTCCACCACCACCCCTGTTGATACTGATTTATATGTAGATAGTTCTGATGTAAGTCTTGTTGGGTACATTTGTACTCACGTTTGCCTATTTTATGTTTTGCAGAGAGACATCAGTCTCGCTAGTAGTTCCGTGTGGACTTCGATGTTTAGCTTGATACCTCAGCTACGATCTTGTGCCCTCGGCAGGATCTGGTAGATAGTTAGGCTTCTTAGCCTTTTTCATTTGTAGATGTCTGTACTCAGACATGTTAAGCTTCCGCATGTGATTTGATTTCTATGCTATGATTGTTGGGTCATGAGACCCATGTTTGTAATATCTCGCTCCTCGGAGCCTAATGAATAAATGCTTGAGTCGTAGAGTTATGTTGTGATGCCATGTTGTGTTACACATATCTAGCATATTGTGTGTATGACTGAAATGCTTGGTATGTGTGGGATCCGACAATCTAGTTGTTTATCCTTGGCATCCTCTCTTATGGGGAAATGTAGTCCGCTACAGCCCGGTTCACCGGAGTCCTGCTAGCCCAGCACTACTGCTCAAGACACTTGACTGGCCGGCATGTGTCTCACTTCGTTCCTATGTCTGTCCCTTCGGGGAAATGTCACGCGGTGACTTCCGGAGTCCTGCCTAGCCTGCTACAGCCCAGGTTCCCCGGAGTCCTGTTAGCCCAGTGATACAGCCCAGATTCACACGCTGTTGACCGACATGCTCGATGTGATTCATGTATGCCTGTCTCCATGGTCTGTGCCGCTTTGGGTTCATGACTAGCCATGTCGGCCCGGGTTCTCTGTCATATGGATCCTAGCGACACTATCATATACGTGAACCAAAAGGCGCAAATGGTCCCGGGCCATGGTAAGGCGACACCCGTGGGGATACCTTGCGTGAGGCCGCAATGTGATATGAGGTGTTACCGCAAGGTGATACCGTCCTGACAGCGTTGGTATTAGAGCCTGACTGCCTGTAGGATTACCAAGCCAAACTGGTCGAAGTTGTGTCTAGAAATGCTTTAGTTATGTAGGGGAATTGATTTTGGAAGGGAACGTAAGTCTCTTTTTACTTCTTATACCCTACGCCTTCTAATCTGAGTCACCCTCTTCTTTTCTATGGAGGTTAAGAACTAGGCTTCTCTTCTATCTCTCAGGGTGACGTGTTGCTAAATCGTAGTTGCCTAGGATTGTTGTGTTCAAGCCTCAGTTCAGTTCCTACTACTTCCATATGTCATAGCTGGCCTCAAAACTTTGATATTGTGATGTTGAGTGGTTATGCCACCATTTTGTAGGATGTCTCAAATCATTTTGAGCATTTACAGTCGTTATGCTGTCTGAGTCATCCCAGGTTTCTAGATAGTCTGATGCACTTGCAATCAATCCTCCATGTTCTTGATGTCCATTTGGGCTAGATTAATCACACTAATCAGTTAGTTGAGGTACTCTGTTGCCTCGACGTATATGTTGGAGCTATTATTATGACCCTAGGTGTTTTAGGGGGTCACCTAGTAATCTAGCCATGTTTTGTGTTCCCAGTGTGATGATTCTGGCCACCATTCTTGAAAGCATCCCGTGATGCCATTTAGTAGTAGGTATTCTATTCCTGGGTTCTTGAACCCGAGATTCACCCTACTTACCTCATGTTGATAGTGTTGCTAGTTCCTTTAGGATATTAGTAACCTTTGCATTAGTCCTCGAGGTCCGTGGTACAACGTTCTTCCAATACCATGAACCAATATGGCAGGAGTTCTGTTGAACCAAAATATCACAATCAGAGTACTCTTGAGGAGTTCTCCATTCTATATTGTGACTCTCCCAGTTCAACATTTCTGCATGGGTTATCCGGAAGAAATAACATGCTAATCCATGCATCCATAACTCAGAAAATTATATGTTCCTTTGAGTTGTCCCTTTTTAGTTGTATTCTCACCCTCGTCCATCAATTGTTGGTCAAGAGTAGTTGTGCATTGGTGTTATTGATGCCTATTATTCATGTGATCCGTCAAGCCATTCTATTCCGGAATGACTAGGAGAAACAAACTCCAGTACCTCATCCTTATCTAGGTTTGGGTCAAAGCAGTTGTATTCCGCAGATCAAAGTGCCAACCCAGCTTTTGTTCTGTTCTACCTTGGAGTGTTGCCTCCTTATGTCAGAATTGTCATGAGAATTACACCACGTCTTATGAACTCTTGATGCAGTGATATTTCTCTCCATCATTATTCATTCCTCGGCTCCGTGTTGTTGCAACCGGAATACCGACAAGTGAACCGTGATGTGTGAAATCAATACTCCTAGCAACTAGTTGCTTGGTAGTAAATGGACAATATTTTCATTCTTAGCGTGTTGATTATTGAATCATCATTCTAAGATAGATTGTGCTACCTAGTCCTTATTTCCAGTGCACTCTTCGATCAATGAGTTAGGATTATTCAATCCCTTGCTTATTTGATCATATCATCTTCCTCTGAAAAGCAAGATTGTTCTCGAGCTTAATAACATATCGGTGGTTCGTGATGTTCTGAATATCTTCATGGAAGTATTACCAGGTTGTCACCTGACCGCTATGTTGAGTTCGTGATCAAATTGGTTTCTTATAAACCACCCCTTTCTCCAAGGATCTGTGTTGGATACCCCTGAGCTAGTTGGTTAAGCTAAACAACAACTTGGAGAGTTGGAAGATAAAAGCTTGCTCAACTTAGTTCATTGCAAAGGAATATCTTTTGTGTGTGTGTGTGTGTTGAAGAAAGATGATATCTCCATTGATTGGTCCTCATGATCAGTTGTTGGATCTATTGCCTTCTCAAAACTTTGACTTGAGTATGGACTATCGTCAAGTGAAATCAGAACCAACGATGTTCGTAATGTTCTCTTACTCGTGGTTGATCCCCGAGCATACACCATTACATCTTTTGGTCTGACCAATGCTAGCACCGTGTTCACATGATGGTTGAAGTCCAGTGATATGGAAATTCGGATGAATTGGTGTTGAGCCCAACAGCAGCATTTTGTCTCCCCCATGATTCATGTTGAACATTAGACTAGTATTGGAAACTCTGTAAGCATTGCCTTCATATTACGCTCATGAGGTATACGTTTGGATGAAAGGAGTGACTTCCTCTAATTCACGTGCATTTGATGTAAGTTGCCGCCGTGAATTTGAGAAAGCTTGTTTTTGCTTCCTTTGGAACCATCCCAAGTCAGTCATGCATATGTGCGAAGTATTATATGGTTTGAAGACTTCCAACCTTTAGCCCATATGTATTCCCTAGCACCCAAGCCACTGATTGATTTGTTCACGGAAAAGGAGTTGCTGTGCGAATACTAGTTCATGCACAAGACTTTGATATCCTCGTTGGTGGTGCCCCACCCGAACTCGGTAGTGTTTTATTATAAGACTACTACGTGGTCATGCTTGTCTGGGACAGTGTGTTCACTTGTATGTAGCAGAACCAGCTAATGTTTTGGAACTTCCTATCTTAGTTCATTCCTCGAGAATCTCGCAACGCCATCTTGTCGAATTGTGTTGCAAACTTTCTCTCCAGACATGCTGAGTCTGAAGTATCCTATCACCAATCGGATCTGAATCTCAGGCAGATATGATGGTTGGAACATTCCCAACAGTTGCATTTTGTTCCCAGCTTGCACCGCCATTGTGCCAATTCCCCATGGGCTGCCATTCTCGGTACTTGCTGTCCAATATCATCTTCAAAAGTGGACTTACCCTAGGTCCCATCCATTTCCGATGATAAGCAAAATCATCCATCGTGTTGTCTTCAACAAGGTAGTCCACATCATCCATTCTAGTCTGGGTATGCCATCCCTTCTTACTCCTTCAAACGATTGCTCGAGATTTTCCCTAGGCTGGTATCGAGAATTTTATTGATCTTTGGATCAAAAGTAATTCTTTTTGCCACTTAAGGGATAATTCTACGAGTCAACCTTCTCTAGGGTGTCTCGTTATGGTATCATGGTAACTCAAATCCTTGCTACGTTGACAACCGTTCACCACCTTCTTAGGTGTGGAATTGTTGTCTACCTAGTAAACCCTCGTCATCTGTTCCACTCCACCCCTCTAGATGTGTACTTCGTGTCTCAGCTCGAGAGATGTTTCAATGTCTCACTCCGTGAGTTGATCCTGAGTTGTTCGATCTTATTTGATCCTTCTAGACTTTTCTCTTCCTCTCTTTGTCATGTTAATTAGAGTTCTCGGGGCAATACATCAAGACAATGATGGTGATCGAATCAACATTCTTACGAAGTGCCACCTGGATCATGAAGATCGTGTTAGTTTGCGTTCCCCGTTCTTCTTTCCCTACGCTTGAATCTCGGGACGAGATTCTTGTTTAGTGGGGGTGAGTTGTCACATCCCTAGCCTTACCCTGGCCTTGGACTAGCTTGGTTGTTGCATCATGTTTAAATTCAAATGAAATTTGAATTGAGAAACTTTCAAAGCCTTAGAATCCTTTAAAAAAATGATGAAGATAAAATTGCTTCAAATATGTCCGAGAAAATGTTCTTGTTATCCTCTGGAAATATTGGCAAGAGGTAAAATCCAAACCAATATTTTTGGTATCTCAGAAACATTATTTTGGGCCTTTGAATTAATTCAATAACTCTTTGCATTGGATATATATTCTTTATATAATTAATATATGTCCAATAATTCTGGAATATTTTATGTGGTTTTGTATATTTTAGTTCTAGCCACATAATTATTTTCAGGATTTTATAAAATGGTTTGGTGTTAAAACTAAACCAAAAACAAATTGCAGAAAAGAAATAGAAAAAAACAGAAAAGAATTAGAAAGGAGAGAGAGAGAAAACCCACATGGGCTTACCTCCTCTACAGCAACCTGGCCCAGCACTGTAGCTGGCCCAGCCCAGCCGCCGCACCATCTTCGACCTCCTGCCAGTAGGCAGGAGGGCGTGTGCTCGCCGCGCGCGCGTGCCACCTCCACCCTGCCTGGCTGCCCCTCGTTTCCCTGGACGCCTCCGGCGATGCCACGCACACCCCTGACCCCTCTCACTTTCCCTGGACTCTTTCCCCCTCCTCTGCTCTCTGTTCCGTGCCGGCCGAGTGGAGCTCGTTGCCACCGACGCCATTCACCGTAGCCACCACCTCCTCCTCAACCTCTCTCCACGCCGAGAAGCTCCGCCACTTCGTCCTCGACCCCTCGCTGAGCCACGCATCGTCGGATACTCTGTTGCCTCGCCACCGACCCGTCTTCCCCGCGCACGGCCGTTGGATCGCCATCGTCATTACGACGCCGTCCGTGCCTCCCCGAGCTCAACGGCTGCACTAGAAGACTCGTCGTGAGCCCCGCCATCTTTCCCCCCTTCTCCCATGTTCATTTGCGTGCTATATGCGTGCTAGCCACCGGGCCCGAGAGCTCACCGCCGCCGCGCTCATCGTCGCCGGCGAATAGGCTAGCAACCTCCGCGTCCGAGCACTGCTACGTGCTCAGCATGTTCCCAGAAACCCAACACCACCATCAGCTTCTCCTCCGGTGCACCACAGCGTCGTTGTCGATCTTGTCCAAGCTCCGGCCGCTGCGCTTGCATTACCGCCATCATTATAGTCCACTCCGGCGTGAGCTGATGGCTCCATTGGATGCGGACGAGCACCAGCTTCACGCCAAGCCAAACCGCCTCGCCTGTGCTGCGTTTCCGAGCCACGCCGCCTTCTCGGGCCTCGCCGGCGTCATATCGCCGGTGGGTTTGACCCATTTGACCATGTGGGCCCCGCCCCCTGGTCAAACCTAGACTAGGAGTTAAACTAACACTAATTTAGTTAGTTCGCTAACTGTGACACTCACAGTGGGCCCCGCGTCGAGTCAAAGCACGAGTCAACGCGGGATTAGTGCCTCTGTCACTGACCAGTGGGTCCCACTGGTCAGGTTTGACCTGGACCGCGTCTGTTCACCAGATGACGTCAGCATGATGCAAGGCTGACGCAGTAACTGCTTTTCTGTATTTTAAATAGATCTAAATGATTTATTTATTTTTAGAAAATACCCTAAACTTCCAAAAATCATAGAAATTCAACCGTAACTCCAAATGAAATAATTTATATATGAAAAATGATCACAAAAATCCAAAGAATCTGATTACGGCATTATCATGCATGTTTGAACAACTTATGCCTGCTGATCAGGTCAAATCAAATAAGTGGCATTTAAATAATCACATATGGAGTTGAATTTGAATCTTTGGTTCAAACCAACTTCATTTAATCTGGTTTTAGTTGCATTAGCTCAAATCACAGCATATTGACATGTAATGATCGTGCATCATAATGTGCATTGCATTGATTGTATTATTTCTGTGTTGCGGGTGATTGTCCCCCCTCGGTAGATGTATGTTTCGACGACGTGTTCGATGACACCGATGAAGAGCTATATCATCTTCAGAAGTGCCAGGAAAGCAAAACCCCCTTGCTCATTCTGATACAATCCCACTGTCTCACTCCTGCTCTCTTTTACTGCATTAGGACAACAACGATTCATCTGTTACTTGCTGCGGTAGTTTAACCCCTTATCCTCTGCATGACCTGTCATTGCCACAGTAAATAGATGAAACCCACTAGCATGAGTAGGAGTTGTCTGAGACCTGATGTGCCTACTCATTCATGCTTGTTTGTCATGCCTGCTATTGCATAGAATTGTGTCAGGTCTGATTCATCGGGGATGAATCGGAGGTGTGTGAACATGTCCTACTGTTGAGAGCTAAGTGTGTGAACATGATTTGGTAAAGGTATCGATGAGAGGCCTTGTAGGAGTACATGGTGGGTTGTTTCATTGAAGCTGTCCTTAGGAATTGAGTTCTGTGTTTGTGATCCATGAAACAGCTACTACCACACATTGGGCCCTGAAATATGACCCCGCTCAACTTACTAACCCCTCTCGTCCTCTGTCCAGGTGTTGCAACTAGTTTGTGGTGTTTATAGGATATGTGTTGGCGGCCGTGCGTAGCACTGACCCTAGGGGTGGGATATGATGCGGTAGATACACCATGGCACGGTGTACCGGGTGCCCGTTTGGTGTCTCCGGAACCCTGCACACATCGTTTGGGGTTGTGAGCGAAACTCCGGCCGGATCTCCTCGTAGATGGAACCTGAATAGGCGATAAACCTAGACAAGAGACTTGTGCGGTTAGTCAGGTCATGGTCTACACCCATGTCGGCTTTCGCTTGAAGTCTGCCGAGCACATGTCGTGTGCAGACGCTAAGTGGTGGAAACATGTGTGACAGAGTACACCCCTACAGGGTATAAAACTATTTGAATAGCCGCATCCGTGGTAAAGGACTTCTAGGTTGCCTATAACAGTTCATAGACAAGTGAAAGTGGATACTCTAAAATGCGCAAGATAAGCGTGAGTATTATGGATGGCGTTCTCGTAGGGAGATGGGAGCGAATCCATAGTGGTGTATATGTGGACTCGTGTGCGCCACCTCAAAAGAGTTACTTGCAGTCGTAGTTTAAGATAGCCACCGAGTCAAAGCTCGCTTGCTGGAGTTAAACTCCACCACCACCCCTGTTGATACCGATGCATATGTAGATAGTTCTGATGTAAGTCTTGCTGGGTACATTTGTACTCACGTTTGCCTATTTTATGTGTTGCAGAGAGACGGCAATCTCGCTAGTAGTTCCATGTGGACTTCGACGTTTAGCTTGATACCTCAGCTACGATCTTGTGCCCTCAGCAGGATCTGGTAGATAGTCAGGCTTCTTAGCCTTTTTCATTTGTAGATGTCTGTACTCAGACATGTTAAGCTTCCTCATGTGCTTTCATTTCTATGCTATGATTGTTGGGTCATGAGACCCATGTTTGGAATATCTCGCTCCTCGAAGCCTAAAGAATAAATGCTTGAGTCGTAGAGTTATGTTGTGATGCCATGTTGTGTTACACATATCGAGCATATTGTGTGTATGATTGAAATGTTGGGTATGTGTGGGATCCGACAATCTAGTTGTTTATCCTTGGCAGCCTCTCTTATGGGGAAATGTAGTCTAGTGCTTCCATGAGCCATAGTAGTCCGCTACAGCCCGGTTCACCGGAGTCCTACTAGCCCAGCACTACTGCTCAGGACACTTGACTGGCCGGCATGTGTTTCACTTCGTTCCTATGTCTGTCCCTTCGGGGAAATGTCACGCGGTGACTTCCGGAGTCCTGCCTAGCCTGCTACAGCCCGGGTTCCCCGGAGTCCTGTTAGCCCAGTGCTACAGCCCGGATTCACATGATGTTGACCGACATGCTCGATGTGATTCATGTACGCCTGTCTCCATAGGTCTGTGCCGCTTTGGGTTCACGACTAGCCATGTCGGCTCGGGTTCTCTTTCATATGGATGCTAGCGACACTATCATGTATGTGAGCCAAAAGACACAAACGGTCTTGGGCCATGGTAAGGTGACACCCGTGGGGATACCGTGCGTGAGGCCGGAATGTGATATGAGGTGTTACCGGCTAGATTGATGTGACTTGGAATCGGGGTCCTGACATTCAGCCCGCGTGTCGGCCGTAGGCGAGGTGGTAATGGCGTCACCTGCTCCAACCATGTCCCCACCAGCGTCCACATCCTCGCGTGCCCCCGCATCCCCCACGCTGTTATAGGTCGTGGGCGGTGGAGCCCTTGAGGTGGATGGATGGGCCGAAGCACCAGATTTCTCCTTGGGTGCAATGGTCGATGGCGCCGTCGAAGATGAGGATGGTGATGAAGATGATGTGCTGCGCACGCTCTCAGGTTCGCCCAAGCGAGCCCCCTACCTAGCGCACCAAAGATGTCGCAGGATATCCACGACCACCTATGGAACCGGGTGGCCCCTTGCTGGTTCGGCAGGGGGACGTCGCGTTGCACAAAGAGCAGACCAGCGTACGGCAGCACGGTAGAGACCACACAAGCAATTTACCCAGGTGCGGGCCGCCGTGAGGCGTAAGACCCTACTCCTACTTTGGTGGATTGATGGTTGAATGAATGTGGTGATGCATAGTACACTTGCCAGGCAGGGTTTACCTCGGGGCTGCAGCGACTACGTTCGTATGGTGGCTTGGGTTCATCAACTTTCCAACCCCTCCTACGAGTGCCATGGGCCTCCTTTTATAGATTAAGGGGTCACTGTCGGTGTCAGAACTGGCAGATCTCGGGTAGGGTGTCCCAAACTGTGCGTCTAGGATCGATGGTAACAGGAGACAGGGGACATGATGTTTACCCAGGTTCGGGCCCTCTCTATGGAGGTAATACCCTACTTCCTGCTTGATTGATCTTGATGAATATGAGTGTTACAAGAGTTGATCTACCACGGGATCGTAATGGCTAAACCCTAGAAGTCTAGCCTATGAATATGGTAATGAGTATATGTGTTGTCCTTTCCAGACTATCTCCTTCGGTTTACATAGACACTGAGGGGATTTAGGGTTTACATAGAGTCGGTTATATAAGAAGGAATCTTCAGTCGCCAAGCTTGCTATCCGCGCCAAGTAGAGTCCAATCCAGACATGGTGCGGTCTTCGGCCTTCATGTCTTCACAGCCCATCAGTCCGGCCCATGGATAATAGGCCGGACGCCCGAGGACCCCTTAGTCCAGGACTCCCTCAGTAGCCCCTGAACCTGGCTTCAATGACGAGGAGTCCGACACGCAGATTTGTCTTCGGCATTGCAAGGCGAGTTCCCTCCTTCCTAAATCCAGAATAGTCTTCGAACGAAGTAAATATATTTGGACCTGTGTATATAATGGCAGAGAATATCATACCCCACGAGCCCAACTTGTTAATAACTGTTCACGACATCGTATCATGCATGCCCGGTTACTATTTCCAACCGTCGGCTAGCTAGCCGCCGCACGTCTCGGGGCGCGGTTTTACTGGCACGTCCCGTCAAGGCAGGGATTATGCCCCTTTTTTATGGGATTTTTATTAACGCATGAGTGGGTAACCCAACCATCCCCTGGGTACAACTCCTTGGTGATAGGTAAGTTTAGAGACCCTGGGGGAGACGCCCAGTATTCAGGGCCTTTATATAGAGACCCAGTCTCATCTTGTCCCCTTGCGCTTGCTCCTTCCTCAATCCCAGCCACCCCAAGTTCCAACCCTCGGGTTCCAATCGCCATCAGCCCTAGTCATGTCCGGATCCAACCGTCAGGGCCGGTGGGTGGCTTCTTCTTTCACAGAGGAGGATATTGCGAAGCTCCGCATAGCGCGATATCTGACCCTGGAAATCTTTCATCGGCATCCGGCACAAGGGCAAGTCATACTGACCCCCAGATCTGACGAGAGGGTAGTATTTGTATCCCACTTCCTTCACGGGCTAGGGTTCGCGCTTAACCCCTTTGTCTGGGGGATCATGTTTTACTATGGGCTAGATTTTCATGATCTGGCCCCGGACTCTGTTCTCCTCATCTCGACATTTATCGTCATGTGTGAGGCCTTACTCCGAACTGCTCCGCACTTTGGTTTGTGGCTCAAGACCTTTGATGTGAGGCCCCAGGTGGTAGAGGAGGAGCAGGCAGAGTGCGGCAGCGTCATAATAGGCACGCTGGGTGGCGCGGTTTGGCCCGAAGGATCTTTCGCCAAATCTTCGGACATATGATAGCAGGGGTGGTTTTATATCAACGAGCCGCGGGGCCCCAAGTTGGCAGCTACACCTGCGCTCCGGACCGGCCCTCCAATTCAGCTCACTTCGTAGGTCAATATGGGATTGGACAGGGGATCCGTCAATGAAGTGCAGACTCCGCAAAGTCGCATCCGGAGCCTTACCGAGAAGGGCATCGATCTTGTGAACATCGTTCAAATAATGCTAGTCCGCCAGATCCTTCCATGTCAGTGGCGGCCTCTTCGTATGTGCGAGTTTAACCCAGTAGGGCGGCGGACTCTACAGCACTTCTTCAGCACTACTCATGAGGGAATGTGGAAACTATATTTCGGGGAAGGAGAGCAATGGTCGGACACCACCAAAGACATTGGCCTTGACTGCAATAATCCGGACACTTTGGTAAGTATTCGATATCCGAGCACCTTCCATTCAGGCATCTCTTAATAAGACACTGAACAATCCGTCCCTGTACATGACTAGATAAAGAAAGCGGTGCTCATCTAGTGTCCGACGCCTCTTCTCAAAGGCCTTGCGACCGACCTGCTAACGAGAATGCTGATCCCGACACTGTACTAGGTGGCTGCGTTCGGGGAAACCGAAATCCTTTTTCCCAAGGGCAAGAGTGCAGAGGGGGCCCTCCAGGGTAAGAAGAGGGTCGCCTCCGAAGATCAGGAGGGGAATCCTTCCAAGAGAGGAAAAACGCCGTCGTTGAGCAGCTTGGGCCGGGCGAGCGAGGCTGCCGTAGAATTTGATGACGAGGATGAACCTCAAGGCAGACCATAAGTGAGGCTAGGGTACTTTAAACGCACCTCATTCATTTCCAATTAGTGAAGTAATCGTTCGATATATGTTCGTCCATGCAGGTTAACGCCTGATGCTTCTCAATTGTTCTCCTCCTCGGGAGATCTTCTTCCGGAGATGATGGAGAGTGACATGCCTTCTCCGGCCACATCGCCCAATAGGGGAGATGCTACCGAGGTATCGTCCCGACGGGCTCCTCCTGAACACCAAGTAGTACATGAAGCAAAGAAGGATTTACCCGAAGGCGGTGCCTCTGTCACTCGGTGTTTCGGGATCAAGACTGGCGTCCCCAAACCTTCTGGTTTACAGCCAGAGACGATTCTAGAGGCAAGTAAGCAGATTCCTTCATAGGAATGTCATACTTCGGCTGCGCTTTCCAAAGACCCAGGAGCGCCGGACACGCTATCGGGCTTGCTACGACGAGCATCCATTTCAAAAGAGCATTGTACCTTGATGGCTACGGTGGTCAAAAAGGTTCTATCCGCGAAGAGTGGATTGGACGAGGACTTCACAGACCTTCTAAGAGGTTTTGAGGTTTGTGATGTAGCTTTGTCAATTGAATTTTATTGACAGAATGCACCTGTTGTTTATGCCGTAGCCCCTGAGAATCATAGTGTCTTTTGGAAGAGGCGATCGGAGGATCAAAGAGATATGCTCAGGTATTAACCTTGGGTTAATTTGAAATACAGGCTGCTTCCCCTCCTGTGGCTGTCCGGAATACAGAAGTGGCCGAATTGTAGCAAAAGCTGGATATTGCGGAGGATGACGTTGCATTGATCAAATGGCGTCTTGACGACTCGCAAGGCATGTACTTCGAGCATTCTTTACACCAGTGTGCTTGATGCGGGAAAGAGCTTTATATGGAATGTGCATGAAATGCAGATGGTGCTGCCACCGTGGAGGTTCTTTGGGCAAAGCTAATCCAGGCCAAGGAGCGGGGCCGGTTTAATGATGCTGCTGTTGAAGGAGCAGGGGTTGAACTGAAGGTCGAACAAGCTGCGTGATGCCAGGGCGAGGAGAAGGTATCCACGATGACACTCGCTTTGGAGAATGCTACTGGCCGCTGCGGATTTCTAGAGAAGGAGAATAAAGCCTTAACGGCTGAACTGGACAAGGCCCGACAGGAGGCAAGAGAAGCGCCATCAGAGTCCAGAGCACTCCGTGACGAGGTTCGGCAGGCGGAAGAGATAGTGGCTGGAAAGCCTTTTCTGCTGCAGACTAAGTTCGGCGACCCGGACTATGCTCAGCTGAACCAAGTGTGGAGTTCTCCGGACGAGTATTTGGACTTGCCGAAGAGTTCTTCCGATGCAGCGCGGTATTACCAAGCGCGAGCTGGATATGAAATGGAGAAGCTTTTTTGGTCATAGTTCGGTGCGTCGAAGCGCCCACTGCTGCTCAATGATTAGATGTCCCAATGGGCCGAGCTTCATAGGGTATCTGGCGATGCCATGAAGGATGTTATAATCCGGCTGTGGCCAACCAAGCCTGCGCCGAGTAGCTATTTTGGTTTGGTGCAGAAGCTTGTCGACATGGTGCCGCGAATCGATGCTGCGAAGCGATCGACATGCATTGAAGGTGCACGGATGGCCCTTGCCCGAGTCAAGACATTCTGGGGAAAGACGTCACCATGAAGGGTCCGCCTGAAGGCAGACCCTTCATGGTGACATCGAACCTTTTGTTGACGACATAATGGAACTCCCAATGAAAGCACCAATGTCGGTGTCAAAACCGGCGGATCTCGGGTAGGGGGTCCCAAACTGTGAGTTTAGGATCGATGGTAATAGGAGACGGGGGACACGATGTTTACCCAGGTTCGGGCCCTCTCTATGGAGGTAATACCCTACATCCTGCTTGATTGATCTTAATGAATATGAATGTTACAAGAGTTGATCTACCACGAGATCGTAATGGATAAACCCTAGAAGTCTAGCCTATGAATATGGTAATGAGTATATGTGTTGTACTTTTCAGACTATCTCCTTCGGTTTATATAGACACCAAGGGGATCTGGTTTACATGGAGTCGGTTATATAAGAAGGAAACTTCGGTCTCCAAGCTTGCCTTCCATGCCAAGTAAAGTCCAATCCGGACACGATGCGGTCTTCGGCCTTCACGTCTTCACAGCCCATCAGTCCGGCCATGGATAACAGGCCGGACGCCCGAGGAACCCTTAGTCCAGGACTCCCTCAGTGACCACAATGGCAAAGTAGTCATTATCCACTAATATGATAGCGAACAGTGCTATCATACCTAACTCTGCGGGCTGACAGGGTGCATTAAATGCGTCTCCTAGTGTCACATCACTGGTCGCCCGGCAAGGCTTGCCGTGCTATCTTGCCAGCTCCGTGCCTATTCTCTTGACATGTCATAGGACGGGTGTCATCTGTTGGCTTCTTTGGTAGGAAATGGCTGCCATGTGGTGAACGGCTGCCACTTAATCATCTTGCAGCTTGACACCACACTGATTGACGATGTGTGTCGTGCTTGAGTGGTTGGTGGGGTGGCTCTGCCCCTACAAGCCCCGGTAGACCTTGCCGGGGTGCCTTGGTTACCTGCTTTTTGCGGTGGCCTTCCCCCTTGCCGGGCTTGCCTGCCCGGCAAGGGAGGCCCTTTTCTTGCCGATATCTTGCTCTTCTAGCTCGATCTTGGTCTCTCTGGACTGCGTGTTGGTTCTTCAAACCTATTGGTCCTTCAATCACTGACTTGGGTTGGTGCTTCAATCTTGATCTCATGCCTGTGCACAGTCTAGGCAACAGACCCAGGGTTTGTTACACTGACACGCATAGCTACTCCCACCATTCTCCCACCATCAATCCACCAAAGCAGGAGTAGGGTTTTACACCTCACGGAGGCCCGAACCTGGAAAAAATTGCCCGTGTGATCTCTGCCGTGCTGCCACACGCTCTTCTGCTCTTTGTGCAACGTGACATCCCCCTGCCGAACCAGCAAGGGACCCTTGGTCCCATAGGTGGCCTTGGTTTCCCACGACAATCTCTTTTCTCATCTTTCTCTTTTGCTTTAAAGCTTGTTGGCTCTTTCTCTTTTAAGCTCTTTTGTTGGCCACTTATGCAAAACTTCACGGGCCAAGATATCAATTGTGTATATGCGATGCCAACCTTGTGACACAAGAGATGATATCAAGATTCTTGTACCAAGATGATATGGTATGCATGCAATGGGAACTATGATCACTAACGTGTACAAGAAACATTGTCGGCAATACTCAAAGCTAGTCTCGATAGATAAGCGACGCAAAATGGGCTATGGGGTTATCAAGGCAATAGAAGGAGTACACAAAGGTGTCATCGAAGTTATCGTCCTTGCTTACGGTTGATGGTGTCGCAATGGTTGAGTGGTTGTTGTCGATGAAGAATCCATGGCGAAGATGAGCAGCGGTGATGTTTGTCGGTGTCCTGGTAAAGGGGGTACCCAGACTTGCCTGCCTGTGGCCTAGGGCGTGGCTCCACTAGCGGCCTGGTACGGCCCATTTTCATCAACCAACACTCAAGACTCTCATGAGGGGGCAAGCCTCGCGAGGCAGACGACACAAGACCTCCTCAGGGGCAGCCTCACTAGACTGGCTCGCGAGGAGCGGAGAGATCAAGGCTAGGGGCACCTCATGAGGTTTTCCATGACGTGAGCCATGACGACCAAGGCCCGGCGGGCGCCAGGGGGTGCAGAATGCCAGTTTCCTCTTTGGTGCTAAAGAGGCAGGCACATACGAGAATTCCTGAGGTGTCAGGCAAAGGTTTCCGTCTCAGTGCAACGAGACCAAGACCAGCAGGACGGCAAAACGGAGGTCATCACGGAGCCCACGACGGTGTCACCGCCAGAGCCTTTGGCAGGCGAAGATCACCTTTTGTCAGGATAACTTGTACTCGTTGTCCCCCTTCAAACTGGCCTTGTGGAATCCCTTCCTTCCTAATATTTGGGAAGAGGACCCGGGCCTCTATAAATAGGGCTACCCACCACCATAGTCAAGGGGAGGCTCATCTGGAGATGGATAATTCAGATCATCCCCAACCACACAAGCTCATGAGCTCAAGAACACCTCTCCTCAGGAGGTTGTTCTTCCCTTGTACTTGCTCATCCCCAGCCTACAATGCAATCCACCACACCACACTAGAGTAGGGTATTACACCGCAATGGTGCCCTAAACTAGTATAAACTCTTGTGTCCTTTGTTCCTTGGGATCAGGTGATCTAGGCTTTGAGATCGTTGCGACGGCGTGAGCTAAGGGGGGAGAGATCTTCATGCGCACCCCAGTGTTCGAACCTCAAGGGTTTTCTGGAACCTGTAATCCGACATTTGGTGCGCCTGGTAGGGGTGGGCCGACGCTTTCCCTTTGTCGATCCATGTTCCGCAGCTCCATCGTAGCCATGTCAGACGCTTCCCGAGCCCATGCTGAGCGCCGCGCCGCCTCGCACCCCACGTCGCCCGAACGGCGCCCGTTCGCGGACCTTCCTGCCGTTCTCCGTCACCTACTGCAAATGCCACCACCGGCCCGGCAGCGAATGAGCAGCAGACATCATCACTGCACCCCTCTGTGCGGCGGGACGGCCGCACCGCCACCCCGTCGCTGACTCCGGCCGGCTCATCGTCCCACGCTCGTCGCGCACCCACGGATGTGCAGGCCGCGTTGCTCATGGCACGCGAGCTCCTGTATTACCGCCCAATCGATGACCTCTATGAAGAATGGCTGGACCGCATCGCCGAGGTCGTCAGCGCCACTGTGGGCTCCCCTGCACCATCCCTCTCGCGACCTCACCCACCACCAGCAGCAGGGACGTAGCTCACAGAGCGCCTCCACCGCCCCTGCATCAAGAGGGCGCTCTCGCACTGAGACGCACGGCTCACGGAGCACCCCCACCTCCTCCACACCAAGACAGTGTCCTTGCCCCAAGAAGCTACCAGGAGGTCCCTTGACCGCAAGAAAACGCTCCCACACTCCCTGCACCACCACGTCAAGACCGCGCGCCGCCTGCCGTGGTGGTACGTGGGTGCCAAGACTAGATTCCACAGCCACGACGGGCTCCAGTGACCACAGCAGGCTGCCGAGCCTTCACTACCGAGCTTTGCACCGTCATTTGGCCAGGCAAGTTCAAGCCAGATCTACCTCCGCGCTACGACGGCACCCCCGACCCTACGAAGTTCCTGCAGCTCTACGAGCTGAGCATCGAGGCAGCCAACAATGATGAGAAAGTCATGGCGAACTGGTTTCCCATGCCTCTCAAGGATGGCGCTCGCTCGTGGCTCTTGAACTTGCCCGCGGGATCGATCTCCTCCTGGGGCGAGATGTGCGAGCGTTTCATCGCCAACTTCCAGGGTACTCACGACCGCCTGCCAGCCGCAGGCGACTTGCGGCACATCAAGCATCAACCGAGGGAAACCCTGCAAAAGTACATCTAGCGCTTCAACAGCGTCTGCCTCAAGATCCCCAAGGTGACGGAAAAGGCCATCATCTCCACGTTCTCCGATGGCGTCCGCGACGTCAAGATGAAGGAGGAGCTCGCCATCCACGAAGAGCTATGCTCGGCTATGGAGATGTTCAACATGGCGACCAAGTGCGCAAGAGCTGAGGAGGGGCGCCTCTACCTCCTCGAGCTACCTGTTGCTGACCCCGAAGAGAAGAAAGCCAAGGCCAAGGACGTGAAGCGCACGGGAGTAGCCATCCTCGCGGCGGAGCCGGACTAGAAGCGCGGCCAGGACCATCCCAAGTCGTCTAAGAGCAGCCGTCCGTTCTGCGCCTTCCACAACATACACAGCCACACCACTAACGACTGCTAAGAGCTCAGAGCCATTCGAGATGGACGCTTCGGTCGGCGCCATGAGCGCAACGATCGGGGCTATGACGGAGGAGTAGGACCAAGTGGGGGACGTTGGGACAACCGCGGCCCCTGTCAGGAGTGGCGTGACTGGCCTCGCAAGGACCACTGGCAGGACCAGCCTCCTGAGGGTGCCTGGAGGGACCAGCCTCGCGAGAACCGTCCTTAGGGCAATGCCGGCCACCCTCCGCTGCCGCCACCACTGAGGAGGAATGAAGACCACCATCAGGATGAGGGGGCTGGGGGCTTCCAGGCGACGCGCTCTATTGCCTGCATCCTGGGCGGTGCTCAGGCCCCAGCTTCTTAGCGCATCTTCAAGCAGTTGGCTCGCGAGGTGAGCGCGTCCCTTCCCAGGCTCGAGGCCACGCGCCCGCTCAGGTGGTCCAAGTACGCCATCACCTTCAGCTGGCGGACCAGCTCAAATGCGCGGCGACCGCCGGCATCCTTCCAATGCTTCATTCACCCGTCATCAGCAACGTCCAAGTCACCAAGACCCTCATCGATGGCGACACATGGCTCAATGTCCTGTCCATCGAGACATTCGATAGCCTCCAAATGCCATACGATCAGTTACAGCCTACCAAGCCTTTCCCAGGAGTGACTGACGGCTCCACCACCCTGATAGGGCAGGTCTGCCTCCCTGTCACCTTCGGCCAGTGTAACAACTACCGCACCGAGCTCATCCACTTCGACGTTGCCCACATCCATCTGCCGTACAATGCCATCATTGGGTACCCAGCATTGGCCAAGTTTATGGCAGTGACCCACCACGGCTACAACGTCCTCAAGATGCCAAGGAGTGGAGGCATCATCACGGTCCCTTGTGAAGAATGAGATGCGGTGTCCTCCCTTGGGCGCGCCTTCCAAGCTGCTACAATCGAAGACCCCGACAACGTAGGCATCGCGTACCCTCCTGAGGCCATCCCCAAGAAGAAGAAGCTACTCCTCCCGGGGCCTCAGGAGAGCAGCGTCTCCAGTGGCACCACCTCAGGACATGCGCCCACAGCTGGGGCGCCTCCCTCCCTTGCAAAGGAAGGCACGTCTAGCGTTCTCCTCGGGCAAGGCTCGGGGGATCTCTTTTGGAGGGCCTCAAAGCTGGCCAACATCATGAGGGAGGCGCTCAGGAACCATGTGGAGGCATGCTTCACCGCTGGTTTCCCTCAGGAGGGCACTGGGCAAGGAGAGCCCGCAGCTCAAGAGTTCATCGTCAAGGCGACCCAGGAGCTTCAAGAGGCAAGGGCCATACGTGGCGACCGCCACCCACCACCTGGCGTAGCCCCCCATCCCGACAAGGACGGCGGGCTGCGTGTCTGCATCGACATTCTAGGGCTCAACAGAGCTGCATCTCAGGAGCGCTTCTGGCCTTCGCACGTTGGTCGGTGTGAGGGTCCACCTCACAGCTAGGTTCGCATGCCATTTTGCTTGCCAAATGCGGCTGAGGGAGTCCTGGATTAGGGGGTGTCCGGATGGCCGGACTATACCTTTAGCCGGACTCCTGGACTATGAAGATACAAGATTGAAGACTTCGTCCCGTGTCCGGAAGGGACTTTCCTTGGCGTGGAAGGCAAGCTTGGCGATACGGATATGCAGATCTCCTACCATTGTAACCGACTTTGTGTAACCCTAACCCTCTCCGGTGTCTATATAAACCGGAGGGTTTTAGTCCGTAGGACAACATACACAACAACAATCATACCATAGGCTAGCTTCTAGGGTTTATCCTCTCCGATCTCGTGGTAGATCTACTCTTGTACTACCCATATCATCAATATTAATCAAGCAGGACGTAGGGTTTTACCTCCATCGGGAGGGCCCGAACCTTGGTAAAACTTTGTGTCCCTTGCCTCCTGTTACCATCCGGCCTAGACGCACAGTTCGGGACCCCATACCCGATATCCGCCGGTTTTGACACCGACATTGGTGCTTTCATTGAGAGTTCCTCTTTGTTTTTGCCGTCAGGCTTGATGGCTCCTACGATCATCAATGGTGATGCAGTCCAGGGTGAGACCTTCCTCCCCGGACAGATCTTCGTCTTCGGCGGCTTCGCACTGCTGGCCAATTCACTTGGCCATCTGGTGCAGATCGAAAGCTATGCCCCTGGCCGGTAGGTCAGATTTGGAAGTTTAAACTACATGGCTGACATCCGCGGTGACTTGATCTTCGACGGATTCGAGCCACTGCCGAGCGCGCCGCACTGTCACGATGAGCATGATCTAGCTCTGCCGTGGAACAGTGCCCTGGAGGCCGCACCCGCATCGACTTCGACCCTTAATTTGGAGCCGACTGCGCCGATCGAGGATGGGTGGTTGGACGCCGCCTCGGGGGCTGCGATCCCAACGGCGATCGAGCCGAACACCAGCCCCGCACTATGCGAGACTCGTGACTCCAAGGAGCCGGACTCTTCTCCGGACTCCGAACCCTCCGCGCCCCTGCTGATCGAATCCGATTGGGCGCCGATCATGGAGTTTACTGTCGCGGACATCTTTCAGCACTCGCCTTTCGGCGATATTCTGAAGACACTGAAGTCTCTATCTTTATCAGGAGAGCCCTGGCCGGACTACGGGCAGCAAGGATGGGATTCGGATGATGAAGAAATTCAAAGCCCACCCACCACCCACTTTGTAGCCACTATCGACGACTTAACTGACATGCTCGACTTCGACTCTGAATACATCGACGGTATGGACGCCGATTAAGGAGACGATGAAGAACCAGCGCCTATCAGGCCCTGGAAAGCCACCTCGTCATATGACATATACATGGTGGACACCCCAAAAGAAGGAGATGGCGATGGAACAGCGGAGGATGACCCCTCCAAGAAACAGCCTAAGCGCCGGCGTCAGCGGCGCCGCTCAAAATCCCGCCAAAACAAATACGGTGATTCCAGCACGGGAGATAATAATACTCCAGAAAGTGCCGAAGAAAACCCCCTCCAGCAAGATTTAGCACAGGAGGATGGAGAAACCAGCCCTCATGAGATAGCCGTAGATAGAGAGGTCAAGGACGATAATTATATGCCTCCCTGCGAAGACGAGGCAAGCCTCGATGATGACGAATTCGTCGTGCCAGAGGATCCCGTCGAGCAAGAGCATTTTCAACACAGGCTTATGGCCATGGCAAGAAGCCTCAAGAAAAAACAGCAACAACTTAGAGCTGACCAATATTTGCTAGTCGACAGATGGACTGAAGTCCTTGTGGCCGAAGAGCATAAACTCGAACGCCCCTCCAAGAGCTACCCAAAGCGCGGGATGCTACCCCGATTAGAGGTGGAAGCACTTGATGCGGCCGACCGGCCACCTCGTGTGCGCGACAGAGAGGCATCTCGGCCCTCCACTCAAGCCGCACTCTGTACCAAGGCACGGGAATATGCGTCGGACTTACGAGATATGTTGGAGGACAAGGCAAGGCAAACAAGATCGATCTACGGATCGCGTGGGTGCCCCACGGCTCGAGACGGTAACCATCACACTGGCCACAAATTCGGCAGGGCCGAACACAGTAGACAAAGCTCATTGGAGCTACATCGTGATATAGCCCAGTATAGAGGCGCCGCACACCCACTATGCTTCACAGACGAAATAATGGATCATCAAATCCCCGAGGGTTTCAAACCCGTAAATATCGATTCATATGATGGCACAACAGATCCTGCGGTGTGGATCGAGGATTATCTCCTTCATATCCACATGGCCCGCCGCAATGATTTCCACACCATCAAATACCTCCCACTCAAGCTTAAAGGACCAGCTCGGCATTGGCTTAACAGCTTGCCAACAGGATCAATCAGTTGTTGGGAGGACCTGGAAGCCGCATTCCTCGACAATTTCCAGGGCACTTATGTCCGACCCCCAGACGCCGATGACCTAAGTCACGTAATTCAGCAGCCAGAGGAATCGGCCAGGCAATTCTGGACACGGTTCCTAACAAAGAAAAATCAAATAGTCGACTGTCCAGACGCTGAGGCCCTAGCAGCCTTCAAGGACAATATCCGTGACGAGTGGCTTGCCCGGCACCTTGGACAGGAAAAGCCAAAGTCTATGGCAGCACTCACGACACTCATGACCCGCTTTCGCGCAGGAGAAGACAGATGGCTTGCTCGTAGCAACAATATGACCAAGAACCCTGGTAATTCGGATACCAGGGACAGTAGTGGCAGGTCGCGTCGCAACAAGCAGAAGCGCCGCATTAACAACGACAATGCTGAGGATACGGCAGTTAATACTGGATTCAGAGGCTCTAAATCCGGTCAGCGGAAAAAGCCATTCAAAAGGGATCCTAGGGGCCCGTCCAGTTTGGACCAAATACTCGATCGCTTGTGCCAGGTACATGGCACCCCCGAAAAGCCGGCCAATCACACCAACAGGGATTGTTGGGTGTTCAAGCAGGCAGGCAAGTTAAACACCGAAAATGAAGGCAAGGGGCTGCATAGCGATGACGACGAGGAGCCTTGGCCGCCGAACAACAGTGGACAGAAGGGTTTTCCCCCACAAGTGCGGACGGTGAACATGATATACGCAACCCACGTCCCCAAAAGGGAGCGGAAGCGCGCGTTAAGGGACATATACGCGGTAGAGCCAGTCGCCCCAAAGTTCAAGTCATGGTCCTCCTGCCCGATCACCTTTGATCGAAGGGACCATCCCACTAGCATCCGTCATGGAGGATTCACCGCATTGGTTCTAGACCCAATTATTGACGGATTTCATCTCACTAGAGTCCTTATGGACGGCGGCAGCAGCCTGAACCTGCTTTACCAGGATACACTGCGGAAAATGGGCATAGATCCCTCGAGGATTAAGCCCACCAAAATGACCTTTAAATGCGTAATACCAGGTGTAGAGGCCAACTGTACAGGCTCAGTCACACTTGAAGTGGTCTTCGGATCTCCGGATAATTTCCGAAGCGAGGAGTTAATCTTCGACATAGTCCCATTCCGCAGTGGCTATCACGCACTGCTCGGGCGAACCGCATTCGCCACGTTATGCGGTACCGCACTACGCATACCTTAAGCTCAAAATGCCAGGCCCTCGAGGAGTAATTATGGTCAATGGAAACACGGAACGCTCCCTCCGAACAGAGGAGCACACGGCGGCCCTTGCAGCAGAAGTACAAAGCAACCTCTCCAGGAAGTTCTCCAGTCCGTCCATTAAACGACCGGACACCGTCAAGCACGCCCGGAGTAACCTACAACAAGACCGCCTGGCACGACCCGAGCAGGCATAGCAATGCGGCCTCAACCCCAGCCCTCACAAAAAGTGCGATATCAGTACTTCGCGTACATAACTACGCTCTAGAAATACCATGGGTACAGGGGGAGGGGGACCATCACGACACGCCCGAAACACGGCTTAAACCGCACCAGGGGCTGCCGAGTTTTTAATTTTCTCTTACTTTCAGGACTCCACTCTTCGGAAGGCCCGTTCAGCAGTTCAATTGCCGAACAAACGATGCAAGAACCAGGGAAGCAAACAAGCCATGCCACATTACGGAACTCCCAGGTGGTCTCTATCACGAGCAGTATACCTGTTTCGCATACTATTTCGCAGCTTGCCCCTAGAACGGACACGTTAAATAGTCCAACCTTTTTCTTATCGCATTATTTGTATTGTTCTGCTTTGATCGCAGCCCTCTTTAATAAACAATGCATAGCTTTTGTCTATTTTTGCATTACTCTTTTTTAATATATGTTCCTTAATGACATGTTGCATCTGTACACTTTGGTACGACCAAAATATGCCAGGGGCTTTAGTACCCCTCAATATGGTGTGAGAAGTCTGAACACTTTAACAAGTGCGGCACCCCGAAATTATAGCATTATATGCATCGGCTCCGAATCATGTCTTGGGTCAATAGTTGGGTTTGTCCGGCTCCTATGTTTTGGTGCCTTACGTTCCGCTATATCGGCTAAGGTAGCACTAGGAGAACCACTGCGATTGTGCCCCAGTTGAGCTGGATCGAGCACCTCAGTGGAGAAAGCTAAAACTGACTGTCATGATGAAGCGAGAGCTGGTCGTTGTTCGAGAGGTTTTTTTCGAGTCCCTAAAGACTTATGCCGCTTAGGGCGAGGAGCCGGCTCTGTCCGGCCAAGGCGTGGATAGCGCCCCGAACTCGGTCTTCCGAATACCAGGGGCTTCGCCGAAATTTAAAATTATAGAATTCTATGGCTAAGTGAGAGTGTTCACGCATTATAGTCCGATTGCCTTGTTCGTTGGGCTGAGCGCCTCCCTCGAAGGACCCAAACATGGGAAAAAGAGCGCTCAGGTTTATCCCCGAACACCCCAGCACCAGCGGCACGGGGGCAGAAGCCGACGACTTGCCATCTCTCAGAATTGATCAACAGCCGCACAGAAGGTAATATTTTAAATTCCAACAGCATTTCTTAGCACATATGAACACGTTTTCAGCGCACAGGACAAAAGGAGCAAGTTTCACTCAAAAATTACATCCCTAGAACATTCATCCGCCACAAGGCAGGCACCCTTCAGAACATCCTTATAATAATTCTCGGGCTTGCGATGCTCTTTCCCCGGCGGTGGCCCATCCTTCACAAGCTTCTCAGCATCTAGCTTGCCCCAGTGCACCTTAGCACGGGCAAGGGCCCTACGGGCACCTTCAATGCAGACGGAGCACTTGACGACTTTGAGCCTTGGACAGGCCTCCACCAGCCGCCGCACCAGCCCAAAATAGCTCCTAGGCAGAGCCCCTCCATGCCACAGCCGAACTATGAGGCCCTTCATGGCTTCTTCGGCCGCCTTCTGGAGCTCGACCAGTTGCTTCAGCTGGTAGCTCAGGGGCACGGGGTGTCCGGCCTCAGCATACTGAGATCAGAATACCTTCTCTGTCGAGCTGTCCTCCCCGGCTCGATAGAATGCGGCAGCATCGGACACACTCCGGGGAAGATCTGCGAACGCTCCTGGAGAGCTCCGGATTCGGGTAAGTAACAAGTAACTCACATTTATGTGTTTGCTTTGCATAAAGAATGCCTTACCCACCGCTATCTTCTTCACCTCATCCAACTCCTACAGGGTCTTCTGGATTCGGCCTTGGCAGACTTGGCATTTTCAATAGCCACCGCGAGCTCGGACGCTCGTGTCTTTGAGTCAAGCTCCAAACTCTCATGTTTTTCCATGAGAGCCTGGAGCTCTTGCCGTACCTTGCCAACCTCGGCCTCATATTTCTCCCGCTCGGTGCGCTCCATGGCTGCTCTCTTCTCGGCCTCAACCAGCGCTTGCTTAAGGGTCGCCACCTCAGACGTGGCCCCTACAATAGCCACGATAATCCTGTCATTTTTTGCAATTGCACCTTTTTATATATATATTTAAACAAGGTATTTCTTACCTTCATTGTCATCGAGCTGCTTCTTGGCACGCCCGAGCTCTTGCTCGGACCGCTTGAGGTTCTGCTTTAGCGTGTCCACTTCCGTAGTCAGTGCGGCGGACACAAGCAGAGAAGCCTGCATACGCATATTGACTCCTTTTGGTTAGACTCCTGCGAAATTTTATTTGATCCTCTATTCGGCTTTTCTTCCCGAACGCCAAACAGAGCATCAGGGGCTACTGTCTATGCGGTAATATTATTTACACATTCTTTACTTACCTCAAAGCCTGTTAAAAGGCTAGTACAAGCTTTAGTCAGTCCGCTCTTGGCGGACTGAACCTTCTGGACCACCACACTCATAATGGTGCGGCGCTCCTCGTCGATGGAGGCGCCTTGGAGCGCCTCCAACAGGTTGTCCGGTGCCTCCGGTTGGACGGGGGTCACCGGCACGGTGGGCTTGCTCCTCTTGGAAGGAGGTCCCCCGCCGGACTCTGGAACCTTTGAAGGTTCCGGAGTGGTGTCCGGCCTAGAGCCGGACTTGGAGTCCTGGGGGTTTCATCCCCTTTACTCCTGGAGTCCGGGAGGTCGCCTTGCGGTGCCTCCAAGACCACCCCCTCCCAGATTGGAACCTGTTGGGACAACACTTCGATGTCGTCCGTAGGGCAGGGGAGGCAGCCGTCGGAAGCTAGTTCACATCCGACGAGTCCAGTGAGCCGCTCGACGACGCGTCGAGCCGGTCTTTGGGTGGGCTGCATAAACATATTCGACATAAGGGAAAGCTATGCAATAAACGAATACTATGAATTACTCTGGTATCCGGATACTTACGATTTTGCCAGGGGCTTAGCCCTGGGCGGCCACTCCTCTCCGCCGTCGTCAGGGTCGGTGGAGTAGTCCGGAGGAAGGGTTTTCCCCTTCTTGGACCCTCTGGCCTCCCCAGAGAGGGCGGCCTTCCTTTTCTTCTCTCCTCCCGCTGGAGGGGGAGAGGTCTCTTCTTCTTCCTCCTCGTCTTAACGGGAGGAATGCGCCTCGGAACCATCGGATGATGGATCCAACACCTCCTGGCGCTGGGCACTCTTTCGAGTCCTTCTGGCCTTTTTCGCGGCCTTCTTCTCGGGCACCACATAGGGTGCCGGAACCAGCAGCTTCGCCAAGCGAGCGTCTGCTGGGCCTTCGGGCAAAGGAGCCGGACAGTTGATCTGTCCGGACGTCACCTGCCAATCCTGTCAAAGGTAAGGGAGCTTAGATCCCGCATGGAGTCAAACTATGAAAAACTGATACCCTGTAAAAGGAAAAAACAGCTTACCGCATGAGCGTGACGCTGCGTACTGAATCCGCGATCCTCGGTAGCGGATGCGGGGGCCTCGGCGCCCTTGAAAAGCACCTTCCAGGCATCTTCGTACGTCATGTCGAAGAGCCTGCTCAGAGTTTGGTGCCGCGCCGGGTCGAACTCCCACAGGTTGAAAGCCCGTTGTTGACACGGGATGATCAGGCGGATGAGCATAACCTGGAATACATTTACAAGTTAGAGCTTCTTGTCCACCAGGGTTTGGACGCATGTTTGGAGTCCGGTCATCTCTCCTTTTTTACCCCACGACAGGCCCGTCTCCTTCCAGGAGGTGAGCCGCGTAGGGGGTCCGGATCGAAACTCAGTTGGTGCGACCCATTCGGGGTCGCGCAACTCGGTGATGTAAAACCACCCCGATTGCCACCCCTTCAGGGTCTCCACAAAGGAGCCCTCGAGCCATAAGACGTTGGCCATCTTTCCCACCATGGCACCTCCGCATTCCGCCTGGTTGCCACGCACCACCTTCGGCTTGACATTGAAAGTCTTGAGCCATAGGCCGAAATGGGGGCGGATGCGGAGGAAAGCCTCGCACACGATGATAAACGCCGAGATGTTGAGGACAAAGTTCGGGGCCAGATCGTGGAAATCCAGGCCATAGTAGAACATGAGCCCCCGAACAAATGGGTGAAGAGGGAAGCCCAGTCCGCGGAGGAAATGGGGGAGGAACACCACCCTCTCATGGGGCCTAGGGGTGGGGATGAGCTGCCCCTTTTCGGGAAGCCGGTACGCAATGTCGTTAGACAAGTATCCGGCCTTCCTCAGTTTTTTGATGTGTCCCTCCGTGACAGAGGAGACCATCCACTTGCCTCCCGCTCCAGACATGGATGGAGAAGGTTGAGGTGGGGAGTGCGGACTTGGGCGCTGGAGCTCGAGTTTGCGAGAATGGATAAGCAAGGGAGGAAGAAGGCGTAGGTGAAAAGGTGGATCCGTATCCCCTTATATGGGTGGACGCAACTACGGGTCCCCACCAGCCTGGTAAAACTCGCTTATCTCCAAGCGCCGTAATCAATGGCGCGGTTGGGTTACCCACGCCCGTATTGATGAGAATCCCAGAATAAGGGGACACGATCTCTACTTTAACCAGACGTGACAAGGAAACCGCCTCGCATGACGCGCTGAGGTGGGATAATGAAATGACTCGGATAAAGGCATGGTCGTGGTGTGTCACACTATAGAATACGTCAGCATATTAGATTTGTGTAAATGTTAATCTCTCTATGGTAATATGTGGAAACTTATTTTGCAGACATGGACACTATCTTTGTGTTCAAAATCTTCTATGAAGTACTTGGAGGAGGAACTCGCCTTGAAAGGCCGAAGACAATCTGCGCGCCGGACTTGTTGTCATTGAAGCCTGGTTTAGGGGCTACTGAGGGAGTCCTGGATTAGGGGGTGTCCGGATGGCCGGACTATACCTTCAGCCGGACTCCTGGACTATGAAGATACAAGATTGAAGACTTCGTCCCGTGTCTGGAAGGGACTTTCCTTGGCGTGGAAGGCAAGCTTGGCGATACGGATATGCAGATCTCCTACCATTGTAACCGACTTTGTGTAACCCTAACACTCTCCGGTGTCTATATAAACCGGAGGGTTTTAGTCTGTAGGACAACATACACAACAACAATCATACCATAGGCTAGCTTCTAGGGTTTAGCCTCTCCGATCTCGTAGTAGATCTACTCTTGTACTACCCATATCATCAATATTAATCAAGCAGGACGTAGGGTTTTACCTCCATCGAGAGGGCCCGAACCTGGGTAAAACTTCGTGTCCCTTGCCTCCTATTACCATCCGGCCTAGATGCACAGTTCGGGACCCCCTACCCAAGATCCGCCGGTTTTGACACCGACAGCGGCCGTCACGGACCAGCGCCACTTGTGAAGCATCCCGGCAGCTCAGGAGGCCAGGCATCATGCTGTCCTGGCGGAGATGGCGATAGTCCTCAAGGAACCACCCGAGCCCCCGGACCCTCCCGAGGCCCAGGGCCCTGGCGGCTTGTGAGGGACAACTCTTCGACACACATCATTGGCTACTCCAACACCACTCCAGCGGCATCATCAGGTGACTCTTTCTAGTTCTTCCAGTTCGGGGCGCCCCTCCGGCTGCATTATCCCCAAGACGTACGAGTCTGCCCCTGCGACGTGTATCCTTTTAACATTTCTAGCTTACCCTGCTGGGGGCGCCCCTCGGGCTCCATCATCCCTAGGCCGCTCAGGTCTGTCCCAACGATAGGTATCGTTCTTGCATCTATCCAGGCTAACCTGCCACTTTGCTTGAGTCATTTCATGATTATCACTTGCTTGCCTATTATCCATCACGGCCACCTGCGCTGCCCATCGGCCCCCCTGCTCATCCCACAATGGAAGCTACCCATACTGGCACGACGCTTGTGCTCGGGTCTGTCCCTGCATCGCTGACAAACCTGAGCGTTTGTGCTCTGGCTCGCGGATAGCCCCGCGCACATCACCTCACCAGGCCCTCAGTGCCTTCACCTTCTTGCAGAACGACCTGTGGCAGAGCGGCAAGCACGATTGCAGCCTGTATTCCTCCTTCGTGCTAACCTGCAGGACCCCCTAGAGGCTGATGGCGGACAGGACTGTGGGCTCCTCCCTTTTTTCACACGGTTCTCTTGCGCGTTAAAGGGGGCTCCTGAGCATCGCGACTCGAGAACTCTTACTAGCTCTCCAGCCCTCACCCCCCGGCCTAGACCACTACATCACAACCTGGCATACCGCTGGCGGCTGAGCTCGCTCGAGGGCCGGGACCCGAGGACGCATATCACATTGGAGGACGTGAGAGGAGGGGGAGGCTCGCGCGAGCTCGACCCAGTTGTCAGCCAAGCGCTGTGACACCTGACTCCCATCTCTAGCAGCCTTGTTACGGCGTCGCTTCCTTCCTTTCCTACCTTCAGGTAGTTTCTTGCACGCTAAAGGGTACCTCTTGAGAATCGCGCCTCAGGAGCTCTTACTGGACCTCGGGCCGCTCACCTCCTGGCACTACTAGGGAAAACCCTAGTAGTAGCACTTGAAATATGCATAGGAGTAGCGCTGGGTCCAGCGCTACCTCTAAGGCACTACAGCTAACTAGTAGCAGTAGCGCTAGAAAGGGAGCACTATTGCTATACCTAGTTAGCAGTAGCGCTTGCCTTTGGACAGCGCTACTGCTACTTGTAAGTAGCAGTAGCAAATAGCAGTAGCGCTTGTTCTAAAAAGTGATGCTACTAAATTTTCTAGTATTTTTAAAAATATAGCTTATTTTCATTGTGTGGTTTTGTATACAGTACTTTCATCATATGATTTTATGACCATGATTACTTATTATATATAACAGTGGATGAAATGAACGTGGGGTAGATTCTAGTGGAGGCAACATGTGGTGCATGTCGAAAGTACTACTCTAATCCAAACTTGATCTAGTTTGGATTAGTAGTACTTTCGATGTGCACCACATGTTGGCTTCGCTTGAATCTAATCCAGGTTCATTTCACCCACAGTTATATATAATAAGTAATCATGCTCATATAACAACTTAGCATCATGCATCATTGATCATAATAATAAATAACTCATCATTGGTATCATAATAACAAGTCATACTCATCACCATCGAGCATACAACTTCTACTCCATACCACATCATCATCATAGTCATCTAACCAATCCTACTTAGTTGCTCTTAGCACATGATCATGAGTATTATTATCTAGGACCTACTACCTTCTCTTTGGTGAAATAGCATAAAACAAGATAGGCCCTGACTCTCCATTATGGAGAATGGAGATTATCCTATCTTCAATTCTTGCCTTTCGAACAATGTTGCTTCCAAGTACCTCCTTACGACTGTCCATACAGTTTTTCCATTCTTTGATTTTCATGTCTCTACTTCTTTTAGAAATCCAATATGGACAGGTGAGATTCGTATGATGACCTGGTCGTATGTTCAAAACATCAAAGCGACCATTCTGATACATCAGATGAGGCACACAATCATTCGGGATTTTTTGTTGAAAAACATAGTAATAACTTCATAGTTAGCAATGTAGTTAAGTTTTAAAAGAATTTATGCAAAATATGCACGGATGTCGTAATACTAAAAAATCTTACCATGACATATCCATGGATGTTACTGTAGTTCAACACATGCACTAGTGGCACATATAGGAGTTTTATAATAGATATTGTAATTCTCAAGATCGGTACAAAATGCGACCAGATTATTTTTCTCCTGATAAGTTAACTCAGAGCCATCGGTGTAGTAGGTTATGTCGACCATGTTCTGCACATTGTATGAACAATGAAAATAAGCTGTCAATGGAAATAAGCTGTCAACTATTTTGAAATGAACAATATAAATTAGTTAGTAACTATGTTTGAGAAACTTACATAGCAGTAGAATTGGAAGCGTATCAACAAGGACCCAAATGTCCATATTGTCTTGGTCAATGTCAGGATCACCAAGATCCATGGTTACAAGCATACCCTCATAAAAACCATACATCTTGCAAAGTGCTTCGTAATTTTTGCAACCAAAATGGGTTACACTCTCAGAATTATACAGATTTACTTCAAGATCCACATCATGATGGGTCCTTAGGTGAATTTTCTTTGTTTCAAAATTTTCATGGTCTTCAAAACCCATCCTCTCCAAGACATAGCATCTTGCATGGCATGGGATAAGCTACTCAAATTGTAAAAGATGAAAATTACACGTTGAAATAGTTGAAGTCATGCTTCATTACGAAAAAAACACTTTTCGTCGGTGTGTACCGTTTCAACATCGAAGGTCTCCTGGAGCTTAATGCTGAAGCGCCGATCTTCTTCCAGGTGCGGCCTGTCGCATAGACCTCGGTCGTCATTACACCAGCTGCACTCTCCTGGGAGACTTTCATCGTCCGATGATGACATTTCCTATGTTCAAAATTCAAAGATTAAATTTGTACAATTCAATATATGAATTATAAAAAATAAATTAGATCATTATTATTCATCACGGGTTGACTATCGGTATGCCGAGTCTATATGGTGGAGACTCTCCCTCACTGATTCCTCTCTGACATTTGCGACCGTCAGTGATGGTCGTTACTCCTCCTTTCCCTAGTGCATAACAAAGGCCTAGTACAAGGAAAAGAAGGAGAAACGACCCCCACGACAACAGTCAGGATTCTTAGTCCTCTCTCATATATGGTCGATACACTCCCTCATAGATTTGTCGACCGTCGGTGATGGTCGTTATTCCTCCTTCCCCTAGTGCATAACAAAGGTCTAGCACAAGGAGAAGAAGGAAAAACGACCCCCACGACAACAGTCGGGCTTCTTCGTCCTCTCTCACATACGGTGGAGACACTCCCTCACTGATTTTTCGACCTTCGGTGATGGATCCTCGATAGACTTAAAGTCAACCCGAAATGTCGTTTAATTATTTTCGAGAAAATCCAGGCCACTCGATATTTCCTACATACTCTATCATAAGTCATGCCAGAATTCACGGAAAAATCCGGCAAGACCTTTGCTAAAAAAGGACATATCGAGCGCCTGAAATTTTCCGGAACGGAAATTAATAAACACTCCGGCAAAACATAGGCCACTATAGGAGGTGTAACCTGCAAACATGGCCGACCACTTGGGCAAGCACATATCCTATTTGAACAACACAAGATATACATGTTTATATCTACATAGGCCACTATAAATGTTTATATCTCCTCATGAAGCTACCCCCTGGAAGGGTGCACCTTCCAGTAGCAGCCCAACGGAGCCCAGTCCCGGACATGGCTCCTCACTAAGCCCAGGCCTCCTCCGTCGAGTCGACGACGAGGATGCGGGATATGCATCATCGACATCGATGTGGTAATAATTGGTTTAGCAAAAAAAATAAAGTAGTTCTATTAATTTTCTTACTAAAAATAAACTAGTTTTATTAATTCAACTAGTTCAACTAAGCACTTACTATAAATAAAATAAACTAGTACTTACTAAAAATAAACTAGTTTAACAAGTTCTATTAATTTTTTTCTAGAAACTAAAAATAAACTATTACTTACTAAAAATAGTAGAAAAACTATATTGAATTTTTTCTATAAACTAAACACCTCTGCCCTAAATTAGCATCTACATAATTAGTTACCTAACCTACTTGCCTAACTAAAAACATCTAAGTTAATTAACTAAATTCACCTAAGTTAATTAACTAAATTCACCTAAGTTACCTAACCTAATGAACTAAATGGAGGGAGGCAATGGCGGGGATGATGTAGGGCTCCTTGATTTCTGCAAAAACAGAATATAAACAAAAACATTATTATCGTTATCTTAGGACTTAGTGAAACTCCATAAGCTACATTAAATTATTCTATTCAAATTTACTTATTCAAATTTTCTAAAAATTTCCTATTCTATTCAAAAGACCTACATTTACTTATTTTTTCAATTTCATGTTTTATTCTATTCAAATTTACTTATTCAAAATTTCTAAAAATTTCCTATTCTATTCAAAAGACCTACATTTACTTATTCTTTTCAAATTGTCTAAAAACGAAATATACTAAAAAACTACATTTACCAAAAACAAAAACCTACATTTAACAGAAACTAAAATATATTTACAGAATGGGGGAGGAGGAGGTGTGGAAGGAGGCTAGGAGGAGGGGAAGGACGAGGAGGAGAGAGCAGGAGAGGGAGGAGGAGAGAGGAGGGAGGAGGAGGAGAGAGCAGGACAGGGAGGAGGAGGAGGGGGCCGCCAGAGAGGAAGGA